>NC_059379.1:27193767-27505990 GCF_019703515.2 Myxocyprinus asiaticus
GATACCGATCCAATACCAGTGTTGTTTTTTTCATAATCAGTTTAGAATATCTATACCTCACTGAGTGATGCTAATTATATGTAAAGTAACACAAACCTCTGACTACACATTATTTCAATATAAATGTACAAACTATTAAGAAAAAAGTTATTGTTAACTAGTCTACTGGATAATGCTGCAGCAAAATTAACAATAATTCCAGTCTAAGTGTTCAGTAGAAAAGAAGGCTTTTTTTTTTTTTTTTTTGTGCAAAAAACATTCAACTTGTATCTGGACTTTTGTTCAATTTAGTTGTAAGATATCAGTCCACTTTTCATTCACAGTTATTTTTTGGAACCCATTAAACTGAAATATTGTTATAATTTGTAAACAATTAATAATAATAATAATAATAATAATAATACATTATTATTATTATTATTTTTATTATTGACTTTTAGAATTTTAACTACAACAGTAATATATTTCATTTGTGCACCTTTAAAACCCTCGGGCTTTTATTTTGACATTCTGAACTCTCCAGGAAGTCCTGTATGTGTCTGTTTGTAAGCAAGTTCACAGTAGTTTAATTCGCTTCTTATTCAAATTCTGGTCAAATGCACCTCCGGTGCCATTCTAAATGCATATTATAAGTGAACCGAACTATTGAGCATCTACATCTGAGATGTTGTTCGTGAGTAGCGCTCAAATGTTGCACAAATCGTGAAGGCTAAAAATAGCCGCAACTGTGTGTGTAAACAGAGCAGCGCCATTCAAGAATGCACTGGTGCTGCACGTGCGTATCATATATTTACTTAATAAATACAGCCTTTTTGTGATTCACAGAGCTATTGTACATCTTCAGGTGGCTTTGAATAAAATGTACGAGTCATACTGGTGTTTTTATGGTTCATTTTTGGAGCTTGACATGAACGAACATGACTAACACACAGTATCGGATTTGGATCGGGCTCGTCGGACCGATATCCGATCCATCTAAAAACGTCAGTATCAGAGCCGATATCGATCCAGATATCGGATCGGTGCATCCCTAGTTTGCATGCAAACAGCACCGCGTGCTGCAGCCATGGAAGCCAGCAAACGAACTGGATCAGAGATAACAGATTCCACCTGACCTAAAAAGCCTCGCCATTTGTCTAAAACCACCATGACCAGAGGCGTAATAACACAAGGATAAATATTAGAGATGCTTTTGGAAGATGGAGACAGCTTAAAGCCTAGAAATCCTTTAAAACGGATGCTGAGTTGGCTAATTTGCGTCAACATTCTGGCAACCCACATGAGCTTCGAGTCTGGGGCGTGGCAGATAACTCACCAGTATTTTGAATTTGGACTGCAGTACCCATTTCAAATGCTTATTGTCAATCTTACATATAGCACCTTTAAGTAGTAATCTGCTTAAATGGGCAAAAACAACCGATCAAACTATTACCTCACAAACATAATGTAAAAAGCATAACTTAATGAAGACTCAGGCGCTGATATAAACTCCACTTACAATGTGTGCTTTAAAGAAGGATTGTTTTTTTTTTCCTGCAGTGCATTTCACGTAGTGCTGCCAATCAAGAACCATATGCCGATAAATAAATCTCATTTGTGTGTTTCTCATCTCTAGATGATTAATTTAGATCAACATGGATAAATGAGCATTGTTGAAAACAACTTTGTAGAAATGAAGCCGTGTTGATTAGACTGTCTGACTGACGGCCTAGTACGTAAGGGTTGTTTCGGCTCATGAAACTCACCTGTGATTGGCCGGAAGGTCGCTCAATCAGCCCAAAGTAACAAAACGCAAAGAATACTGTTTACAAAACCACCATTTGGACTCTGTATGGGTTTAGCTTGGAAAAGTGTGGGGGACAAAAATCACCTTTTTAAAAAGTGCTGGGGACGTGTCCCCCACTTCCCCCATGGCTGCTATGCCCTTGATTCAAAGTGATTTTCAGTTGCATCTATTGAATTGTCACCACCATATCTCACTCATCAGTGCAGTGTCTGCTGGTATAACAACTGGACAGGCACACAGGAAGCTTGACTGTAGTTCCATAATAGGTTTGTTGTGAAATTAGGCCTGCTCTAAAACTAATCAAAACTTGAATTTATCTTGAAAACTTAAATAAATGATCTTTTTTTTTATTCTTACTTTTTCAAATGGTTATAGTCCTTAGAGCTGACTTTACTGCCCATGTTGCTTTGAATCAGAATCAGAATCAGAGGAACAAACGTGTCCTGCAAATTGCTTTTTCTTATACGATGCAACACATATGTATCTGTACGTAATCACCTTAAGGATGTAAGCGCAATAAGGTACTTGAGACTGTAATCGGTGCTGCGCAGTGATACACAGTTGCTTGGTGAACAGGTGTTCTGCATCAAAACTGTTATTATATTGTGTATGCTATCAGGTCTGGTATGCTGCATTGACCATTTAGAATCTATGACAGGAACTATCGGTTTTATAATAGGTCAGATATCCTAATTCAAGCTTTAAGCAGTGTATAGTTCCTATTTATCCCACCAAATTGAGCACATTGACACTGCAATATACATGTAAGTTCTTTGTAGGCTATACTACATAGATACTGTAAGTGAACCACTATTTTCTGAATAAGATGAGGACAAGATGTAATTTAGTACTGAAATGTGCATTATTCCCTGTAACTTTAACACACTACACTTTAGAATACTTCAGTACTCATATTAGGTGGTTTCATCATTTTATCAATAGTTTCATGATTAGGTAGAGGGTTTTTTTTGGGGTAGGGGAACCGTGTTGTTTAATGCATAATTTATTTAATAAAATAATACAATACACTGTATAATAATACATTAGTTTAAAGCATAATGATGGTTGTTAATGTTATTAATGAAAGATATCATACAGTGCAATCGTTAAAACCAGGCATTTTTATATAAGGAGGAGTGAAGGGGAGTGAAAAGGTTCAGACACTGCTGTCTGGCTGCATTCAGCTCATTTTATTCACACTCAGATTTAGATTAGCTTGCTCAAAAGCCATGCACAGGGGCATGTAAGGTAACTGGCATCTTGTTCTACATCTCTCAGTGACTGCAGTGGAGGATGTATGTATCACCGACCCGTGCTCCTCGCAGGATATCGATTATAGTTTGTTTTTTTCAAGAGACACAGTGCAATACATTTCTCTCACTCCTCTTTTTTTCTTCATTTCACTCTGATATTGCTCGCTTGCTCTACATCCACCCCTCCTCTATGTAGCACATGCTGTCCTTGTCCTCAAATGTCTTCTTTCGCACCGAGTACAGCTGCTCTGCTCTCTATACATTTTATACATACGGTATATATATATATATATACAATATATACTGTATGTGAATGAAAGCAAAATGACAAAAGCAAATCATTTTTCAGATAAATCAAATATTTTATAGCAGAAATAATTGTTGCAGTTTCTCAAATGCAAATGTATTTGAATAGACAAGGTATTAGTATTATCAGAATATCTTGAACTGGACAGACATATGTATTAATTGTACATTGCTGTTTTACGTATCAACAGTGTTTTGCATCAGCCTGTGTATTTGCAAATGTAAATAGTTCCAGTGTCATTCTGATGATTATTAACAAGATGTTAAGCAAGAACCAGTGTCCATTTCATTCCATTTTCATTCTTTTATACTAAGGCCATATCATTAGTTTCATGTTTCAAATATAGGTGAAATCCCTCCCATAAAATGCTAAGCAAATGGGTCAGTCATAGCAAACTACTTAATCCAGAACTGCCATATTTCCTACACTGAGATCAGTGGGAAGTAGTTGTAGCATTGTGGTGTCCCAATTTCAAATGAGCACAAAGTACTTAATCCATCAGGATTACCTCCAAATTTTTAATACTGAATGTTACTATAATGAGAGCTAAAGCAATTATTGGCATGTGTGAAATGTCAGGTAAGGGAACTCATTCCAGGGCAATAACATGTTTTTTAGATGGATTGGCATGGCCTGCTTTGTTTCAAATCTGTCACCTCTTTTGACCCCTGTATTTTTTTCCCCACCAGAAAGTCTTAGAGTACATTGTCGACCTAGTGGATTTTGACTGGACTGTCTGATGACCAGTAGCGGCATCAAATATATCTGTTTTGGCCCTGGATTAATTAAATGTCTGCATGAATTTGCCCCTATAGAGCTGCAGTCAGTTCAGGCAAACACCTAAATTAATTTAACTTTACATTAGTTGTTTTTAACTACTATGTACTCACAAGATTCACATTTGCTGCTACAGAGGCTGAGGTATAGGTAGATTTAGGAGTAGGGTTTAGGGTAAGGGTTGGGGTAGGGTGGGTTTAGGGTTAGGTGTAAGGTTATTTGAACTGTGTAACTAGTTATATTTAAATGCAGGTACTTTAAATGTAAGTGCAATTCAACAACACATACGTACATAATAAGTACATAGTATCAAATGCGTAAATACATATTTGTTAAAGACACCTAATACAAAGTGGGTATGTTGCATTACTACATAAGTTTGTGGGTACACTGCTTTTTTATGAAAGAATGCCACGCAGTTGCTACTTCACTCTAACCACACTTCATTTCTTTAAATTCTTTGTAATAAATTGTCAGTCTCCCTTGGGTGCATTTTGTTTGTCTTGCATGCACACTTATGGTTACCTTGGAGTAATTTCAACACAATAAGTTTTACTTACTACCATAACTGCATAAACAAATATTAATACCGCTATATAGTTTACTTTAAATTTGTTGTGTTGTATCAGTCGTTGTAATAATAATAGTATGTATACAGTACATGATTTGTCTTTCGAGCAGTTTCAGCAGCTATATATTATCTTATATTATTTTATATTATATTAACAGTTCTGTGCAGTTCTGTCTGTGCACAAATATGTTTTTCAAAAAAGAGAAATGTCTAAATTCAGATCTTAATCATTAAGGGATGTTTAAGCATTTTTGCTTACAGTCTCTTGACCAAAGCCGGCAAGCTATCTAAAGTTTACTTAATAGAGTTAACAACATTGTGTAAAACTTGATTTACTAACAACTGTGTAGTCGAGCAACATGCCAGATGGTTTTGGTTGAGCAAGTGGAGCATGCTAGTTTGTTACTAGTTGATATAAACAGATCATTACTCACACAACTAAAATTACATTAACAAATATGTAACATAATAAAGATTTAAAGGAGCCGTGTATACATTTTTGATGGCAAATACTTTTCCCCCATCCCATGCATAATGTGAAAAGACAACTTTAAGTAATTAATTGGCAGGTTGATTTCCTTGAAAAGTTATACTGTGGCTTTGAAGCAGAGCAATCAAAATATTGCTCTGTTTGTTTGAGCATCCCAAAATTCCAACTTTCATATGGGTTTCATTTGGAATGACATGAGGGTGAGAAAATAGTGAAAGGATTTTCTGTTTTGACTAAACCTGCCTATTCCTTTAACAAATATGTCCATTAAAGCCTAGTCATTATTGTGTAGACCTAAAATAAAATCACATATTACAAGCAGATAAAAATAGTCCCTAACAGTACAAATGAAGAAGGGAAAATCTCTTGACCCGGACATGTCTTGCAGTTTCACTTCTTCATGAAAGCCTTCCGAATTCCCCCTCATGCAGGCAACAGCTCATCACAGTGTTGATGCAGTGTCTTATGAATGAACACTTACAACCTTCTATATGGACCTGTTGGAAAAAGAATCGCCATTGGCTGGTACATTTTTGTTTTTACTTGCCAGACTTTTGACAACATGTAAGCGTAATGCAACTGAAAATTGAAAAAGATATTAAGCAAACCGAGAAGGGGGCATCTTCACATATATATAGTTTTCATATATATGACCACGCAATATAGTATGTGAGATTGTACATTTTTCATATTTCTTTTTTGATCATTTTAATTAAGTTTTAGCTTGAGTAAATGTACACATTTTACATCCTATCAATTTATATATAATATTATATGCAATGTCGTGAAATTGCATTTTTGATAATGATGCAAGCTGTTGCCACTGTTTGAAATTTCATACACATTTTTAACAAAATATTCACAAGGTTGGAACCTAATAATGAAAATAGAATTACACATATAACAATTAGTTAATAATTATATTATAAAAATAATAATTTAAGTGCTACTATATCAAAACTAATATGCCAAAAAAGTATTTTTACCAAACCCTTGCATAGATGCGGCACGAGCCTTTTTGTTAAATTATTTAATATTTACAGTGTTTTCTGAATTTACATGTACAACTTACTAAATTACTAAATTTAGCACTTGTGGGATTTACATTGAGTTTACATTGATATGTATAACAAGCACTAAATTGGTACTGTCTCTTTAAGAGAACCAGCAGCTCTGTAAGCAGATGTTTACGGTTGAATAAGTTCAGCGCAAATTAAGGCGAGATATGTTTCATGGTGTTTTTTCCCTCATCCGTGCAATGTTTGATTATAATTTATGTTTATTTTTGTCTTTTTGATCACCAACTGACAGTAAATAACAGAAAGGATATTAAAAGAAACATGAAATTAAAATGGAGTATCTGGGTCTCGTCTTTAGACACACAATACACAGAATGAAGCAAAAGGAAACTTTTACTTGCATAATGTGAATGACTTGCTTGTACAAGTATTTAATGAAAATCTACAAGCTCTCGGGTTTTGCAACACTTTTTTTTCTTACGGACGTCAAACAGGTGCATTACACTGGTCTGTAGACATGATTTAATACAGAGAATATTGTGAAAACAGTCAGGGGGAAAGTTTAAGCAAAATTAGAGTTGACGTCGTTAAATGCAATGTAAATGTAATTATGGCATATCATGGCTCATCTAAAGTGATGGTAACAGCACAACCACGACGCCTCAGGACTCACTGCAGCCAAATAAGGTCAATTTCCTTCAGAGTGTTTGCTCACGAGACACAGCACGCAGTAAAAGACAAGGCTGAATCCAGATCACCAGCTTTTTATTCAGTAAAAGGTTTGCGGTGCTTAAGTTCTTAAGAATATTTTATTTGCTTAGCACAAAATTTGTTGCATATGCGAGGGATTTATTCGCAGTGTAGAGGTCTGACTTATTTTACACTCATTCACTTTATAAAGTTTACTCAAAATTCACCGAAAAAATGAAAATAGAAAATGTGCACTATCCATTGACACTGTATATTTGATAGATTTTGGAACTAATGCTAGGCAGAAAGACCACTTCACTTAAGTGGGGCGCATTTCCCAAACAAGGACATAACTCACTGCTTAACCACCATAGTACGACGTATCGTTGGAGAAATTAACTAGCTAGTCATGACTGTTTCCCAAAACCATAGTAACTATGTTGCACATCCATCGTTCAACAACATAGAGCTGTCGTTAATGACATTACGCAGGGGTTGGAGTAATAACTTCCAGGAAAATGTAATTATAATAGCTTACATGTACGCCAGAAAGACGTTTAATGTGAGAAAGCTGCTGAAGACACAAAATCGGCATGCACCGTGTAATGAAAAATGTGCATTGCACTGCAATAGATGCGTTTCCCTCTACATCAGACTTCGTAGTTTCCCCGATGCACTATAGCACAAACGCACATGTGCACTCTTCAAATGGGCGCGTTCTGTTCAGAAGAGATAATCCCTAAGCCCTATTCCCTACAAAGTCTTAACCATCCACTGTGAGAGCAGTGGATGGCTGAAAGATGAGGGGCTCCAAAATAACAGTCATTTGAAATTCACTTTTAAAGCCATTTTTATTGAAAATTCAGTTTGAAGCTATCTATTGTGATTGTTCTCCCTATGAACTGCCCTTCGGAGGCTGATTTATCCCGTTTGGAATGCAGCCAAAAACGGCACTTGTGTGTTAACATGGACACTGAAGCCGTGTTCTCCGACAGAAACCTCTTGTGTTAAAGCGCTTTCTCTTTACAGCATTTAAGTGCTGAAACAGCTGCATTCGCGTTTACATGATGTTTCAGTATGCAGCTTTCTGTAAATCCCAGAATATTTTTTATATGTATATTTAATATATATATATATATATATATATATATATATATATATATATATATATATTTTTTTTTTTTAAATTTATGCATGTAAATGTGATTAAAGTCTTGACAGAATGAAAGAAATATATGGAATAAAAGATATAGAAGCCGAAGTGAAATGATGTCCACACAGCAAACTAACCAGGAACTATGCTTCTAACCACAGGTAAAGAGCTGTAGTTCCAACCATACAACTTTGCAATGCTGTTTGCGAACGGTTTCGGGAAACATCGAATCGTTGAACTATGTTGGTAACGATGGAATTTACGACCATAGTTGGCTTTCAATGCTTTTGGGAAACGCACCAGTTGCAGTCACTGCTGGCGATTTCTAAGGATTGTCCAATATATTAGTCTGTTAGTAGATTATATAGGCTAGTGTCAGTTATTACAGCCATCTTGCCCTTCATCGACTGTCCTACATTGGTTTATACTGTACTGTAATCATTCAAATGTAACAGCATGAAGTAAATTCTCAGGCTAATTATTCACCATACTTTTCATTTACTGTAGTTTGAGGTTTTGTAAAACAGCCTACACCACTGTGATATTCAGACCAACATTTTCAATACTACACAAGGGTGTTGTTTTTGTCTCAAACCAACTTGTGATAAGCTTGCTGTCTCAGCATGGTACCACAGTAAAATCTCATATTAGATGACAGACTGTTGAAATGCAGGACAAACTTTCACAGGATTGGTCAGCAGCCCCAGATAACTTTTGGGAAATACTTTATGGTAACCTCACAGATCAGGGCATAGCATTTATGTTTTCCCTTGCAGTCCACTTATAATGCTAGTGTTTTTTTGTTTGTTTTTTTTTCATTAAAACAATTTGGTGAGTATTTCCACCCTCTTCCTGACTCTTAGAATTAAACAGGCTGTTGTGCTACTTTATTTTGAAGACATTAAATCAAGTGAAATCTGTAATGAAATATGTTAGCTGGCAAAGTTATAGGACTTTAAGGGATAGTTCACCTAAAAATTACAATTCATTCATTGTTAACTCACCCCTGTTTTGTTATAACCCCACATGATTTTCTTTCTTTTTCTTAACACAAAAAGAGAAATTGTGAAAAAATGTTGTGCTTAGTGATGTCATTCAAAGACAGTTTATGGTGACTACCTCTTCCGGCTTCATTAAGGACACATAAGTATAATTCAGAAGTCTAATAAATTATTGTATGTGACTCATGATTTTTCTGAAGGCATATGATAATGTTTAAGGAGAAACAAATCTAAATCTTATCTATTATTTAGTTAAAATGCTCACCAACTGTTGCTACCTGTGCACGTTCATGAGAGTGCACGAGAGCAATACACAGGCCCTGCTTGCAAAATGGGACGTTCGTGCGAGAAACCGCTTTGTTTCACTTCAGCTGGACCACCAGCGATATTATCAACAGAAAACACAACACAGGTGTACACAAACCTGGGAACAGAACTTAGAAAACATATCTGAAGAGTTTGAAGTCGAAGAATAGATGCATTTCTATGCCCAGCCTTATTTGTTTGAACTGGAGTACTCAGAAATCAAACAGAGAGATGGAGGAGGCTATGTAATATGTAACTGTGGGCGGTTTTATGTTAATGTAATTATGGTTGTGAATTATGATGACAAATGATCCAAAAATGAGTCACAGGTCTGTTCTGAAAGGGTCGCAGGTAGCAGGATAAACAATGCTAAATGCTATTAATAAAAATTTAATGTAGTTTTATTAATAAGGTTTGGGAGGAGCAAGTTCATTTAATCTGACCAATCACACAGCCAGAGTAAGAGTATATAAACAGCTGCTTACCTCAACGTAGCACTGAGAGTTTCCGGCATCCCACCACCTCCCCATCTCCTCCTATCTATTCCATAAATACTGATCCAGTCCGGGGGGGTATTCGAGCTCGGGTCAAGTCTCGAGCCTCGAGCCCTTCGCCCCGGACAGAGAGCCACACATGTTTACACTATCCTTAATACAGGATTATATTAACTGCGAACTACTAAATGTACAAAATGGTGGAGAATACGCTTTCCATATCTTTTGTTTTTGACATAATAGGCTGTGCGTCCAATCAAATTCTACCCTGTTTTCACTCATCTGTTACTTGGTAATATGGTTATTACTAATACAATATCTGGCCAGTACTTGTTCCGTTGGGTTACACTGGTAAATCACACTCCTGTTATTTGGGCAGTTGTAAAATTGTTAATGTTCTTATTCAGCCTAAGTCATGTTAATAATTTTACATTGCTTATTGTTTGGTCTATGCAGTTTATGGTAATTTTAATAAATTTCATTGTTTGATTTAAGCACATTTATGTTTACTTTTTGTATGATAAATAATTTTTGTTTTGTACTGGGTCACCACTTAATGTCCAAAGTAAAATCTGGGTCCTGAAGCAAAACCAGTAGACAGCCACTGCGTCAGAGTATGTCTTCTATTTTTATTTCAAAGGAGCATGGAAATCCTCTTTTCCATGATATGTCCCCATTAAACAGATATTTGAAAGATTGTATGTGAAATGAATTAGAATCTATTAGTCCTAAGGTAGAGGTCTCACTCTTCCACTGCTGTGATTAGGGCTGTGCCTTGAAAATCCTCATTAGTGCAATCAACCGTATCTGCTACCACCCACTTAAGTTGTGCCTTCATCCGGCTACTCGTCTGTATTACATTACACTGGGGAAGCAGAGGCCACCTTTCCTCTCCTCTCCCTGCTGTGGGCTCGGTTCGGGTTGAAATTAACTCAGTGGGAACAGTTTGTTGTTGTCAGCCAGTATTTTTCAAACAATACGTCCATGAACAGCTCGCTGAGACCTGTTGCTGCTGAGACTCTGCAGGGTGGGGGCAGCTGCTCAGTGCAGTGTATTCATACTGTACTTTACAACTGCCTATTAATGTATGCTTTTTTACTTATTTACTTATTAAAATAAAAAAGCCTAAAAACATGACATAACAAAAAATCTTGAACAATGCAATCTTTTTGGCTTGAAAGCATAGAATAATTGACTGGTATTGTAAATATGAAGTTGGAAGATATAGACTTGGTCATTCTGTAGATCAAACATTATTTGAACTGTGAATCACTCTGTTTTTGATTCCACATGGTGTAATGACTCTACTGCTCTTACACAATGATCAAACATTAAGAATAGGAGTGAGTCTACTTATGCTAGGAAAAATAATCATTTTGAAAAGAAAAGAATTGCATAGATCCTGACTGTGGCTGGGTTTCCCGATAACGTTGCAACTTAAACTTTTACGATAATCTTAACTCTGTCGCTCATTGTTTTACGACGGAGTAACGACTGTTTCCAAAACCAGCACGTAGATCACTCATTATAAAGTAGAAATTAAGTGATTTGTTATGGGAGATGTCCGGTCCAAAGGTGTTAATCACTTTGGCAAATATGTACAGAGTTTGTCTTCTCAACATGAAAATAATGTGGAAATATTAACAAACATGGAAGTTGTTTGTAACCTTGTCAAGGCACGAAAATGTATTAAATATTACAGAATTTAATGATAGAAATAATAATGGCTTTAATAAGACAGAGTTTCAGATGTATTGATGGTCAATCATAGAGATTAATGAAAGTGACGCAATAAATGCATGCAATAAATGTACGCGATGTGAATCATAAGCGACTCTCATGCAGCCTAAAGTTTTTTGGCTGGAAACTGAACAAATGCACACAGAACAGGATTAAAATGATGGGGATCAGTATTGAACTACCCGTAGACCTGTCTAAATATTAATAGATAATCAGGTTAGAGTTCAAGGTACTGTGAACTTGTAGCCTTAATGCCATTATGCAGCATGCAATTTGTTACTGCCTTGTAAAAATCTATAGGCGAGCCGATTTGAACCAGCCATTGGAGGTAGGAGGAAGAGGAGAAAGAGAGGGAATCTCTCATTGCACACTCTTACTCTAATCTCCTTTGTTAACCAAATGTTAATTATTTTAATGTTAAAAAGTTTTAAACTGCATGGTCACATTACATTACTCATGTCTTCTTAAATAATCTGTTTAATAAGAACACATCTTCTTCTATTGCCATTACAATTATGCTTATCAAAGAAGGCTAATATAATGTTATACTGTATTACTTGTCTTGTAATTTAGACCTATCACATCGCATGTGGAGACTGCCTATTGATTTCATTGCGATTTTTTCAACACTTTTTAATCTTCTGAAATATTTACAATGGCTTTCCATTGATCAAAATATATTAATACAATTTATTCAATGTCCCATTGTCTTTGATAAACTGTGAAAGATGCCAGAAAGATATGTTTAAGTTGCATTTAATGGACTTAAGAGTGGTTTAAAGTTCTCGTTAATTTACGAACGTTTTTAAGAACTAGTTAGATAATGATGCTTTAGGGAAACGTGCCTTAGAGATTAAGCACTACTTAAGTGCTACTAATGTTCTACTTAGTGTTTTGGGAAACCCAGCCTGTGCAAATTTCAAGATAAATAAATCTTTGCGTAATATAGAGAATTATCCCCAACCTTTCAATATTTGTTTTCCTTCTTGCACTGCACATTAATCCCAGGGACATAATAAGAGTGGTATTCTCCAACAACAATGAATCCCTTTGAAGTGCCATCAAAAACTTTGCTTCTTATTAGCCTGAAGGTTCTCACACAATGTACAGTGGGTTGGAAAAGTCTGAGGCCTTGTGAAAATGCTTCTATTTTGCATTCTTTCCAGTTGAATAGAATTTGTATTGATTTATTTAAAAATAATTATCAGGATTACATTTTGAGTGCAAAGTTTTGACTGAAAAAATGCACATTAATGTCCTTCTTTTGCCATAATGATAGCATGCCCGGACACAAACAAACAGATTTCAATTTTGAACAAGTGCAGAATTTTATATTTTTCTTTATGTCATACTGTTACTTTTTAGGCCAGAAACATAATTTACGTAAAAGACACATACGCAGAATAGATTGCTTGGCCAACGCATTGCCAACACACATTTCAGTTGAACATGCTTAACGTGTTCTTGCGTTACTGAGGTGGCAACAAACCTCAGTACTCAAGGGGGTAGAGTTACAGTACCTTCAAAAGTCTGTGCCATTTAACTGGATGTGCCATCATTCAGGTAAATTGCTGTAGATACAGTATATTGTATTTACCTTACTTTCTCAGCAACCTTCTCTTCAAACTTCTCTTCAGAATTGTCCAGCCATCACAGTAGTTGGCTTGCAAGAGAAAACTCATCGTAGAAAGCTGACAGTTCACACACATCTGCTATAGCGCCCCTTGTGGCAACTTTGAGAATGCAGTGCATACTTGCGTTGTGTGATGAATTGTGCTATGACACATTCTGGAATGCATCAATGTCTGTGTTCACTTACTTGAGCATGTTTTGGCTTATACTCTTTTAAAATGCTTAAAAATTTTTCTAAACTGTAGAAATCCCACATTTTCAATGTTGACTCAGACTTTTGGACCCCATTGCACATTTTAAAAGCAAGTCTTTGTCTAAACTTTCTCCTGTACAGAAAAGTATGATGAGTCTGGGCTATTTCGCAGTCCTGTAAGACGGAGCTCTGTGTGCTGTGTGGCCCCATGGCAGATGATCTTAATGCAAACATCTTTTACACAATTTAAACCCCTAATAATGAACATGACAAAATATTTATAATATTTATATGCATTTATATAATATAATTTAAATATTACATGTATGTGGTTGAAATAATGCCTGTGGTTCTTTTCCAATTTTTGGAATGATTTACACATCCTGATTTCTTGAAATGTATGTGACTGTGGCAACATTTTTGCAAAATGACATTACTTGACAAGTATCGCTGCAGTTCCAAGGTGAAATGTCCACTCTATGGTGCTAAAAGCAAGTTAAATGTTCTCCCAATAAGATGTTTTTAAGGTTTATGCTTAATGGAGTTTTAAAAGAACAAAACCTCCCTCCCTAACCTAAACATTCAATCTAAACCTTACCAAAAGTGTCATAAAAAGCAATTCTGATATGATTGAGCAATAACCGTAAAAACCCTCATCTGTTTTTAGTGTTTTAAATAAACAAAACTAAGGTCCCTACCCTAAATCCTATACCTAAACCTAATCGATAGTGGCATGAAAGCAAATGTGTGAAGTAGACAGTTCAAACACTGGAAACTCAGACATTGAGAATCATTTGCATTGTATGAGATGACAAAGCAGAGCACTAATCCACTGTGAAGTGTGCACTATACTGTATATGTATATACCGGTAATTAAATCACAGCATTTGCACTTTAACGATCACACTTGGCCATGTAGAGAACTGTTTATGCGTCAGAGGAAGAAGTGAAGCATGATTCAAAATAAAAGCTAGACACCTGAAATTGAAGTTGCAACAGAGATATATTACAACGGTGTTGTAAGATGTAATATTCACTGTAGAAATATCAATAAATAATAAATAATGATTAATAAATAATAATAATAATAATAATAATTAAGCAATATATCACAAGCAAGAGTGCTGATGTACTGAATAAAAGATTGTTAAAAAAAACGCAATGGTATGTTGAAAAGTAATTGTTATGTTTAAGTATTAATTTGATTAGACACCATTTTAATGATGAAATTAAATTAAACTTTAAAACATGGAATCCTGGAAAAATAAAAAGCAAAAAAGGATTTTGAAAAAAAAAAAAAAACAGATTTCAGGTAGGGTTCTACTTAAAAATACTTGCACATACTGTACTTGAGCACACTTGCAATGTGTACTTAATTAAGAAACACTTGAATGAAACATGCATTTCTTTTAATTTATTATTTACATTGAAATTTAACTTTAAATAGGATAAATGAGTGTGTTCAATTGCACATTACCATATTAGCATATTTTTGGTATCAACACTAATTGGCACCATTTCTTTTCCTCTCAATACTTGTCTGCAAGACAAAATATAACCATATGTAGTGCTTTTTTTCTACACGACTGTTAGAAATCTAGATTTCAACGTATATTTTGGTTACACTATATTTAAGGAATAGGACGAGTACTGACTGTTAGCAAATATTTTTTTTTTTTTTTGCATTTTATTGTACTTAAGCTCACCAGTGATGTACATTATGACAGTGATGTGTTTCCCGTGAGAGCACAGAATAAATGTTAGAACACAATCATAAGGTTAAGACAGGGTTTAATGCTTGATTCTATAGCGCTTTGTGTGTCAGGATCCCGACTCTCTAGTTGAGTTTTTTTGCGTCGGGATCCTGTCACCTGTCTTTCTGTGTTTGTGCCTGTCTTGTGTATCTAGTGTCAGGATCTTGCCACTTCGGTTGGTCTTGTTTATAGTTTTTGTGGCTGGATCCTGACACTAGTGTTGTATGAGTGCACTTGACTTTGTGTTTTCTCATTGCCACGTGCACTCGTGTCTGTTCTGTCTTAAGTGAAACCCCGCTTCCTTGTTTACCTTGTTATTAGTTAATTTGCCTCACCTGCCTTCCCTTACCCTCCTCATTTCTTTCCCTATTTAACCTCATTGTGTTTTCTGTCCCGTGCCAGTACGTTGTGGTTGTTCACCCTGTTAGGTGTCTTCCTTGTTGGTTCCTGTCATCTGTTCCAGCCCAGTGTTTCGAGCCCAGTCTGTCTGCAATATGCAGCCCTGGACCTTGGAGTTTTCCCCTTCGTGGTAGTTTTTATTAGTTTTGTTTATATTTTGAGTTAAATAAAGCCCATCCTACTCTCTGCATTTGAGTCCTCGCCTTCTCTCTCCAACCCTTCCTGATATTGTGGCTTTTATTTCATAAATGCATATGCCTTTCTCTGATCCCACATTTTCCTTTCAACACATGGCCTTTCAGTGGATGATAAAAAGAAGATTTTAAGATTTTATGATTAGGGCGTGTATGTGCATTTGTGTAAATTCATTTTTATTACAAATACACTACAGTCAAATGTTTCCCATGATCTTAAAAACTTTTTGATCTTAAGGTTAAGGCTTAAATGCTTGAATGTATTTTTGTATTGTGCCCATATGAATTTATAAACAAAAACAAAAGATTTAAGAGAATGCCCAGAGTGTGCAGAGCTGCAATCTAGCCAAAGAGTGGCTACTTTAAAGAACAAAAGGACCAAAAAATTTTTGGTCACTGTATAAACCCCATGACTTTACAATTATTATGTGTAATATGTTACATGTATTATATGTATGTAATAAGTAAATATGTATTGATAAACATGCAATACACCTTCAATCTGGATTCAAATGTGTGGTTTCAAAATTATTTAGACCACATGTGTGGTCTTTTTTCTTTTTCTTTTCTTCATCTCTCTCCAAGCATTGTAATTAGCATTCTTTACATAAAAGCATACAAGTACTTAGTAATGCATTAAATGCAACAATTGCACATATTGCTGTCTTGAATAGCATATGATTCAGTCCTTAAAACAGACACAGCCTTTAGAACTGCCCACTTTATTTCCCCTGACATTCTTAAAGAAGAAATACATGCTCAAAATGTCCTCTCACTTGCATTTTCATTTGTTAAGCGTGATATCCTCAGACTTTGCCTGCTCTATAGTGAACATACTGCTCCCTCTCGTCTGTTTGTAATACGATAGTAGTGCGTCCAGAGGTTCAGGAAAGACCGCACAAGTAAACCCTAAAGGAATGTTCCTCTTCTGGTTTGCTAGGTGTGCTTTAATGGTGTTTGCATGCATCGCTGATCAAGATGAATAGAGGTGCACAAAGCAAACAGCGACTGAGATCTTAAAAGCTGTCTTTCCTAACGCAGCCCATCTGGCTTCGGCCTTGTAAAAGGTGGAGCTTAGAACAGACAGGGTTGAGCATGTGCACACTACTAATCCTTTCAGGCAGTAAAGCCCTCTATTACAAACACACACATCATCTTCATTCTTCCTACCTCGACTTACTTTTCCTACAAAACCTACAGTTTCTTTGTGTGAAAGTGAAAAAAAAAAGGTTTTGCTAAAGCTACATGTTGTATTGTATTGGTGTATTGGTATCTGTTTTATTTAAAACAAAATACCGGGCTCCAACAGTCTAGTTAAAATGCTTAAGTACCAATTATATTATCAGCAAAACAATTTGAGTGAAAAGTTACATTGAAAAATGATCATGAATTTCAATATATATTTTCATTCGGTTCGCCATGTTATCACAGCATTATTTGAGAATGTTCCAAATGGATATGCTTTAATTCAAGCAAGGAAATCTGACCTTTTGGACAAATGAGTTAATACAGTCAATGTCACACACATCCTTACAGTACATTTAATTAGAAATATGACCTAGAAATAATGCGGAACTTTTGGACCCTACTGTTTAGCCTACTGATTTCACACATAATATTCCTCTTGTGGATGATTTCCTCTTTTCTCCCACTCTCTTTCTCATTTCTTTCTAAATAATGTTTTTGTAGTGTTCCAAGCAGTGAATGCAGTGCACATCAGTTGGTGGGTCTGGATTTGCTCTCCTAGATTGCGCTCACACCTACGCACATTCAGGCTGATGGCTGTGCTGACATATGCAGGGAAACGGGGCAGCTGTGTTTATCTTACAAAGGGCGGGAATGTGTTTACAATGTGCCTGATCTTTAAGTTTGCCTAAACCATCTTTTTTTTTGCTCAAGAGGGTTTTTTTTAACATCTTCAGTGTTTGCCACGTGAGATGTTAACAGGCCGAGCTGACAGCTGACATGCTGAATGTGTCGCCAAATTAACCATTTGTAAAGATAGGCATACAGTTGTAGCCATGATAATATGGAGTATTTGCTTGTCAAAAAACTGCACACTGAAGAAGGCATTTTTGCCGATACACGTAGGATTGCAGCCCTCTTTTTTCCATTGTTTTTGACTATTCAATCAAAGCTTTATTAAGGACACACACGGTCCAAAACACAAACAATAAAACAGACAAATACAAGAAAAAATACAAATACACGACTATTGTTGTGGCCAGTGACGATAAAGGCTTTTACTGTGTTTTTGATCTGGAAGTGTGCCTTGGTATTCCTTTTTCTTTTTGGATTGTTATTTCCATATTCAAGAGCACCTTCGTGTACTGTAAGAACATTGATATATAACAACACTGTAAAAAGGTGCATTTTTACCTAATGTGACCATTAAAAATTACTTCTATTAGTGTAACCCAATATAGCCAGGTTGATTTAATCATATTAAACAAAATAGACTTCAAACTAGGTAATGTATATTTAAGTACATTTTGTAGGTTATTAAATTTTTTTTTTACGGTGTTTAATTACTGTATGTAATCTCATGTAGTTTACTGATTAAAATAGGCATAATAAGATTATCAGTTTATGTGGGGGTTTATTAATTAATATGCAAAAAATACATAAATTGGATGTAAAAAGTGTTGCATAATAAATTTCCACAGGTTTATATGATCCTTATTATATTAGGGCTGTGAATCGATAAAAAATTTTAGCTAATTAATTTCACAGTTTTCTGTGATTAACCATGAAGTATAGCTAGAAGACTTCAAAGATATACTGTATATTTGTGAGATTTGTGGAATCGCTTTCTGACCTTGGCTGGGCTTCCCGATAAATTAGCACGTAATGGACGCTAATTTACGAAAGTTTTCACGAGCTTGGCTTGGTTTCCCGAAGCACTAAGTAGAACTTTAATTGCACGTAAGTAGTACTAAATCTCTACAACACATTTCCCAAAAGCATAGTTATCTAAGTAGGATGTTAAAAAGGTTTCAAAATTAACATACCAGAAAGTAGGGATGTCAGTTTTTCGACATTTTCATAATTGATTGTCATGGAAATTAACAATCAATTAATCGATTAATCGTTAACATTAATACTGCAAGACGCACATGGAGAATTCCAAATAATATGTCCATGTAGCCTACTGTTGAAATATAATTTAAATGTATACACTTGTTAATGTAATTACTGGCAATTTCCTCTTAAAATATTCATAGTTCAGTGTATTTTAATACATTTCGGCTGTTTTGTATGAATTTGTGAATTGTTTAATTACTGTTAATGAATTATTTGAAAAAAAATTTTTATTTGCTGCGTAAACAGTACATAACTTACCGCTTCTATGGTGACGGTGAAGCAAATGTGCCTTTGTGCTTTCTTGTCGATCACTGAAATAATTGTAGGTTTGGATGAAACAAGGAGACAAGGTGGGATCAACAAGCTTGTTGTCATGTTATACTTTCAACACACTATCAAGGTGTATGCAGAAAACAATGTTTCTTTTATAGAAAAAAGTTTCAAAACTGATTACATTGAGCCTGCTTCATCTGTCTGTCTGTGTGGTTCTTCTTCTGTGATGCAGACAAGACGTGACATGCAGCGTTCAAGCACCCTCTAGCGGCAGATGACTGTATTTAGCCTTATTAACATCTGCTGGCAGGATTAATGAACGCATTTGTTCTGAAATTAATAAATTGACGATCAGTAAGCTTAATCGATCAAATTATTGACAACAATTAATCGATAATCGATTAATCATTAAAATCCCTTCCAGAAAGGGATGTGACATAATTACAATATTTACTTAGATTTTAAGTAATTTTGATTTTAAAAATTAATTTGATGAATTCATCTGCATCGGATTAAAATTTTAATTGATTGACAGCCCTAGTTAGTTAATAATGTTAATATATGTTGAAATTAACATTAACCAAGATTATTACACAGTGCTTTAGCATACTCGATTCTGATTGGTCAATGGCTCCACCTAGCGGTCTGATATCTCTGAGTAACAACCGCACATCCTGAGATTAAGATTTATCAAACCGGTCATCTGGGTATTGCGAGTCATCTTTCCTGCTTCTCAGATCACTGTGTGATCTCTACAAGTAAGCTAATAAAACAGTTTCAACTCAATGTTTCATGTTCATTTATGTTTAATTTCCATTTACTCAAATCAGTGTTTCATGTCCATTTATTTATTTGGCGAGTAGTCTTGTAATAAGATGCATAATGAGGAGTCAAGTGGTCATTTGCACAGAATAAACACTGACAGACTCAGCTGTTTAGAGATTTATTTCATATCACATAATTTCTGCACAAATCAATAATTTAAGTCCATGTATTTATTTATTTGGTTAGTAGCCATGTAATAAGCAGGATAATGTACAGTCAACCGACTGCACATTATCCCTTACTTAATAAATGCTGTAAAAGTATTGCTCATTGTTAGTTCTTGTTAAATGTAGTTTACTAACTAATACAACCTTTTTGTAAAGTGTTACCATTTTTTCTTGCTACACTATTACGCAATATGTCAACACTCAACACTGTCAGATACATAAATAATGTGTACTATCATATAGTCAGTTTTGACAAATCTAGCATTCAGCTGCAATTAAAGTGACAGTTCACCCAAAAATTAAATTCTATCATAATTCACTCACCCTCATGTTGTTTCATACCCATATGACTTTTGTCCATTGTAAAAAAAAAAAAGCTATGCATAATGTTAGCCTCATTCACTCTATCATTGTATGGTCAAAAGATGCAAGACTCAGTGCTTTGTAATAAGACATTTACAGCCCTTGTTCTTTGTGTTGCATGTAAAAATGTATTGTTTGGTAACAGTAAATGTGTTTACTTCTCTTCCCCAGGAGCCCAATCTCACCCTGTACACAGACCTGCCAGATCTCCCAGAATGCTTTCAGCTGTCAATATTGCCATGGACTCCCTGTATCTTCCTGTGGGTAACTTCCCCTTTCTATATCCTCTACCTCAAGAGGAACAGCAGAGGTTACATTATGATGTCTATATTAAACAGAATCAAAACGGTAAGAAATTTGAAGCAGTGTCAGTATGTCTCACTTATAGGCGTGTTTTCGTGGTTATACTCCCTTGTCTTCTCTTTTAATGGTTGATTATATCTGTGTGCAGGTTCTGGGCTTGATATTGTGGATAGTATGCTGGACCGACCTTTTTTCTGCATTTCATGAGATGAACCAGGATCACCCTAAACCCCCAATTTATTTTGTTACCCCTTTAATAGTTGGCATGACAATGGTAAGATATATATATATATATATATATATATATATATATATATATATATATATATATATATATATATATAATAGTTTGATGAACTATGAAAACATACTGCAACTTCCTTCTCAGTCTGAAAGACCTCAGAGACAAATAATCATGAACATTTTATGAAATGACCCCTTTAAAAGTATTTGCCAAGAATACAGATAGAAGATAACACAAAAGGCTTGGAATTTTATAATTTTTATAGTATCAAAAAACTTCATTGTCACTGTTAATGCTCCTAGTAATGCAATTGCAGTCATTTTCTGACATTAATTTTGAGCTATCTGTGCCCAGAAGGATGGTAGATATCTATGTTTTTTTAAACTTTTATTATAAACAGTACTCTCTTTCCCTCTCTCTTTCATCTTTTCCAGTTGTTAGCCACCTTCCTTATCCAGTTTGAGAGGTTAAGAGGAGTGCAGTCATCCGGTGTGCTCTTCATATTTTGGACAATCTCAGTGTTGTGTGCCATTGTGCCTTTCCGCTCCAAAATAATGCACACCAATCAAGAGGTCTGTGGCAAGCCACCCAAAACAACCCCACTAGCATACTTTCACTAACTCAGTCATTGATTAAAGGAAAGTAAACTTCTAGATGTAGTGCAACTGAATGGAAAAGAATGCAGGGGTCTTGAGACACTTTATAAAGTTGAATTTTTTTCAAATTGACACACCATCTTACAATGTGACATTCATGGTGCGAGACACTGAAAAAACAGCATGATGCAGAGAAAGAATTCTGTTTGAACAGCTCCCAAGTGTAACAGACTGACAAACTTGATTGTAAAATGGATTGCTGTGGATTGATAGGCCAGTGATAGTTTCATTTTAAAAAGAAATTTGAAATATAACAAACAATATACTGACTTCTGAAGCCACTTTTTTTCTATTTTTGTTTATTGCTTGTCTGCCACAATAATGTAAAGGATTTGAATGATCTTAATTTAGGGACTTTTCTCAGCAAATATTGATACATGTGATTATTTGTGATTAATTAGATTAATTAGTCAGCATCTCATCTTAAGTCAATTATTTTAATCGATTGACAGTCTGAGTTCTGTGTAGTGAACTTCCGTGAATGTTTTTCTCATTCCTGGCCATCCTCATATGTCTCTCTCATGTGACATTAAAGGAATATTCCGGGTTCTATACATGTTAAGCTCAACTGACAGCATTTGTTGGCAATATTGATTACCTCAAAAATGTATTTCGACTCAATCCTCCTTTTCTTAAAAAAAAAAGCAAAAATCTTGGTTACAGAGAGGCACTTACAATAGAGGTGAATAGGGACAATATTTGGTGGGTTTAAAGGCAGAAATGTGAAGCTTATAATCTTATAAAAGAACTTGCATTAATTTGTCTGTTAAACCTCATGTATTATTTGAGCTGTAAAGTTGTTTAAATTGTCATTTTTACAGTCATTTTAGGGTTTTAGTGTTTGTTGGCATTACATCATCATGCAATGAAGTTGTAAAATTGGTGATAACTTTACACAGAAAAGGTTAGTGCATGATTTTATCACTCTAAAATCATGTTTACACACATATTGTTTATGACTTGTGGTTATACTTTTGAAACAGTGAGTATTTAACGTTTAAAAATTGGCCCCCATTCACTTCCATTTTAAGTGCCTCACTGTAACCCAGATTTTTGCCTTTTCTTTTTTCTTTTTTTTTCTTTTCTCCCCAATTTGGAATTCTCAATGCACTCTAAGTCCTTGTGGTGGCGTAGTGACTCGCCTCAATCCGGGTGGCAGAGGACGAATCTCAGTTGCCTCCACGTCTGAGATGTCAATCTGCGCATCTTATCACGTGGTTTGTTGCACGTTACCACGGAGACCTAGCACATGTGGAGGCTTCACGCTATTCTCTGCGGCATCCACACACAACTCACCACGAGCCCCACCTAGAGCGAGAACCACATTATAGCGACCGCGAGGAGGTTAACCCAACGTGACTCTACTCACCTTAGCAACCGGGCCAATTGGTTGCTTAGGAGACCTGACAGGAGTCACTCAGCACGGCCTGGATTTGAACTCATGACTCCAAGTGTGGTAGTCAGCCTCTTTACTTGCTGAGCTACCCAGGCCCCGATTTTTGCCTTTTTTTAAACTAAAGGATGTGCAAGTCAAAATTCATTTTTGTGGTAATCAATATTATGCCACAAATGCTGTCGATTGAGCTTAACTTGTATTGAACCTGGAATATTCCTTTAACTATGGATCCATCCAAGGACTTTTTGATGAAAAATGTTTAGCGCATCAAAATGTTTACCGATATACAGTAATTGATGGAAATGCAAATACTGATACAATTTCGCAAGTGTCCACATAATCTTTTTTTGTTAAACTTTTTAGGTTAGGCTTTCCATTTACAGATCTGATGCTTCAAACCTAGCTGCGTCATGGGCACTTCCAGGAGTGCCAACACAAATATCTCATATCATGCACCTGTCATCGACAAGTGCCTGGAAAACAATGGATGGCTGCCCTTTGCGATTAATGTAATCATGGTAGTCATCCGTCGGGGGAAGAATGAGGATGTGCGGGCCATTCAGTGCACCATAACCCTGTGGCACAAGGAATTACAGTTACACAATTTCATTGGCCTTCGCTACATTTGGCAGCCTGATGTAACGGAACATAATTTTTTCTTTGATAGCTGTGCACACAGCATGTACACATTGATGGAAGGTTGTTTAACTAACTTCGAAAGTTTCCCCCACTACTCTGTACTCTCTGTACTCAACACTCTCTTTATTTACAAAGATTTGGGGACAAAATTTGGGGACAACTGGGATGTGAAAGGTACACAATTTGTGATAAACACAAAATTCTGTATGGAAACAGCTCAAGGGCAAATTTATTTTGCGATAAACCAAAACTTTTTTTTTAAGGATGATGTCATCACACACCATTTTATCAATAAAAGGCCAAATTGGATGGAAACGAGCACGAGACTGTAAATTTCGCAAACGCATTTTCACTTTGTTGATAACACAACAGTGCAAAAAGTGGATGTAAACTCAGCTTGTGGCTTATTTGACTCTTTCCTTCTGGATTTTTTCCTCCTTTTTTATTTTTCATGTGCATCTTTTGACCAACATGTTCAGCTTTCAGAGCAGAGACTTCAAGAAGAGTTCAGTTCAGGGCAGTACTATTTGGAGAGAATAGTGCTTCTGTTGTTCCTTAAACAAGCTTCGAGACAGCTTATCTAACTCACAGAGCAACAAACACAACTCAAGGCTGCCACTCTGGAGTACACGTCCACTAGCTGCTGCTTTTATACTTAAATAACTTTCAGATTCTCAGAAATGCCTTCAACATCTGATTTTCTGCCTGAGCAGAAAAAAAAACAAGATTATGTACTCCAATTTTTAGTGCTATTGGTGTAACATTTTGAATTTAAAGAGATAGTTCTGTCATCGTTTACTCACCCTCATGATGTTCAAAACCTGTTTGACATTCTCTCTTCTTCGGAACACAAAAATAAATATTAGGAAGATGTTAGTCTCAGTCACCATTCACTTTCATTGAATGGAAAACATCAACTTGAACATACTAAGATTTTTTGTGTTCTGCGGAAGAAATGAAGTCATACAGCTTTGGAACAACATGAGGAAGAGTAACCAATGACAGAATTTTCATTTTTGGGTCAATTCCTTGAACAGTTTGGACAATGCTTATGAGCTTCTGACATCTTGAGATCTAGGATCTTTTACAAAACACGATCGAGTGGAATAATGAATTATTCAGGGCTTTTTTTCATGTGCCGTATAGAGTTGTTATGATAAGTTGATAAAGCAGGATTCTCTGTCTTTTAGAATGGAGTCAAAGACAAGCTGAGGTTTACAACTTTCTACATTTATTTCGGGCTCACCCTGCTCGAACTCATCCTGTCATGCTTCAATGAAAAGCCGCCTCTTTTCTCCAGTGTGGTTACAGATCCTGTAAGTCAGTGTGTGTATGTAGTGCCTAATGTACAATGACTCAAAAGGCCAACAAAATTACAAGACAGGCCAGCATGTTATCAAAGATTTAATAACCACAAACTTTATTTTGTTCTTTGAATTCCTAAAACATGACAAAGGTTATTGGAAAGTCAGAATTGCACGCTGAAAGTGCCTGTGGTGTTTTCACTGGTGTTTTAATTGGTTTTTCAGAATGCATGTCCAGAAACAACAGCTGGATTCCTCTCAAAAATGACCTTTTGGTGGTTTACAAGGTGGGTGTCTCTTTGTGTGTTTAATATTGCTTTTGGGCAGTCAGAAGCAATGTTTTTCTTCAATTAGAAAATGTCTTTAAAAAGAACACATTACATTTTTTTCTTTTTTTTTAATGGTCAATTTAACACCTAAACAAGACATTTAAATTAAAAGTTCACCCAGTTCACGTTCTTTCTTCTGTATATCACAGAAGGAAATATTAGACGGAATGTTAGAGAGTGGCAGCCTCAGACACTATTCACTTTCATTGTATTTTCACACATGAGGGTGAGGAAAATGGCAACAGAATTTCCATTCTTGGTTCACCTAACCCTTTAATACACATATCTTCTGCACCGTTTCAACCCAAAAGGGGAAGCTTTAAATGGAAAGTTCAACAGATCACTTTCATTGTATGGAAAAAAGCTGCAATGAAAGTAAATAGTTACAATCTGCCTAACATCTCCTTTTGTGTAAAACACTGGACTATAAGATTCTTTATTAATATCGTTGCTCATATCTGAGACAGATATTTTTTGTGTTCTACAGCATGGCTATCAAAGGCTACAAATCCCCACTAGAGAATAAAGACCTGTGGTCCCTTAACAAGCATGACAGTTCAGAGATGGTTGTCCCCAATCTGCTCAATGAATGGGAGGTGGAGAAATCCAAAGCACAGAGGTATACTTTAATACAAACTGCACATGAACTTATATACTGAATATAAACTTCTCATATTTATGAAGCACCAGGCCCTGTATTTGATTAAGCCTTGGTTTCATTTACATTGACGATGACATTTTCAGTTGCTGAGAATTCTTACAGTCAACATGAAATCAAAATTGACCCAAGATTTACCTTCTTAATACATGTTTCTGGTCTTATTGTGGATGATTTATCAGTGCACTTCATCCAAAAGATGTAATAACTGTGTTCATCCAAATGAAACAACTTTTCAAGCAATGCCTTTGAAACAATTTTCCTTTTCGACTGGGGATATGTCGAGTTGCTCTCAAGGGTAAATTTGACCGAAACGCCTCCACAAAAGTGGGTGCCTGTGGTCTTTCAGGAGCGGAGTATTCCTCTACAATAGGCTATATGAACTTGCAAACAGGTCTGGCTATGGAATGCCCAATTTCACGATCAAATAAATTCTTAAATAAAAATTACAATTAAAATAAATAAAATCTCACATTAGGAAAATGGGTTGAGAATGCAAATTCTTGATTTTAATGTTGGTAACATGATTTATTTCTGTTATACTCTGACCCCAGCTTAGCTGGGATATGTGAAAACAAAGAAACTTCACTGTATATATGAAAAATGTATAATGTGTAACAATAATAAAGGCTTTCTTCTTCTTTTCTTCTTATTTTAGTTTTTTCTTTCTTTTACTCAAAATATCAGTTTGGGTTTTAAAAAAAAGAAAAGTACAGAGTTTCAAGTAATCTGCAATCTCTGGTCTATTTGCAAGACAGAAAATGGATATAGAACTTTCAAAGAGTGGAAGGGTGATTAGTCAAGTCTTGATTAACTTAATTTTGCCACTTATTCTGCTCTTGAATTTTCAATGAGGTTAAGTGCTGAGCATCAAGAAACTAAAAGCACTAAAGAACGCATCCTCCTTTCAGATCTCACTCACTTTGATCTTTGTCACATGCATTTTTAAAGTTATCTGACACTGCAAGTGTGCCACAAGATGCACAGGTCAAAAAAGATGTCTTTGTATAACCTTTCTCAGCCAATTTAGTTGTTTGGTTAGTTCTTTTGAGATGTTTTTTTTTTTTTTTTTTTTTTTTTGGCTAACCACCAGGTGTAAGCTGTTGTTTTCAACAGGGAAAAAGCATTTGTAACCTCAGAATATAATAATCTCTGTACAGCGAACAGAGCATGAAGGAGCAGGCCACTTATACAAAAGCTGGCACGGGTGCTGAGACCAACAATGTGGGTGGCAGTCCTGAAGAGGTGGAAGTTCTACTGTCCAAACGAAAAGAGTCCCAGAAGCCCTCCTTCCTGTGGGCCCTGCTCAGAGCCTTTGGACCCTACTTCCTCATTGGCTCAGCCTTTAAACTGCTGCAGGATCTCATTACCTTCATTAACCCCCAGCTTCTCAGGTAAGGTCTAAGGCTTTATCATTTACTGAGAGGGAGGAACACTATAGCTCAGTAATAATTTTATGATAGGGAAGTTTGCGATACCATACGTGGAACAGCAATGTGTCGTAATTGCTAGGAAAGCTTCCAGGAAATAACGAATGATGTTTAATTACTCTTATCTACTGGTTCAGAGATTTATAACAGGATGAGGGTCTGTGGTGAGCTGCTGTTTTTTGTTTTCATTTTTTATTGTAGCATGTAGAATTTATTTACAGTAAATATTAATATAAATGTTAACAAATTAAATAAATAAATGGATTGTAGCTCTCAAGCATTTCTCAATTTATTAAATATTTCTTCTATTAAAAAGAAAACATTAAGAACAAAATTAAATAAAATGCAGTAAGGGATTTTGTTTTTTTTTGTCAGTATTGTTCTTAATATTGACTTTTGACTTTCTTCTGCTGAACACAAATGACGTTTTTTAGAAGAATATTTCAGCTCTGTAGGTCCAAACAATGCAAGTGAATGGGTACCAAAATTTTGAAGCTCCAAAAAGCACATGAAGGCAGCATAAAAGTAATGCATACGACTCCAGTGGTTGAATCCATGTCTTCAGAAGTGATATGATAGGTGTGGGTGAGAAACAGATCAATATTTAAGTCCTTTTTCACTATAAATTCACCTCCATGCCCAGTAGGTGGTGATATGCAAGAAGAATGTGAATCACCAAAAACACAAGGAGGAGGATGTGGAAGTGAAAGTGGAGATTGATAGTAAAAAATTACTTAAATATTGATCTGTTTCTCACCCACACCTATCATATAGCTTCTAAAGAGATATACAGT
The DNA here is from genome assembly GCF_019703515.2 of Myxocyprinus asiaticus. Classification (NCBI taxonomy): domain Eukaryota; kingdom Metazoa; phylum Chordata; class Actinopteri; order Cypriniformes; family Catostomidae; genus Myxocyprinus; species Myxocyprinus asiaticus. The sequence continues at coordinate 27,221,992 of NC_059379.1, forward strand.
ACTTAACCCCAGTCGTATGGATTACTTTTATGCTGCCTTTTTTGTTTTTTGGAGCTTCAAAGTTCTGGCCACCATTCACTTGCATTGTATGGACCTACAGAGCTGAAATATTATTCTAAAAAACTTAATTTGTGTTCAGCAGAAGAAAGAAAGTCATACACATGTGGGATGGCATGAGCGTGAGTAAATTTTAATTTTTGGGTGAACTATTTGTTTAAGGTAACAGATGTAATCGTTTGCTATATGTAGACCTGAATGGACACAGCGTGAAAATGAACAGCACAGTTAGTAGCTTCTAATATTAGTGTTGTCCATCCTGTTCCGATAACATTTACTTAGAGCTGAATAGGTTTATTTAGTTTAATTATAGCAGGTAGAACAACATGAAATATGCTAATTAGCTGGACGGTGGAAGAGAATGTTCTCTTGTAATGCTGTTTTACATAGCACACTGCAAAATCGTTGCATGAGTTTTGCTCTATTTACTTTTCAGACTCCATATATCCTTAACCAGGTTTTACAATGCAAATTGATTTATGCAAATAAGTTGCTGTGTTGTGCTTTTTGACAAATGCAGTTGCATATTGGATGTTTTATAAATATGCTACATGTAAATATAAGCCACACTGCATGAAACAAACAGTACTTTGAATGCACTAAATATCTTCAAAATGCACGTAACGGTCTCTTCAAAAATCTCCTTTCATTGGCAGCTTGTTGATTGGCTTCACCAAACAGTCGGGCGTTCCTTCATGGTGGGGTTACACACTGGCCTTCCTGATGTTCGGCAGTTCCCTCCTACAGACCCTCATCTTGCATCAGCACTTCCAGTACTGCTTTGTCACAGGCATGAGGCTGCGCACTGGAATCATAGGGGCCATCTACAGGAAGGTAAATACTCAAATATATGTGGGAATGTGCCTTTGCTGAAAAGACCAGCTTAGACTAGACATATTTCCTGGCTGGTGTATGCTGGTTAGTGGTGATCTGGTGCTGGTCTTGCTTGTGGAAAAACATAGCCATCTTGTTCAGACCAGCATAGTCTTTTTGATGTGCTGGTTGACCAAAATTCTTGCTTTTTAAGCTAGTTTAGGAATCATATCTTGAGGAATCCAATTGTGCATGGTCTTTTGAAAGTTCAATGCACTGTGAAAACATGCAGTAACTTTCAGAACTCAAAACTTCTTCTCCAGTCCAAAAATAACATCTATTGACTCAAAGCACCAAAAAAGGCTCATTAAGAAATCCTTGGACTTCTGGCATCAGAAACCCGAAATATTATGAAATGACTGCGCACATTTATTACTAGAATTCTACTATTAAACTCTAGAAGTAAAACATGAAAGTTCACGAACAGTTGTGTGTACTGTGGTTCCTGGGGGATCCCAACGTCAGAAATGAGTGGCTGAAATTTTTAATAAGATCACTGATCATTTCAGTGCAACCCAATCCAACTCTCCTCCTGTGTTAGCAAACCCCCTCCCCACCCTCAAAGAATACAAAAGAGGTCTGGTTCTTATAAAAGAAACATCTGCTGAGACTTGTGCATCTTGAATCTTTTAACTTTGTGGAAAATTTACCATCAGAAGTTGATCTAGAATGCCTAAAGGTTTTTCTTTTTTTTTTTCAGAACTCCATGAGATATACTATATGGACAAATGTATTGGACACCTACACATTACACCTACAGGAGCTTTTATGACATCCCATTCTAAATTCCTAGGCATTAATATCGAGTTGGTCCCCCCTTTGCAGCTATAACAGCTTCCACTCTTCTGGGAAGGCTTTCTACAAGATTTTGGAGTGTGTCTGTTGGAATTTTTGCCCATTCTTCCAGAAGAGCATTTGTGAGGTCAGGCACTGATGTTGGACGAGAGGGCCTGGCTCGCAACCTCCGTTCTAGTTCATCCCAAAGGTGTTCAATAGGGTTGAGGTCAGGGCTCTGTGCGGGCCAGTCAAGTTCTTCCACACCAAACTCATCCAACCATGTCTTTATGGACCTTGCTTTGTTCACTGGGGCACAGTCATGCTGGAACAGAAAAGGGCCTTCCCCAAACTGTTTCCACAAAGTTGGAAGCATAGAATTTTCCAAAATGTCTTGGTAAGCTGAGGCATTAACATTTCAGAAAATTCTATGCTTCCAACTTTGTGGAAACAGTTTGGGGAAGGCCCTTTTCTGTTCCAGCATGACTGTGCCCCAGTGCACAAAGCAAGGTCCATAAAGACATGGTTGGATGAGTTTGGTGTGGAAGAACTTGACTGGCCCGCACAGAGCCCTGACTTCAACCCTATCTAACACCTTTGGGATGAACTAGACCAGAGATTGCGACCCAGGCCCTCTTGTCCAACATCAGTGCCTGACCTCACAAATGCTCTTCTGGAAGAATGGGCAAAAATTCCAACAGACACACTACAAAATCTTGTAGATAGCCTTCCCAGAAGAGTGGAAGCTGTTAAGGGGGGACCAACTCGATATTAATGCCTATGGATTTAGAATGGGATGTCATAAAAGCTCCTGTAAGTGTAATGTGTAGGTGTCCCAATACATTTGTCCATATAGTGTAGATGTGGAATATTCCTCATTATATTCCACATTCCATTCCAATTTTCCACATTAAGCCACTAAGCCACTGATGATGTGTCTGATTTTTCCCCAGAGGTGCAGTTTCATTTTACTGACATAATGGATAACCTGTGTTGCTTGTCATTGATATGCAAGGAAAAACAGACAAACAATTCCACTGTCATCGGGTCAAAAGTACATTTGAATGTACATAATTTACATTTGAATGTAGCATAATTCAGTTTCATGTCTTGTAAGAAATACTTATTATTTTTAATATACATTGTTATAACTCACACACACACACACACACACACACACACACACATATACACACACACACACACACACACATTAAAGCAATATCACATGAGCAAAAATGCTGTATGGCCCTACATCAACATGGTTCCCTATCTGTCACTCACTCAAAGTTGTGTCGATGTAGTGACACTAGGGGTCACTCTTTGGAGCCCCAAACACCTCTGCTTTTTGAAAAAAGGCCAATGGGAATTGGCTAGTGGAATTTGCATGCCACTCCCCCGGACATACGGGTATAAAAGGAGTTGGTATGTAACCACTCATTCAGATTTTCTCTTCGGAGCCGAGCGGTTGTGTTCAGCGAGCTGAATTACTCTGCCGATCCATTCACCTCGAAAAGCTGTTGGATTTACGCTGCATTACAGTGGCTTCTCCCCCTCTTGCACTGGTGAAGTGCAGAGAACGCCCCTGGGCACTTCAGCTGCTAAAAGAGTATATTCTTCTTACTAAAAGAGTATATTTTCCCTTCTTAAAAGAGTGGCATTAACGGAGAGTGTCTTTTTAAAGATGCCTCTCCGTTTGTGTGTATTTCCTGGTTACGGTCGCCACCCGTCCCATGGCCGGCCGCCAAGAACCCAAGGAAGGCTTCGAAGCGCCCCTGAGATGGGCGACCCAGGGACGAGGAGACCCGCTTCTATGGAGCTGGTGGACAGACCACTCCATCCCCCGGTGGAGGGCCGGGAGGAGAATCTTTTGTTTCATTTTTTGCCGCATGCCCAAGAGGCTGCGGTACCCAAAACTTCAACAAAAGAGTGTTTTTTTTGTTCCCTGGGTCACATGTCAGGTGCGCACGGCTGTCGTCACAACCACCATCCACCGTCCCATTTTGGCAGGTTTGGCGCTCCAGCGGTAGCCCAGCTGTGGCACAAACATGCTCACACCGGGTTGGTTCCAATGGACTGCGGGGATGATATTCCTCCTTCCCCTCCTCGACCAATCTTATGGTGGGCGTCAGGAGCCAGGTAAGTGCTTCGATGTCTCTGGACTCAGCATGGCCATGGGGTTCGAGCCCCCTCGACTTGGCACCTCAGGCTCCGCCCCACCGCGAGCCCCCACCCGCTGGTACGTCTGACGTGATTGTCCCCTTGGTCCCCCTTGCCCGGCGTTTGGACGTGTGGCTCGCGCTTTCCAACCCGTCGTGATGGCTGACCCAGACCGTCCGACTCGGCTACTCGATTCAGTTTCCCAGGCGCCTGCCCAGATTCAGTGGCATCCGCTTCACCTCGGTGAAGGGTGAGAATGCCGCTACCTTGCGTGCGGAGATCGCTACCCTTCTACGGAAGGGTGCGATAGAGCCCGTCCCTCCGGCCAAGATGAAGAAGGGGTTTTACAGCCCCTACTTCCTCGTACCGAAGGCGGTGGGTTGCGGTCAATCTTGAACCTGCGAGTACTGAACCAGGCCTTGCACAGACTCCCGTTAAAGATGCTGACGCAAAAACGCATTTTAGCGAGCGTCCGGCATCAAGGTTCTCGGCGGTAGACCTTAAGGACTTGTACTTCCACGTCTCGGTCTTACCTCAACACAGACCCTTCCTGCGGTTTGCTTTCGACGGCTGGGCGGACCAGTACAAGGTCCTCCCCTTTGGCCTGTCCTTGTCCCCTCACGTCTTCACAAAGGTCGCAGAGGCAGCCCTTGCCCCGCTAAGGGAAGTGGGTGTCCGCATCCTCAATTATCTCAACGACTGGCTAATCCTAGCTCACTCTCGGGATGTGTTGTGTGTGCACCTCAGCTGACTGGGGCTTCGGGTCAACTGGGAAAAGAGCAAGCTCTCCCCAGTTCAGAGCATTTCTTTTCTTGGCTTGGAGTTGGACTCAGTCTCAATGACGGCGCGCCTCACGAATGAACGCGCACAGTCGGTGCTGAACTGTCTGAAGGTGTTCAGACAGAAGACAGCAGTTCCACTGAAATTTTTCAGAGGCTCCTGGGGCATATGGCATCCTCAGCAGTGGCCTCACCGCTCAGGTTGATGCATATGAGACTGCTTCAGCACTGGCTTCAGACTCGAGTCCCGAGATGGGCATGGCGCCAAGGGACACATCGTGTGGTCGTCACGCCGATCTGTCACCGCCTCTTCAGCCCTTGGACCGACCTTGCATTTCTACGGGCAGGGGTTCCGCTAGAGCAGGTATCCAGGTGTGTCGTGGTTACGACGGACGCCTCCGAGACGGGCTGGGGACCGTATGCAATGGGCTCCTGGATTGGCCCGCAGCTGCGTTGGCACATCAACTGCCTCGAGTTGTTGGCAGTAGAGAGAGAGAGAGAGAGAGAGAGACTGAGCTTGTTTGATTACCTGTGTCTGTCACGACTCCAGTCCCAAGCAATAGTTTAGTGTTAGTCAGCTTGCTGAAGATAATAGATTTCTGGTCAAATACACCCTATTTTCTCTGTGTAAAAATAGCTGTCCGTGCATAGGTCCCCCCTGAGTATTTTGTAGTAGTCGGTGTGCAAGAGTCGTTCACTATAGTAACCTTTCTCTCCTCCGCCATGTTGAATATTTATATTTCCTTCCAATGCGGAAACTCTGGTAAAAGGTAAGCGCCTTGAGGTCAATGCAGGTCAAACTGAACTGGCTCATAACACATAAAAATTGTCTTTTGTCACCACCTGCAGGCTAAAATTAAAAGACTCACATCTAGCTGCTCTCCTACACTTTAGTCTAGAATGCCACGAACACAAGCAGAGTGATACAAACAGTGATGATGTTCTGAGACATCAATACTCATGGAACGTCTCTCGTCCAATCAGATTCAAGGACCTGAACTAACTGTTTTATATATATATATATATATATATATATATATATATATATATATATATATATATATATACACTATATTGCCAAAAGTATTCGCTCATCTGCCTTTAGCATATGAACTTAAGTAACATTCCATTCTTAATCCATAGGGTTTAATATGACGTCGGCCCACCCTTTGCAGCTATAACAGCTTCAACTCTTCTGGGAAGGCTTTCCACAAGATTTAGGAGTGTGTTTTTGGGAATTTTTGACCATTCTTCCAGAAGCGCATTTGTGAGGTCAGACACTGATGTTGGACGAGAAGGCCTGGCTCGCAGTCTTCGCTCTAATTCATCCCAAAGGTGCTCTATCGGGTTGAGGTCAGGACTCTGTGCAAGCCAGTCAAGTTCTTCCACACCAAACTCGTTCATCCATGTCTTTATGGACCTTGCTTTGTGCACTGGTGCGCAGTCATGTTGGAACAGGAAGGGGCCATCCCCAAACTGTTCCCACAAAGTTGGGAGCATGGAATTGTCCAAAATCTCTTGGTATGCTGAAGCATTCAGATTTCCTTTCACTGGAACTAAGGGGCCAAGCCCAGCTCCTGAAAAACAACCCCACACCATAATCCCCTCTCCACCAAACTTCACAGTTGGCACAATGCAGTCAGACAAGTACCATTCTCCTGGCAACCGCCAAACCCAGACTCGTCCATCAGATTGCCAGATGGAGAAGCGTGATTCGTCACTCCAGAGGACGCGTCTCCACTGAGTCCAGTGGCGGCGTGCTTTACACCACTGCATCCGACGCTTTGCATTGCACTTGGTGATGTATGGCTTGGATGCAGCTGCTCGGCCATGGAAACCCATTCCATGAAGCTCTCTACGCACTGTTCTTGAGCTAATCTGAAGGCCACATGAACTTTGGAGGTCTGTAGCGATTGACTCTGCAGAAAGTTGGCGACCTCTGCGCACTTTGCGCCTCAGCATCCGCTGACCCTGCTCTGTCATTTTACGTGGCATACCACTTCGTGGCTGAGTTGCTGTCATTCCCAATCGCTTCCACTTTGTTATAATACCACTGACAGTTGACTGTGGAATATTTAGTAGCGAGGAAATTTCACGACTGGACTTGTTGCACAGGTGGCATCCTATCACAGTACCATGCTGGAATTCACTGAGCTCCTGAGAGCGGCCCATTCTTTCACAAATGTTTGTAGAAGCAGTCTGCATGCCTAGGTGCTTCATTTTATACACCTGTGGCCATGGAAGTGATTGGAACACCTGAATTCAATTATTTGGATGGGTGAGCGAATACTTTTGGCAATATAGTATATATATATATATATTTATATATATCACTGATATACAGTATATAGACAACTGGATCGCTCATGACATCATAACAGTGAAGCCACTGTTATTCCAATGTCCCTGTTGACTTAATAGGAAATCATCTCATTTCAGCGAGTAAACATTAGTCATTTAATCACTGATTTTATATCTGAAATCTGCATGTACATCCCTACAATGCAAACGTCCTACACATGTAATTATTTATTTATAGCCAGGAATTTTTTCTGTTTCTTGAAAGCCCTTGCGAGTTATGCTGTATATCTATATCATACAGTATCCACCACTAACAAACTTCATTAGCGAACAGATCAGCTGAATGTAAACAAGTTCACTGAAACTGAGGTAAGATACAAACAGATATTTTCAGACTTATTTATTGTGAACTTCGAAGTGTTTGTTCAGAGTTACTTGTTTTATGTTTTCATCAAAAAGTGCCTTGTTCTCATGATCACTTGTATAAGAGCGCACACCCTCTCTCCCTCTATCACACGTGCGACGGACGTGCAGAGAGGGAGACGTGCAACGCAAATATAAAGCAAATACGAACATGTATTTATGACATGTATCCAAGTATGACTACAGAGAGCACTTCAATATGAAAACATGCAAATTTAGAAATCCCGGTCTGACTTTTTTAAAGTCCCTTTCTGGGGTAAGGATGTATTGTCACCCTAATCAAGCAGATATTACAGCTTTTCCTACTTACATTACAACTTGTGGACAGTTTTCCCACTTCCTTTGGTGATCGTTGTGCTGCACTGATAGACTGAACACCGGGGCAGGTGAATGCTCTGACATCACGATCCGTGTATATCTCCTCCCTCGTAACGAATATTATCCGGAACAAGCAAATTAAACATTAAAAATGATAGTCATTAGAGGGCGAAATGTAACTGTCGTATCCACAGGTTGGAGACGGTGAAACGGGGGTGTTTTCGCCTGTCAGTCATTGATGCTCATTGAGAGTTTGGGAATACCAAGATGGCCGCTCGAACACTTCCGGTGGCTTCACCTCCTGCAGGCAGTTTACCGTTGCTTCAGCGATCCAGTTCTATATCAGGGACGTGCCGTCCATATAAGCAAGGTAAGCAGTGCTTACCTAACAGAAGAGTGAAAAGAAAAATGGCACTATGAAATATTTAAATATAATTGTTAATATAAACTACTGTTTTCGTTCAAATTCGTCATCTTTCATCTCGGTTGAGCAGCACGGACAGTGAGACATTTATTCGCTTTGGCGCCACCCTCAGGTATAAGCATTTTATGTTATGCTTTCTCTGACTTAGATTCAAAGCATTGTTTATCGCCCTTTCATTCAACACTGTACGTTCATTCAAATTGAATCACACCCGCTACTACAAATGACCAAGGTAAGCATGCTTACCATAATGAGTTCATTTCTGAGCCAATCAGAAGCTCCTTCCATCAGTCATGCTACCTTATAGGCTACATTTTTGTTTTGTGTCAACATGTTCAAGTTCACGTAACTAATGCGCTAAAATTTATATAGTGTAAGCATTGGCGACCTACGGGGATTTAGCAAACTTGATTTCAATGAAATTGAGAAAGAGAGGCTATCGAAACTTCAACAAGCAGGCGACTTTTACAACAAAGTGACGGAGATGTTCATTCACAAGGAGAGACGCATGGATTTTGTGTTCCAGTAAAGGTAAATTAATATGTTTATTAAAAATATGTGTCTTTGATACTAGGTCATTGTTTCTGGTTAATCTGAGGCTATGAAGTGGTGATCTGGCAGTCATGTACTTGTTGTGTTCTGCTCTGTCTGTTTTATAGTTCTAATATTAGGGCGCAGTGTCTGTTTAAAAAAATATATTAAGGGATGTAGAGACTGCCATGTCTACATTACATTTGATTTGTTCATTCAGGTTAAGATTGTTGTCTTTGGTGGTCAGATTAGTTATTTGCCGCTGTCCATTACAGTGGTTCTGAACTGTGGGAAGAGTGACAAGTGAGGCATATGATGTTGAAACAAAGCCTGCTAGAAACGGGCAATCTTTGCTTTTTCTTTTTGCTGTATGTCAAAACAAGGTTTTCTGGCAGTATGGTTATTTGTTTGATTTAATGGACATAAACATGCTCGGCTCAATATATGACAATCTTTCATTTGTGTGATATGAGCAGTATTACTGTCCTGAATTTAAAACAATTTGGTCATGAAGTTTGCCACTGTGACATAATTGTTTCCATTGACTGGTGGGTTCTAAGGCAACAATTTACGGCTATAAAATTTCTGCGACATTACACTCACCTGCATAATGTGTTTTGGGCACTGTCTTTAATAATGTGTATTAAAACTCTTTGATGCTTGCCCAGTCTCAAAGCCCATGGCACGTGCCTTTTATATATATATATATATATATATATATATATATATCAGTGATATATACAGGTGTGTGTGTGTATATATATATATATATATATATATATATATATATATATATATATATATATATATATATATATATATATATAATGTTATATAAAATAAAATAAATATTTTTGTTATATTTTCCTATATTAAATAATTATTTTAACTTTGGCTTTGCAAGAGCCTTTAATTGATGGAGCAAACCTGCCACTTAAGTTCATGAGAAACTAAAATATAAATTTTGCCACAAAAAACCTTTATAAGTATTAATAGTATAAGTGAATATTAGAGCAAAAAATTCAATAATAAAAGATGTGATTACTGTAAGAAGCCCCTTTTAAGAAGCCTGGTGGGAACACTAGCACACCAGCATCTAAAATACAATATCTGCTGGTGAGCAGCTATGCTGGTTATTTCAACATGGGTATTACAGTTCTCACTGACTTGCTGTTTATTTGAAATGAATTTAGCTTCATAAGGGGCATGTGTGGGAAAGTGCTGTCAGCTCCTAGTAAAAAATACACTAAATACTGATACTTGAGCTTATATCAACATTAACTTGCACTTGATTGTATTATTACTGTTGTGATATATTGTTATGGCTGTCAGAAGCAAGAGTTACATTTACAATATAACCATTAAACCTTTTGCTGAATGTTGTCAGAGGGATATCAATAAAAAGGGGAAAAAATATTCCTCAATAAAAATAAAGGCAGCACTACTACAAATTAAATGCACTGCAAAAATGGTTCTCAGAAGCGGTGTTTTTGTCTTGTTCTCAAGTAAAAATATAGTCAAGTAAAAAAATAGATACATTTACTTTAGAAGTAAAATTACATGATATTAAGTCTTGTTTTCAAAGAAATCTAACAAAAATTAGTGTTGTTTATGCGTACAAATATTTGCTAATGGGGTAAGAAGATTACTGGTAAATCAAGGTATGTTCTCTTATCATCTTACACAATTTTGCTTCTCAAATAAATATACATTATGTGGTTTTAATGATGTTTAGATATATTTACTAGAAAACAAGCTGGAAAAAATACTCACCTTGAATTTGTATTTTTATTTGTATTTTTTGCTGTGTGCTACTTTTCATGAATCGTTACACTTTGGCATCCCATTATTTATTTTTTATTAAAGTACTAGACACACTTTGATGAATGAACCACTGTATAATATACTGTATGTTAGATAAACATAAAATGGGGAATAGTTTGTAACACATAAAAAAATAAAAAAAATAAAAAACCTCCTTAAAATATTGATTTTGGCCTGTCCCACCTCAGACGTCTTGACCATCTCGACTGTATTCAACAATTTAATTCATATAAAGTCATAATTTTGACATAATCTGCTGAACTGATATTTCATAACTCGTAGGAAAACCAATTATTTAATTTGAACTAATTTTACCTAATTTCACTGACTGTTTGTTGAAATAGAATTTAACTTGAAAAGTTAAAGTTTTTCAACAACTTGAAAAAAATTGCACCCCATTTTTGGAAAGTAGAACATGCCTACAACAGTTTTTATTGGTGTAATGGGCAGAAATGCTGTATCATTGCAAATTTTACAGTTCTATTGAACTTATGATGGAATATATGGGGATTGGCATTGCTATATATAATATGCTTAATCGTATGCTGAATATTATGTTGGATCATGGAAAACAACATGTTTGACACTTAATCAATGTCTGCAGTCACTAGTGCTCACAAACGAGGCCAAACGCTCCTCTACGGTGGGAGAGGTGGTCAATCTGATGTCTGTGGATGCTCAGCGCTTCATGGATCTCACAACCTTCCTCAACATGCTGTGGTCAGCTCCACTGCAGATCATTCTAGCTCTCTTCTTCCTCTGGAAGGTAAACTGTCATACAATTGGCTAAATCTAAAATACCACCCCTTGCATTTTTTGTTATAAAGATATTCATATTTATTGATGATCCAGTGGTTCTCAACTGGTGGGTTATTACACAAAAACGGGAAAAAACATGGCTGAATGCAAATAATGCAAGTAATCACACAATTGTGGATAGGTAGGAGAAAACACTTCTCATATCTTTTGTTGTTGACATCAAAGGCTCTACATCCAATCAAACTCAAATTCATCTGTCACTTGGTGGAAACTAGCCAAATAAGACAAATGCCAACAAGGACAGGTTGTGTGACATGCCCTCGTCCTCAAAAACAATGAACAAACTATGTAAGATGGGGAAAAACAGATTACATTAAATGCAGCAAGGATAAACATGGTGTGGCACCTTCAATGTGTTTTTATTGGCAACCAAGAGAGCATGAAACTATCCAAATTCAGATACATACACGTCAGCAATGACATATGGTTTGGTGTTCATGGAACATTGACGTGTGATCATTTGAGTTATGTTTGACAAAAATTGTTTGACAAAAAATTGGATGTGAAAGCTTTTTTCTTATTCTTTTGTTTGTTTTTTCTCCTTTCTTCAGAATTTGGGTCCATCAGTGCTGGCTGGTGTAGCTGTGATGGTTCTGCTGATTCCGTTCAATGCTTTCATTGCCATGAAGACCAGAACTTACCAGGTCAACTCTCCTCTCCTACGCAGATTTTCATCTATGTCTGTATGTTAGGCCAACACACAGAAGTGTTCAGTTTGAACACTTTTCAATATTTCCTTCTGGACTGTGGTTTCACAGCTCAGGTGTATCTGTTTCAGAAGCCGTTTTAGAAACTAAACAGTCTCATATTTTTCACATTTTTGTTTAGCTTCTAGCAAACCACTAATTCACCCTTCATTTTCCTAAAGAGAGCATATTAATATCAGTTGTGTGCAATGCTAACTACCCAAGCTCTTCAGCAGTTATCTGAACCTCTTAGTGTAACAGGTGTGGCCCATCAAGTAGCAGTGGTAGAAATAAGAGACATGGGCAGTGTCCGAAACCAAAGGCCTTACTGTCCAGCCAGTCAATGACTTAACAGGCAACTCAACAGGCATAGGTACCTCCTAAGAAAACTGGTTTAAGACTGGCTTCCAAGGCACCAAAACGTCATGTCCAATGATCTAGCACAAATTCAAGTGAAATTTAGAGAGATCCAAAAATACTGACAACACTTTTTATGTAAAAAGTAGACAGGATGTGAAGTAAACACTTGATACCAAAGCAAATTTATGCCTTCCTACCTCCATATGCTGCATGCAAAAATGCAGCATTTTGCAGGTTTTGGACTTGACACTCACTTAAGGTCATCATCATCTGATGTTGTTTCCTGTACTCTGTACAGGTGGAGCAAATGAAACATAAAGATGACCGCATCAAGCTGATGAATGAGATTCTCAATGGCATAAAGGTGTTGAAGCTCTACGCCTGGGAGATCTCCTTCAAAGAGAAGGTCCTTCAGATCCGCCAGAAAGAACTCAATGTGCTGCGCAAGACTGCCTACCTCAGCGCGCTCTCCACCATGGCCTGGACCAGTGCTCCGTTCCTGGTAATACATCTTTCCATTTTCTTATCTCTTACTGTGTGGTGTTACGTGTCTGAACAGAATGCAAAATGGTTATCTTTGATATGCCAAATTATGTGGTATATCCTTATCTAATTGGCCTCATGTTGGCAGCTCATGTTTCAAAATGCATTACTCATACAGCATGTAGCTGACAGATGAGTAACAGGAAGTTGAAACGGTTTTTGCCGGAAAACTTTGTTTTGTTTTAAAACAAATGTGTTTTAAAGCTACGTTATTTTTTTAAAAGAAGTAGTTCACCCAAAAATATTTACTCAACCTCATGTCACTCCTAACCTGTATCCTGTTATTTATTTGTTTATTTGTTTATTTAAAAACACACACACAAAAAAAACAAAAACAAAAAAAAAAAACACAAAAATCTTCTTGTGGGTCTTTTTCATACAGTGACAAAATGTATAGTAACTATATCTGTCAAGCTCCAAAAATGTCAAAAAAAAAAAAAAAAAAAACACCACAGAAGTGGGCCATAAGACTTATGTGATATTCTACATCTTCTGGAGCCATTTAATAGATTTTTTAGGAACAGTCCAGAATTTAAGTCATTATTCACTGATAATCTTCACCTCCACTGAAGCTCTCAAATCAAATATGGCAGTATTAGATGTGTTGCTTTAGATTGGACATTTACATTAATGATGTTTGGACACAAGACACTAGAGAACAAATGACGATTGATGTCACTGACATCCAACCTGCGTCACAGTCGGCTTATTTGATTTGAGAGCTTTGGCAGAGGGGACGATTTTCAGTAAATAACTGTTTGTCACACAAACCTATCGTTTGGCTTCAGAAGACTTGTGATGTAAAATGACCTTTATGGTATATAATGTCATTAAATGGATTTGGGTAACACTTTACAATAAGGTTCCATTTGTTAACATTCATTATTGCATTAGGTATCATGAAAAAACAAGCAACATATATTTTTTTACAGTGTTTATTAATCTTTGATTTAATGTTATTTAATACAAATTCAGTTGTTCATTGTTAGTTCGTGTTAGCTCATAGTGCATTAACTAATGTTAACATATACAACTTTTGATTTTAAAAGTGTATTAGCATATGTTGAAATTAACAATAACCAAGATTAATAGATGCTGTAAAAGTATTGTTCATTGTTAGTTCATTTTAACTAATGTTGGAACCTTCTTATAAAATATTACCAAGATTTTTATACAGATTCTTCAAAAATTCTCCATGGAAAAAGGATTCTTAAGGATTCCTTCTCTTTGATGTGTCTGCAGGTAGCCTTGACAACATTTGCTGTATATGTGACTGTGGATAAAGAGAACGTCTTGGATGCAGAGAAGGCATTCGTGTCTTTGTCTCTGTTCAACATCTTAAGATTCCCCTTGAATATGCTCCCACAAGTCATAAGCAGCATTGTACAAGTGAGCATTCACATCATTTTTTTCTTTATTAACATTATGAATAACTCAAAAAGAGTGCACTCAAAATTGTTTTGTTTACAGTTTGCTGGCTCTTATTCATCCCAGTGTTCTTGAACAATATACTGACACCTGTTGCTGTAGAAACATTAGATTTTTGTTTGTAAGGCAAACTTTTGTTTAATTCCTGTCCATTCATCTAGATTCTCTAGCTCATACTACACCCATCCATACAACTAATTTAATAGAAATGCAACTCAGTAATCTGCGAATAACCAGAAGTTCATTCTCTTACAACAGTAGTCCCACCTCAAAAATTATGATTTAGAAAATGTTACAAATAAAATAATAATGCTGTGATCATACTTTGAGAAGGTTTGTCTGTGTGGGTGATTCATACAGGTTCAGTCCTTAAACTGTTTAAAGGTTTACACAATATTTACCACAGTAAATTCCTGACAAAAGATCAGCATTTCTGAAATGCTTCAGCAGTGTAACTCATTCTCCCACTTAATGTTGCATTGTTTTTTCCCCTAATCATTCATCTGCTCAATGCATAGGCCAGCGTGTCTCTGAAGCGCATCCAGGATTTCCTGAGTCACGATGAACTGGATCCAGAGAGTGTCGACAGAAGAAACAATGCTTCAGGTAATGACAGAGGGCTCTTTCACTTTTCTTCACTGAGGCTAAAGGCTGGCTGACAAGTTTACTTTTCTGAATCATTGTGAATCTGTTTTCAGTGACTGCTGTCTGCAGTTTACTTTGTTACAATAAGTCATGACTACTCCTGCTTTAACTGACTCATGGTTTCTCTCTCTTCAGAATATGCAGTGACAGTAGTGAATGGGAAATTCTCATGGGCCAAGCAAGACCAAGTCACTCTTGAGAAGTAAGAACATTCACACAACTGTGTCATGTGTATCAGAAAAACACAAATGCTTTTATAACAAAAATATTTTCTTGAGCAGCGTTCTACTTTGAAAGTGTAGTTTGTCAGACTACAAGCTACTCATAATTTAAACTTAAATTACAGTCAAGCTTTTAAAACATTTGTTTACTACACTACAAGTTATTTACAAAAAGCAGCTACTGTAACAACAAACAAATTCGTAAAGCAAATAAAAGCTCAAAACACAACAGAAATAAGACACACCACAATGAAATTAACAGAAAGTAATTATTTTAAGTCATTTAAAGTCATTTCCCCTGAGCGCTTTGCTGTCCGATCGGGGGCTGCAGCCTACATACAGTTCATTTTCACAGGAGCAGGACACCTTATACATCAATACGTATGCAAGTACAGTGCAGGTACAGATTCGAGCAAATGTTGCTTAAGTTATGTGCATTAAGAGTTCTGGTAGAAACCCAACCAGGTTGCATTGTCCAGAGCGTTTAAGGACAAATAAATATAGCATTTTTATAAATACTGTATTTCTTTTCTGATTTTGTTATGTCTCATTCATTTCGTCATGTTGTGGATTAATTTTGTTTTGTTGTGGAATATTTCCGTTGTGCTGTGGGATTTTCGTTGTGTTGTGAATTAATTTTGTTGTGTTGAGGCTTTAAGGGATAGTTCAGCCAAAAATTATCTTATCATTTACTTACCCTCATGCCATCCCAGATGTGTATGGCTTTCTTTCTTCAGCAGAACACAAATGAAGATTTTTAGAAAAATATCTCAGCTCTGTAGGTCCATACAATGCAAGTGAATGGTGATCAGACCTTTGTAGCTCCAAAACTCACATACAGGAAACATAAAAGTAATCCATAAGACTCCAGTGTTTAAATCCATATCTTCAGAAGCAAAATAATAGGTGTGGGTGAGAAACGGAACAATATTTAAGCCCTTTTTTTACTCTAAATCTCCACTTTAACTTTCACTTTCAGATGTGAAAGTGAAACTAAACAGGTACCACATGTGACTTTCAGATGTAAAAGTAAAAGTGGAGATTAAAAACTGCACAATCCAGAAATAATGATATGTAGAAGGGTTGGCACTCCTAAGAACATGTAATATTAAATGTTTTATTCTTTCTTGTTCTCATGTTAATGTGAAAATCAGCCATAAACGGACGTGACAGTCGTGAAAGCGGCACTTAGCCACAGGCTACATGATGAGGGAAACCATCCAAAACACTTTGAAACCAGCAGACTTTGACTTCTGAGACATTGGTATAATATCTAATAATGATGCGTGATTGATTGAATTAAGATTAAAATCACAATATGGCCTTGCGCGATTACTAATGTTTAAAAATATAGACAACAAACCACTCCCTGCATTGCAAACGGGAATCAGCCTCGAAAGAGCACTTAGAAGGGAGAACAATCATGATAATCATGATGTAAGCAGAGCCGGTCATCGCTTCGGGGGCACGATCTACTGAGCCAATAAGTATGTGTTCAATCTGTGTCGAAAAAATGCGCCCTGTGTGTTCCGATGACGTGTTGTGGCACCCCCCATGAAACAAATAGACTGTGTACTAAATGCCTTACTACCATACTTCTCTTACTGTAAAGGACGGGCAAGGAGGAGGTGGGAACCGGCTGAACAGTAAACATAAAGTTTAATAAGAAACAACATAAAACAAACATAAACAGACACACATGCAACGCGGCTTTGTGCATCTCTCTCTCGAACTGGTGCCTCCGGCTCCCCTTTATCTTGCTCTCCCGCTGATTAGCTGATTCAGCGGCAGCTGTGCATCGTCACGTCCTCCTCCTCGTCACACTGTTATACCTGTATTTGGCAAAAAACAGTGAGATTAGTATGAATAGTATGCCACTGCGAACACGGCCATAGACTCACGAGCGTGGGGCTCGTGAATCGAAGTGATGCCAAATGCGTGAATTAATCACTCTTTTGAGTCAGTTCTTCTCAATGAATTTGTCTAACATGCGGGCTGAGGGTCTCGCCTAGGGTGCCAAATGGGGTAGGACCGGCACTGGATGTAACATTGCATCAAACAGAATTTCCAGTAACAATGACTTAAATGGTGAGTTCCAAATTATCGTTAATTTTGAGCCCCATACCTTTCAGCCCTCCAAAGCTCTCACAGTGACTGGTAAAATCTACGAAGTGAATAGGGATGATCACTTGTAAATGGAACACACCAGATGTCTGCATTCAGCACTTCAGTCAGCACTGTGTGAACAAGCGGCACCCTCTAGCAGTCTGGATGGCATTATCCATTATACATTAAACCAATATAATTTCAGAATTTAAAAGGAGGTTTGGTTTCTTTTGTTAAATCTTTCTTATTTTTCCATGATGTGGTTGACATTTCTGTGGAATCGCCCAACATATGCATAGTATGAATTTGTAATGTTCTATCATATACAGTACATATGTGGAAAATGTGAGTTCTGATGTTTTGAACTGCAAAAAACAGATGTGCAATGTTTTAGAAGTACAAAATAACCTTTTTTTCTTATCAGTCATCATGTGATCATATTAAGTTATTTTTTGTATCTTTTTAAATATGTTTATCTTTTATTTATATTTTATTAATATTTTTATTAGAATTTTAGCCTGTTATGTGTTCAACAGATCCATCCATGTATAGTACAAATTATTTATTGTTAAAACAGTAAAAAAGCTCTTGTGCCTCTTTATACATTTAAAAAGCATAAGTAAAATAGTGGCAACATTTTGGTATCGGCATTGGCCTATATATTTTTGTGTTAAAACCAGTATCTGTATCGGGCAAACATTTTCTGATTTGTGCATCCCTAGTAAAAACAGCAATGTTGTGATTTGTCATGCTACACCACTGCTCGTTGGGAAAAGTAGCTACTGTAAACAGCTGAGCATTTCTACTACTACCATTTCTAAAGTTTAGCAATTAGCAAAAAAATGACTGTGTGCATCACTACTTTTATTTAGTTGCTCTCCAGTTCTGCTCTTGATCAGTTGTCAGTAAATACAGTAAATTATGAATGGAGATTATGCAGTGATAATAACTTGGCATCTGTTGGCAGCATTAATGTGATGGTGCCGCAGGGCTCTTTGCTGGCAGTGGTGGGTCATGTGGGCTGTGGGAAGACCTCTCTTGTGTCCGCCCTGCTTGGAGAAATGAAGAAGCTCGAGGGGCAAATCTCGATACGGGTGTGTAGCATCACCCAGATTAATTCTGATTATTTTTAATTATTCATCTATACAGTTACAATTATTAACATGGCAAGAGTTATTAAAGCATATTGCTTTTCTCTTGATTTAGGGCTCTGTGGCTTATGTACCACAGCAAGCTTGGATCCAGAATGACACTTTAAGAGATAACATCCTGTTTGGCAAACCCTATCTGGAACAGAAGTACCGCTGTGTGCTGGAGGCCTGTGCCCTCACCCCTGACCTGGAAATGCTTCCTGGTGGCGACCAAACAGAGATAGGGGAGAAGGTACCATCAATTTTAATAAAGGGGATCCCGGGACTAGTTGTCACAAGTAACTGTATCTCATTAACTATAAGGTTTTGAGTCAAAAGTCCAATTACACAAATGTGTATTCTCTCCAGCAGTGGTTATGTATTTTGATTTCAAACAGCTAGTTCAAAACCCTCTTAAATAGAGTAATTATGAATTTTGTCCTCCAAACTAAAATACCAATATCATATTTTTGTAATGGCTGTTGGGTAAATATGCGAACACACTGGTTTTGTTTAGGTAAGCATCAACTATATAACAAAGGTTGATTGTAACAGAAAGGTTGACAAAATTGTTTTTCATAAACATCAGGTCGGGGCAAGTTGTCACATTTTGTTGTGGCAAATGTTGGAAATTGTACAATCAATGTATTAACTCCAGTTTGTGAATGCCAAAACATTGGTTTGATATTTTTGTATGCTACATTTTACATTTTTGCTGTTTCATTAATTGTTTTGTCTTTCATAAGTTTAGCTGAATAAAGACCATAATAGACTGTTTAAAGGCAGGTTCCATTTGTGACAACTCACCACATATAGTGTGACAGTGTGCATTCAGTGTACTGTATCTTTTTTCCTGGGCAATAATGGTGGGAATTTTCAATAGCTTTTTTGTAGCCAAGACCTTAAGTTATGTGTCTATATAAAAACAGATTTTCAAAAATAAATCAACCCTGAGAAATACCCACTGAAGTGTAAAAAATTACGACAACTAGCCCTGGTCTCCCTAAAGTAAATTACTTTGAACATACTATTTTTATGAATAGTGCTACTGTATATTGTAACTGATTTTAGTGCAGCTTTTGGAGTAACAGTGGTTGGATTATGGCTATCTGTGTCTCTGTGCAGGGCATTAATCTTTCTGGTGGCCAGAGACAAAGAGTGAGTCTAGCCAGAGCACTTTACAGTGAAGCAGACGTCTATCTCCTGGATGACCCTCTGTCTGCTGTGGACGCTCATGTTGCCAAACATATTTTTGACAAAGTTGTTGGGCCTGAGGGAGTCCTCAAGGACAAGGTATTTGCATGAGTCATTTGACACTTCTATACCCTATTCTCTGAAAATAATTTGGGTGGACAGTGCACAGTGACAAATAAAACCACAGTGTTTTCATATGGTTTACAAATAGACGTGTACAGAATCAGGAAATCAGCTAATTACATTTAATTGTGTTGTGTCACATTATGTTTTATTACCACACCTTTCTGAGAAATGGGTCATTCTCAGGAAACCGTGCTGTTTGTGTGCTATCTGTGCCATGACTTAACTGAAATAATTAACATGAAACTGAACTTCATTTTGGCACTGTTTATAGCCAATTTGCATGTCCTCATTCATCGCCAGTTTACTTAATAACGTGTTATACAGAATAGAAAAAATCATGCTTCCATGGTCCATGGAGTTTCTTTCTAAAATACTGTAAGGGGGGGTTAAAATGGGAAAGGAGGAGGTGGGAACCGGACGAACCATTAAAGTAATATTTAATGAAAACTTAAGCAAAAGACACAAACATAAACACACACACGGCAGCTGTGTGTGGCTCTCTGTCTCTCTCTAACTGCCACATCCGGCTCGTCTTTATCCCTCTCCTCGGCTGTTAAACCGATTGGGGGCCGGGCCCACCCTCCTCCTCGTCACAAATAATTTTCTGAGAAAATGCTAAATGTGTGTTTGCACCTTCAATTTAACCTCATTTCTGTGCCATTTTCCTCTTTATAAATAATTGTTTGATCTTTCTGACATTGCAGTTACAATCTTGTTACTTTATGTCTGAGGTTGGGAAAATATGGTTTCTTGAAAGTTCAGCATTTAACCTCTTCAAATCAAATTGTTTGAAAAAAAAAATCATTGAATTAGCGTAAATGGCACTATTTTCTGAGAATGAAAACAATCTTGTTTGTACATTCGAGATGTTATCAGATCACAAACCCCTCACATTAACCCTGATATATACTGAATAACTTCCTCACAATCTGTTATAGTTACCTGAATTAGGAGACCAGGGCTAAACCAATGTGCTGTTCCCTCTATAGACACGGATACTGGTGACCCACGGTATCAGCTTCCTGCCTCAGGTGGATAACATCCTTGTGCTTGTGGACGGAAGGGTGTCAGAGATGGGCTCCTACCAGGATCTGCTCAAACAAAATGGGGCTTTTGCCGAGTTCCTCAGAAATTACTCTCTTGAGGATATCATCGAAGATGATGAAGTCACCGGTAAATAACAATGTTATTTAGAAATTGGAAAAAAAGATAAAAAGAGAATGGGCATTGAGACTGAAAATGCTCATGGTTTGTAAACATCACTGAATTACAGACTGTGTCACTGTATGTCAGTCATGACAACTCTGAAAGATTTAGCATGTTAATACGGGTATGACATATTGATTGGATATTGGTCTAAGCAGACTAGGTCTGCTACGCTGTTGCTGCTGCTGCCGAGCAAGTACGGAAACTTGCTAAGGCTAGAACATAGACACATGCTGAATTAAGCTTGTGGACATGCTGCTGCTGCTTCATAGTTTGAAAAACACAAGACATGCTGCATAAAGCATGTAAGACATGCTGCTGTACAATTAGACATAAAAACAATCCACCTGTAGCAGATCTAGACAGGTGAAACTGGGGTGGAGGAGGGTTTCAGAGAAAACTCTCACAGTGCTCTTCAGTGAAACCAGCTTACTTGCAAACTGAGCAAATTTAAATGTTAAGCAAAGAGAGAGTATGAAATTTAATTGGCTACCAGATTACACGTCAAAGGACCTATAAGCTTACACCATGTGAGCCGATTGACTTGACATATCACATGTGAGCGAGCTGATTGGCTAACAGATAACAGGTTCAAAGAACAGCTAGCACCTTTTAGAGTTTCATGCCTGAACTTAGTTATATATTTAAGCAATGAGATACGAGAAGCTGCGCAATATTGTGTAATAGTCACAGCTAGAGGGCATTGTTAAGTGCGTTGTGTAGGTTATTTACAGTATTATAGCACAGCACTGAAATAACAGAAAGTGGTTATGCACCACAAATACGTGTGCTTAAGGTTGTTTTGCGTCATTGCAGTTAATACAGTATATTGTCGATTTTAGCACAGCTGGAACGCTAAATTGACCAGTCAGCATCCTATGCGTGTTATAATTATTTCTATATGATTGGCTTTTTATTTTCCTTTATTTTTTAATGCTTGTAATCCGTTTGCTCTCACATACAGTAGATTCTTATCATCTTGACTCCTGATGTTGTTTCACAGTTTTGGTGGTTGACGAAGAAGAGGATTTTCCTGACGATGCTCTTAGTAACCACACTGATATGGTGGATAACGAACCTGTTGTCAATGAGGCCCGCAGAAAATTCATGAGGTACACATGCTTTTTTAATGCCTTCTCACTGTGCCAGTTGCACTGGCTTTGTGACTACTGCTTTTACGAGCACCTGTGTCCATGACAGAAATTTGGCTCTTGGCAACCACTTTGTCTGCTTTTATAATTGTATGACTTACTGGTATAGAATGCACTTCACATTTTATCTATACAGCCCAAACCACTTACTGTAGAGGACTGGTGTACGTATTGCTATATGAAAGTTTACCATTCATTGGTCTATTGATGTGTGTGCATGCATGTTACAGTAATATACTTTTCATTATATTACAAATTACTGCACAAATATAGAGCACTGTATATACAAACCCCTACACTTCTGCCTCATATGGAAAAGTGTTGGTTATCTTGGTTTGAAAAACAGTCCCAAGTGTGTTCTACTTTGGTGTTAAATCATTGCCTTCTAATATATTTGTCCTGGGCTTTATATATAGTGATCAGTTTTTCAAACACTGGGATGCACCATTATAAACCAGGACATCTGGTCTCCCTAGTTCTATAACACCAGGTATGAGAGAGCAGAGCTTACACTGAGCTTCCATTTATGCTTACACTGAAAAAAAAGTGTGGTAACATCTAAATTAACTGGTTCGATTCAGTTCGAATCAACCTGAATATATTAGAATAAACCAACAAAACTAATTTTAAAGGTTATATCAAGTAGAAAAAAAAAAACGATTGCAGGTTACCACTTTTTACAGTGTAGTTAACAGCAATTGCTTATTCCAAAAGGCAATATTGCTTGTTTATTTGGTAAGCCTATAACTAGGAAACAATATGTTAGATAAGCTTACTAGAAATACATTCCCAAACAACCAAAGCACATGCTATTTTAGTTATAACAAAAGATGTATCAGTAATTCTACTCTACCCATACAGGTGTCCTAGACAAACCAAAATATTTATCATATTGGGACTTTACTTCAAACAATAACTTGGTTATGACTTAAGATGCTGATTAAAATTGAGACATCTTGTCTTGTCTCTTGTCTTCTGTCCCTTTCAGGCAGATGAGCGTCATGTCTAATGACCTAGAGAACCCAAAGGGCAAGTCCATCCGTCACCGCCGCTGCAGCACTAAGAAACTTGCAGAGCCCCTGACAGAGAAGAAGGAGCAAAAGGTGGAGAAACTCATCCAAACAGAAACAGCAGAAACTGGGCGGGTGAGTGACTCATGACTGCTCCCATCTGGAGGACAGGAACCATGCCATCAAGCAAAACACTCTTAAAAAAGACAAATGAATACCTGAAAATGAGAGAGAGGGTGAAAATAAAGAAGAAACAGCAGTTTTATTACAAATCCCTGCTGAAAAGACCAGCTTGAATCACCATCATTTTGTTTTTAAAATGCTGGTCCGGGCTGGTTTATCCTGACTAGTGCTGGTCTGACTGGTCAACATGCTGTTCACCAGCATTGTCTTTCTGGTAATACTGGTTAAGCTAGTTAACAAACCTGGTGGGGACATCAGCACACTTACATTCAATGCTGGAAACCTACATCCAAATATCGATAGTAAATAGTAAAATATATATTTTACTATTATACTAAAAAATATATACAGTATGAATGTTCAGAGTGCAGTATAGTGCCTACAGTATAGTACCTAGAGTAAAGTACCTATGTATCTAAACTTACCTACATGGGTAGTTGACATGTCTATATTTTTATTTACATCAATATTTTAGCTTATAATTTGTATGAATGTACAAGGGAAAATATTTAATGTCAACTACCGACATGTCAAAAGTAACACTCCAGATCCTTTAAGGTAGCTTACAAGAACACTTCTATCTTCAAATTAAACTGAGTTTTCCCATTATGGCTCTGCTTTCTTCCTCTTTTAGGTGAAGTTCAAGGTTTACTGGGAATATGCAAAAGCGGTGGGGCCTTTTCTGTCCCTTTTCATCTGCTTCCTGTATGGCTGTCAGAGCGCAGCCTCCATCGGAGCCAATTTCTGGCTCAGCGAATGGACTAATGATGCACAGCACAACAGGACACAAGAGAATGTTCAAATGAGGGTGGGGGTGTACGCAGCGCTGGGCATTTCACAAGGTACTGCACACCCATCCTCTCTACCATTTGCATAATGTAATGTGGATATTATCTGATACAGTGCACGCTGGTCTGTTAAATCTAATGGAGCCTCCTCTGATTAGATTACATAATGATAACCTGTGTCCAAGAGTCACACTACAAAAAAATAATTATCTTAATCTGTTTACGTTTTTCCTACATCCTTAAAACAAGATACAGTAAGTATACTTGAGAAGATGTCTAAGATATTAAGACTTGTTTCGAGAGGGTACAATACAGTATACCTTGAATTAAGTTTATTTTGTTTATTAAGTTGTTTGGCAAATAGTTTTTTCTTGTTTTAAACAAATCTAGTTGAATTTTTTGAGGTTAATGCTTAATGCAAAAAAAAAAAACTAGTTGCAAATGCAGAAAGAAAATATAAACATCCTTAAAAAAGTATTCAGATAAGATGTTTTGAATTAAGTTTATTTTGTTTAATAAGTATGTTTGCACTTAAAAATAATTTTCCTACTGAGTATTTTTGTCTTATTTTCTGATAAAAATATCTAAACATCTTTAAAACAAGAAAAACTACTTGAGAAGCAGATGGCATAAGATATGAAGTCTTGTTTTCAGAGAAATGTGTATCTATATAATAAAACAGGAAAAACTATTTACCAATGGGGTAAGAAAAATAAACTCGTTTTCCATTTGAATCAAGTTTTGTTTTATTTAATACATTTTATCTAATGTTTTTTATTTGTCATAAGCATAAACATTGCTAAAAATTTTTTGAAAACATATGATATTGACAATGAAAGCAAGACAAAATATCATTTCATATTGCTTTTCAGGTAAATTTATCATGTTTTAATTATGTTTAGTGATTTATATTGGAAAACAAGATGAAATGACAAAAAACTCTATAAGAAAATGATTTTTTTGCAGTGTATTTAATGGCAATATTCTTTTCTTCTTTTAAACATAAATCTAACCAAATTTCCTGTAAATGTTCAAGTAAATTTACTTGAAGTTTTCAGAGAATACATCTTGCATTTATTCTGTTTACCAAGTTCATTTACTTTTTTTTATTGCTTTAAACTCACGAATCACAATTTCCTGTGGTTTATGCCTAAAATGTGCTAACGTCGTAAGAAACATGTCTAATCATCTTTTAAACAAGATAAGTTTACTAGAGAAACAAACTCTAACATTTGTAGGGGTTTTTACAAAAAAAAAAAAAAAAAAAAATGATTTGCCAATGGGGTAAGAATAGTAAACTTAATTCAGTATATATTCTCTGAAAACAAATCTTTCATTGTCTATCCCCCCCAAAAAAAGAAAAGAAAAAAGATTGCTTATCTTAAATATTTATCTTGTTTTTGAAAAATGTAAATGCTTTTACTGGAAATGTTACTTGGACAGAAAATCCTGATTAAGCAAATCATTTTTTACAGTGAGATCCGTGAAACATCGTCTGACGTGTGCACATCAAATGAGAATTTGGTCGTACTACATTTCATTCATGTTAAGTCCCATGTTGCAGATGTGTGTGTTTTATGTGTACTTGTTGTAAAGAATGTGCTCCTCCAATCTTTGGATTTTACTTCAGCTAACACTCCCTCAAACAATGCCACACCTCCTCCCTACCCCCAACCCTTTCCCCTGCAGATCTGTGTAGTAGTATGTAGTGACCTCCTCCCCCTCCTCTGGTCTCTTTAACACAGGCATCCTGGTTATGTTCTCTTCCTTTACTCTGGCCATGGGGAAAATCCGGGCAGCACGTAAGCTGCACCAGACCCTGCTGGACAACAAATTTCACACGCCCCAGTCTTTCTTCGATACCACCCCCATAGGCCGGATCATCAATCGCTTCTCCAAGGACATTTATGTGATAGATGAGGTTCTTTCGTCCACAATCCTCATGTTCCTGGGCACCTTCTTTGCCTCTCTGTCCACCATGATTGTTATCATTTGCAGTACACCATTTTTCGCCCTGGTCATTGCCCCCCTAGCTTTGATTTACTTCTTTGTGCAGGTATTTCTTAATTTCTTTTGCAGCTGGATGTAACCTGGTTATATTTCAGAACCTTTTTGAGTGTTGTCAGAGCATGTGCTTTCCAGGATCTGGTACAAAGACGTTGAAGCAATTCTATCTTACCCGTTTTGATTTCGTCCTTCTCTTTTTTGTCTGTCTATTTGGGGGGAATTCACTAGTAATGAATTGCTGCCACTGATAGCGTTGTTTATTTGCATGCGCTGTCTGCGTTGTTTTAGCGCCTGATTCACTAAAGGAGTTATGCACGTCAGCTTTAAGCACAACAACCCCCCCCCCCACACACACACACACGCAAAAACAAAACACAATTTGCACATTGCAATCACAACCTTGTGGGTTGGTAATCTAGCATTCTTTACTGCGACTCTACAGCTCCACCACTGTGATTCAGGCACCTTAATCGGCACTTTAAAATGGCAAAAGTGTGCTCGTGCACATTACACTCTTCTACATTATTATATTATTATTTGAGCAATAGAAAATGTACACAAACACCTCTTAAATGAAATTCAATTTACTGCCTGCGTTGCCTGGGTGGCAATAGCGCAACATTAATTGTGGCAGGCAAATAGCGCTGAGTTTTGTAAATAAGGTGTAATCTATAATGTGTCTAAATTGCATTTAAAGAGTTGTGTTTGCACAACAAAGAATGACAATGACTTAATGTAAATACGATTTCAGCACTATTTCAGCACATTTAGCGCCTGGTTAAACTGTAAACGCAGGGTTTACATTGAAATACCACATGCTAAAGTGGCACAGCTGTTTAGTGAATTCGCCCCACAGTCACTTTATCCAGTGTTTTCCACCCTAACTGAGTGCTGACTTCCTGTTCCTCCATGCAGCAGCCTGCCTGCCCACTTCCTGTTCTGACTTTTGCTGCTCGTATGCTTTCACACTTATCAACACAAACACACACACCTACACAATTGATATAGATGCACATGGTGAGTGACTTTACTGTGGAGCTCTATCATATCCCCTGGGAGTTGTTTCGCTTTACATATGGCCACTGCCTCGTTGGCGTGTAAGAGCCCTACTCCCTAGAGCTACGAACCTCACTGATAGGAATGAACAGCAATGGGATACTGGTGCCCTCTGGTGATGATTTGTAACAGAGCATACAGGGCCACATGGGAGTTTTCCCAGTATTTCTTTGTGAATTGTACATGCATGCTCTCCATAGTTATTTAGTGACCTTGTTAGTATTGCCTAGTTATATTATCTTTTACAGACATCTATCGTTCATGTGCACAGCCTGCAGGAAAGAAAATTCCCAAATGAGAACTTTTTAATATCTCAAATGTTTCTCCTAGACAGCAGTGAGATTAAATGGAGATTAAATGGAGACTTTTGCTTAAGTCCACCTAAAAAACATACACAGCGCTGGATAATTAAATGAAAAACATATCAGTCTCCTATTCCACCTCTTCACTTCTCTTTCAAAGCTGTGCTAAGCCGATCAGCAAAAGACAAGCAGGAAACATGTTTTCTATTGACTTTCCAATAAGTCTATTTCTCTTCTAGATGTGTGCAGTGTGGTTGCATAAGGCCAGCAGTTTCGTAGGCCAATGTCTGTCAGTATTTATCAAATACAAGTGGTAACATAGCAACAGTGTATCACCTGGTAGAAAATAGGTGGTGACTAGCAACGCCAAGGTAAAGGGTTCGAACACCAGGGAACACACAATCTGATCAAATGTATCTCGACTGAAAGTCGCTTTGGGGAAAAGCGTCTGCCAAATGCATAAATGAAATGAAATATGAGACATGAGCGAGTAAGGGCCCACCCCACTAACCCTCCTCTCCCTCATTGTCTCTCACTGTGCTGCCCCCCTCAACAGGTGCGCTGATTCTGGCCAACTGTTTACTGTGCCGGGCTTACAGCATGCTGAAGGCGGCCCACACTACCCACCTCAACATGCTCCATGCCATTTTGAGGGCTCCCCAGGCCTTTTTCGAGGCCACGCCCTCAGGGCGGGTCTTGAACCGCTTCAGCAAAGACGTGGACACAATAGACTCTCTTATTCCAGACAATATTGATATCTGGATGCGCACTTTCTGGTACACAGTAAATGTGCTGATCGTATGCTCTGCCCTCACCCCGATGTTCCTCATAGTCATAGTGCCATTAATGCTGTTCTATTGGTGGGTCCAGGTAAATAGGAACAAGTCTGCTAACTCATTAATACAGCATGTTAACATGTGTTGTTTTTTATGTTATAGCTGCATTTTCACTGTCTTAGTGTTGTAGTATACACCATGTGGTTTGTCATTCGGTTTTAGTTCAGTCAGGGAGTCGAGACTCTGTCAAACATGGATGCTCGTCTCTCAGGACTGTTATCCAATAGCTGTTGTTTACTAAGGCACCTTCTTGAGTTTTTAAGAACTTTACAGAACTGTACTGTATAAAAGTATAATACCGTACCATAAAGTACACTTCATAAGATTCACAATCTGTAAATATAATGGGGTCCAAAGATGAGAATGTGTTGCATTCAAACAGCTGGACGGAGTGCAATTCTGAGTTTCAAACTATGTTTACACAACGAAGTGTTTATGACACATTGCATTCAAAGTGAGACGCTGCAAAAGTGTTCGTCTGACGCAAGTATACATTGACGCGTCCTTAAAAAGCCCTTATAATAAATCCATCTCTGACAGCTTGATGAATTCAGTTGCAAAATGGATTGCTGTGAACTATAGGCCAATAGACTGTAGGTTCAGTGATATGGAAATAAACAATATTTTGCCTTCTAAAGCCACTTTTTGTAGTGTCTTACCAATGCTTTACTTGTCTGGCACATAATGCAATGCTTGATAATCAAATGGATAATAATTATGATGTATATATATATATATATATATATATATATATATATATATATATATATATATATATATATATATTTAATTATTTATTATTATTTAATCATACTATATATTAAATCAAATATTTTTTGATATGTGATTAATTGTGATTAATCTGATCAATTAATCGGCATATCATGTAATTCATTCGAATATTAATTTTAATCGATTGACAGCCCTACAAATAATAGCAGCAGCATATCAATTTGAGTGAAAAGTTGAAAGAAGAGCATCTTGTGTGCTTCAATTTAAGGGAGGAAATTTGACTTTTTAGAATGAAGTTAACATGGCCAATGTCATGAATATCTTATTTGATTAGTGGTCTAGAAATAATGCAGAATCTTTATATTTCTTATTCATTTTAAATCACAGTGTTTCTTTGTTTTTAAACCCTAACACCTTCTGTTCATTTTCAAATTTAAATTTGATTTTGTATCCCAGATTTGTAATGTGGTCTCAGACTTTTGGACCCCATTGTATGTAACCATTAAAATTCTTTCATTTGAGCGTAAATGTTTGTCGTACAGTACGTTTTTCTGCATACTCAGCAAGTTAAAGCGTTTTCATGCTGTTTGTTGTGAAACCCTTGACAAGTAGAGAAGGTGCGTAAAGAACAGCCTTGCACTGTAGAGTTAGTTTTGCAGGAGTGGAAGATTTGTTTTGATAGTCTACTGAACATGATTTTGAAATGGCTTGCTGTGCTGTATCCATCATTTCATCAGTTTAATCTCCATGTGCATTACATCAGCATTCATTTGTCCTTTAACACTAACAGAATAGCATTTAGCTGTCAATACTAACGCTAGTGCACATATATTCCTTGTACCTGGAATGTAGTTTTGGTGAACTGGGGATGTGAGGGCAAAATATAAGTCCATTACGTAGTGGTTGACCGATATTGGTTTTTTTAATGGCCTGTGCCAGTACTAAGAACTATAGGGCAGAATGGCCAATGGCCAATATAATTTATAATTTAAAATATGGGAAATAGGCTAATACAACATTTTAAAATACTATTTTGCAAACAACAAAAAATACAAACAACAATTAAAATAACATTTTATTATATCAATTAATATGAAAATACACTGTAATTAAACAATATTTACTTAAAATTCACAGAAATGCAGTATCCATTAACAAGGATGTTGGCAGTTGTTGGAACTTACACAAGGAAGAGCTAATGCTTCCAAATTGGCTCGATTATCGTCTGGTGTCAACGGCCAATATATCGGTCTATCACTGTGCATAGGTAATAAGAAGTAGTCAATAAGTAAATCAAAATATTTATGCTGTGGTTTTGGTGGTGTGTCCTCTGTTTATTGAGGCTTCGCTAATTTGCTACTAATTATTACGCAACTAACGTTGTGTTAAGTTCTATTTTACTAGTTCATCCTAATTACATTAATACAGTAGGCCAAAGGAAAAAAAAGGCATTATGGTGCTAACAAAAATAGCTTGCAACAACTCATATGGCTGAATTAGGGTTTAGAAAGGGTGTTTTATTGGATAGTTTGTTCTAGATTTTTATGGGCCTTTGATGTCGTTTCATTAGGCCTGAAGATCTCTTTTGGTCTCGAATCAATCTTCTGTGATTCTTCACATGTGACTCTGTCATAAAGCACTTAGGTACTAAACCCTCCAATCTCTCATTGCATAATTATAACTTAAACTTGCATCCTTCTTGATTGTCGAATAATTGCACATTGGATATGGCTGAAGCTTTGCATGGCACAGACAATCTCTCTTTCTTAACTGCACATTATTTTCTGTGAGATGACTGAACGATGTGATGCAACTGCTTATTGCATGTACCCGAAATATCTAATCCAATTTTTTTTTTTTTTTACTTTCTTTGATGATACTTTATGCACATACTTGCTGAAAAAGAAAAACTCTTGAGTAATTCAGGAATGCGCAAAGCCAAACCAAACACTACAACATTATGATAGTTTTTGATTCCATGTATATTTAAACTCTTAGTCTTAATGTGAATCAGATTTGTAAATCAAATATGTTATACATATATATATATATATATATATATATATATATATATATATATAATTATTATTATTATTATTTTATATATATATTTCAAATATTAAAAAAAAAATCACATTGACTATAGTTAAATACTGCTTGATGAGTGATAAAAAGTATGGTGAGGATTCGAGAAACTACACCAACAGAAATGATTATAAATAAAGAATAAAAATTTTGCATGGTTTGTCTCAATGTAAGAATAATTTAATTGGATATTTGGAACACATCCAGTAGAATTTATTATAGCTTACTATATTTTATAGAAGAATTTTTAGATTTTTTTTTATCAGCTGTATAATGGAGTACTTAACTAAAAACACATTTTTTTTATTAACAGTAAAATGTATAGGACAAAACAGCCAATAACTTTAACATTTAATTTTTAATTTTAAGATTATTTAGTCTGCTTATTTATTAGTAAACTGACCGAACAGTCCCAGTTAAGACAAACATACAGCATTAGATTATTGTGCCTGATTGAAATGTGGTTCTTTTTTAAGGACATGACAAAATACAAAACTTTGCTTTAATTGAAAAGACTTGTTCAGGCAAAGAATGTCAGAGCAAAACATTTTGCATGTTGCCAGTTTAAAGGAAAATTCTGGGTTCTATACAAGTTAAGCTCAATCGACAGCATTTGTGGCATAATATTGATTAACATAAAAATTTTATTTGTCTTGTCTGTCCTTTTCTTTAAAAAAAGCAAAAACCAGTGAGGCACTTACTATGGAAGTGAATAGGGCCAATCCATAAATGTTAAAATACTCACCGTTTCAAAAGTATAGCCACAAGACGTAAACAATATGCGTGTTAATATGATTTTATTGTGATAAAATTGCTTACCGTATGCCGTAAACGACCCTAAAACGATGCTTTAAACAACTTCACAGCTCAAATAATATTCAAGTTTTAACAGTAGAATTAATGTAGAATTAAATCCAGCTTTCAACCCCTCCAAAAATTGGCTCCATTCACTTCCATTGTAAGTACCTTACTGAAAGTGGTAATTAACATTATGCCACAAATGCTGCTCTTTAATAAGAATGGTGCTTTCTGAATCCTCACTTTTATATATATATATATATATATATATATATATATATATATATATATATATATATATACATACATATGTATGTGTATGTATTGATATTCAATGTTCCCGTTTTGTTATATTGTTTATACTATGTTGTTGTTGCTGCTGCTGTTGTATTGGTCTCTATTGTTATAATAGCAGTTAAACAGAATGTTTGTTTCTCTCCCCCTGATTTCCTCTGTAGAGATTTTATGTTGCAACATCTCGACAGCTTAAGAGACTGGAATCTGTCAGTAGGTCTCCTATATATTCTCATTTTTCGGAGACCATCACAGGCACTAGTGTGATCCGTGCCTACAGGCGAAACAGTGCCTTTGTACTCATGAGTGATATGAAAGTGGATGAGAACCAAAAGAGTTACTATCCTGGTATTGTTTCCAACAGGTAGGTCTGGTCTCACATTTGGATTCATGCATTTCTGCAGAACACTTAAAGGGACAGTTCACCTAAAATTGAAATTTCTTCATAATTTTGTCACCCTCATGTGGTACCAACCCTGTATGACTTTCTTTCTTCCTTGGAATTGAAGAGTAGATATTAGGCAGAATGTTATCCTCAGTCATCATGGAAAAGCTGTAATAAAAGTGAATGGTGACTGAGGCTAACATTCTGCCTAACATATTCTTTTGGGTGAACTATCTCTTTAACACAGAACATACGAACAATAACTTGTTTGTTAATGGATATGTTCTTTCCGTTATGCTGTTTATTGAAAAATTAGGTTTTGAACAAATGACCCTTGTGAGATTTGGTCACTCTGTTGTAAAGTGTTGTGTTTGAAAAAATACAGATGGTTGGGGGTTCGCGTTGAATTCATTGGGAATTGCATTGTGCTGTTTGCTGCTCTATTTGCTGTCATTGGGAAAGACAAGCTCAGCCCCGGCTTGGTTGGTCTGTCAGTGTCATACGCTCTGCAGGTAAATAAAACTCCTTTTTCACACTAGAAGTGTATTATAAAAATACAAGCGAGTAATGTTAAAGAAATAGTTCACCCAAAAATGAAAATTCTGTCATGGTTTACTCGCCCTCATGTCGTTGCAAACCTAAATTACTTTTCTTTCTTCTGTGAAAAAAGGAATATTACAGTTGCTTATTTCCATACAACAGCAGTGCATAGTGACTCACTTTAAAGCTTAAAAAGCACCCAAAAGTGTGATAAACGTAGTCCATGTGACTCGTGCATCATATTCTGAGTCTTTCGAAAGCAAACAATCACTTTTTATGATGAACAGACAAAATGTAAGTCATTATTTTCTAATCAAATCAAAATAAACTCACGTAAACAGCCCACAAATCTAAAATGGCATGTTTGGTCACAAGACCTTCAAGAACCAATGAGTTTTGTTAAGGTGAGTAAACTTGAGATTAAGTAAATAATGTTTAAACATTTGTGCGTAATCTCTTCTTTTCAGATATTAATAATAGTACAGAATGAAATGAGTAACAAGGTGAACTGTAATAATTTTAGAGATGGAAATATGTCTGGAAGTCTGAGTCATGACTCATGACCTGTTTGCAATTCTTTTTTTATCTGTATCCTGCAGGTTCTCTATAACAGTACTTGTTCCTTCTTTTACTTTACTGAATAGGTCACGATGTCCCTAAACTGGATGGTAAGGATGACCTCTGACCTTGAGAGCAATATAGTAGCAGTGGAGAGAGTGAAGGAGTACTCAGAGACACCAACTGAGGTACAGTAGAACAAACTCACAGCAATATATAAGGTTGAATCTCACATCAGTTGTCAAAAACTGTCTGGGTCAGATCAAAGTCCCTCTCAAACCAAATCAGTCCAACTGGCAACCATATTAAATATTCAGTTGCTTACTATAATGTCAATAATAACTGACAAATAGCAAGTTTGTTATTTGATTTCATGTTTACTATAAATAGTACACATCAAATTAGATTTACACCAAAACATGCAGTAGGTAATCCAAAAGTAATCAGATTCGATTAAATAGTGTAATCTAAAAGATGAAGTTACTGATTACAATTTTAGTTGTGTAATTCATAATCAGTACCAGATTACATTTCAGAAGTAATCTACCCAGCACTGGATGTGGTTACTATAAACTATCCAAAGAACTGTACAAAGATTCCTCAAAATGCTCCTTTAATAACAGCATTACTGTTTGGAACAACATGAGGAAGAGTGGATAATGACAAAACTTCATTTCTGGGTGAACTATCCCTTTAATGCCCATAGGCTCCATGGATAGTGAAGGACAAACAGCCACCCCCAGATTGGCCTCCAGAGGGAAATGTACAGTTTATGGACTACAGTGTGAGGTATCGAGAGGGACTGGACCTGGTATTGAGGAACCTCTCGCTGAAGGTCAAAGGAGGAGAGAAGGTGAGGAACATCGCAAAATGTTTACCATTATGATGGCTTGCATTGGTCTGTGCTCAACAATACTATTAGAGTGCGGCAAACAAAACACTCATCACAGAGAATTAAAAACCTTTTTTCTCTACAGATTGGCATCGTGGGAAGGACAGGGGCTGGCAAGTCCTCTATGACACTGTGCCTGTTCCGCCTGATAGAGGCGGCGGAGGGAGAAATCATAATCGACGAGGTGAAAATCTCCGAGATCGGCCTTCATGACCTCAGATCCAAACTCACCATTATCCCTCAGGTCGGTGTGTTGTAATTTCCTCGGCTTTGTTGGTGGTATGGCATCTGTTTTAATTTAAGCACAGCTTGAAAATGGTGTTTATTGTCATATTAGTGTTTCACTAATGTTACCTTTACTATGTCAGCAGAAAAAGCTAATTTCCCAGTTCATTGTGATTTTCATCCTGGCAGTAGAAGAGAGCCAATGCAACTTCTGGCTCGCAAAACAGTGGCTAATTAGCTTGTTCAACTGAAAACACAGTTGTGGCAAATTGGTTTTCAGCTTGTGTCCAGATTCATAACATTTTTGTTTTTTCCTGTTGATTGTTTTCGCCAGTAAAACTTGTTCTTAACCTAATTTCACCTTTTAATAAAAACTAACATGCTGCTGTGTGAAAGCACCTTTAAAGATTACATTGAAGATTTTATGTTTATGATATGAATGTTGTGATTGTGAAAGATTGCTTTCTACTTAATGAAGAACTGTCCTCACCATACTGTAAAAATCAGGTTAAACCAGCCTAAGCTGATTTGCTGATCTTAGATGATTTATAGTCCCCGCCTGAGCAGCTGACAAAACCCCTCTAAAACCAGCAAACCAGACCAGGCTGACCAGCTAACTCACTTAAATGGATAGTTCACCCAAAAATGAAAATTATCTAATTATTTACTCACCCCTTAATGCCTTCCCAGATGTGTATGACTTTTTTTCTTCTGTGGAACACAAAAGATTTTTCAAAGAATATTTCAGCTCTGTTGGTCCACACAATGCAAGTGAATGGTGACCAGAACTATGAAGGCCCAAAAGGCAGCATAAAAGTAATCCACAAGACTCCAGTGATTAATTCCATGCCTTCTGAAGTGATATGATAGGTGTAGGTGAGAAACAGATCAATATTTAAGTCCTTTTTTAACTGTAAATCTACACATTCACTTTCACATTCAGCCACCTACTGATTGAGGCGGTCAAAGGTGGAGATTTATAGTATAAAATGACTTAAATATTGATCTGTTTTTCACCCACACCTATCATATTGCTTCAGAAGACATGGATTTAACCACTGGAGTCATATGGATTACTTTTATGCCTCCTTTATGTCACTGTTGGACCTTCTGAGTTCTGGTAACCATTCACTTGAATTGTGAGAACCTACAGAGCTGAAATATTTTTCTAAAAATCTTTGTTTGTGTTCTGCAGGAGATAGAAAGTCATACACATCTGGGATGGCATGAGGGTGAGTAAATGAGGAGATAATTTAATTTTCATTCCTTTAAACTGGTTTAAGCTCTCATTTTTTTTTCCAGGAGGCCAGGCACACTTCGCTTGCTTTATTCTTTATTATGATATAACATATCTGGTACTGCATTGCTAGCTTGTGCTTTTATGTATGCAGCAGAAGCATTTTAACTTGTTTGTGTGATTGAAATGCATTTTTAGGAACCTGTTCTGTTCTCTGGAACTCTGCGTATGAACCTCGATCCCTTTGATAAATACAGCGATGATGAACTGTGGAAAGCTCTGGAGCTGTCTCATTTAAAGAAGTATGTTAGCAACCAGGCTGCCAAACTCAATTTGGAATGCTCAGAAGGAGGGGAAAACCTAAGGTACATTTAGTAGCGTATAGAATGTCCTGGTTACTTTCGTAACCTCCATTCCCTGATGGAGGGAACGAGATGTTGTGTCGATGTAGTGACACTAGGGGTCACTCTTGGGAGCCCCAAACACATCTGCTTCTTTGAAAAAAGGCCAATGAGAATTGGCGAGTGGAATTTGCATGCCACTCCCCCGGACATACGGGTATAAAAGGAGCTGGTATGCAACCACTCATTCAGGTTTTGTGCTGAGGAGCCGAGACCAGGTCCCGGCCATTTCAGCGGGTAGTTCAGCGTTGTGGCAAGAGGGACACAACGTCTCATTCCCTCCATCAGGGAACGGAGGTTACGCAAGTAACCAGGACGTTCCCTATCTGTCACTCACTCGACGTTGTGTTGATGTAGTCGAACTGTGTTACGTGAACTGGTGGTGTGTGACAGGCATACCGCTGTGTGCCTCATAGCCAGCACACCAGGCCATCACGTAACCTCCCCCAACGCTCTTATGAGCGTCGAACGGTCCATCAGGAACAAGTCGACTGCCCAACTATAGGGACAGGCTAGCCCAGCCGAGGCTTCTTTCCCTCTCTTTTCTCCCCATAAAGAGTGGAATTTGTTAACTGACTGGGAGCCATAAGTGTCTGCGTTGGGGGGTGTCCCTCCCAAGGGGAAGACACTGCAGAGACCACACCCCATCCAAAAAGAGGGGGGGAGGGGTATTTTGAGTGGAATACGTCACATGGTCTTACCGAGTCTTGTCGGAAGTATGTCATGTGGAGAGGTCCCATGGTAAGTCCTACCCGAAGGGGGAGGAGTTTCTACAGAGCATGGCGACCGGGGGCAGAGGAGCCTCTGCCCAAGGAAGACGCAGTTTGCCGACAGGGAAACGATTTTGCGGAATATATCACATGGGGTCGCCTTCGGGGAACCAGCACATGTGGAGCACCTACCTCCACAGGGGTCAGGGTCTCATTAGCACACGTACTGGTCTGGCAGAGAGTTTCTCTGCAAACTCAACTGCCAGAGGGCTAAGGAGTAAAGTCATCCAGGGATCATCGTCTGTGAACACGACTGGGAGTCAAGAGCGCACGTCTTCACCTCAAGGGAGGGGAAAGGCGCTATGCGCAAGTGGTACACCCGGCTAGCTGTCCCGGAACTTACCTGCTCGTGCCTGCCAATACACGAGACGAGACCAGCTCTACCCGGAGATTGTAGAACCTTGCAAAGGTGTTGAGTGTTGTCCAGCCCGCTGCTCTGCAGATGTCTGACAAAGAGGCGCCACTGGCCAGGGCCCAGGAGGCCGCCACACTCCTGGTAGAGTGGGCTCTTAACCCCACAGGGGGTGGCATGTCCTGAGCCTGATATGCCATCGCAATGGCGTCAATGACCCAGTGGGCGATCCTCTGTTTGGAGAAAGCGCTTCCTTTCCGCTGTCCACCAAAGCAGACAAAGAGCTGCTCGGAGCTTCTAAGGCTCTGCGTGCGATCCAAATAGATGCGTAAAGCTCGCACCGGACACAGCAATGCCAAGGCTGGGTCTGCCTCCTCCTGGGGCAGAGCTTGCAGGTTCACCACCTGATCCCTAAAAGGGGTCGTAGGAACCTTGGGCAGATAACCGGTCGGGGTCTCAGGATCACGTGAGAGTAACCCGGACTGAACTCCAGGCATGATTTTCTGACAGAGAACGCCTGCAGGTCCCCTACCCTTTTGATGGAAGTGAGCGCAGTCAGGAGGGCAGTCTTCAAAGAGAATGCCTTATGCTCAGCTGACTCCAAGGGCTCAAAGCGAGCTCCCTGTAGACCCCGAAGGACTACAGAGAGGTTCCACGAGGGGACGAGGCGTGGTCTGGAGGGATTCAACCAACTAGCGCCTCTCAGAAGCCTGATGATCAAGTCGTGCTTCCCCAAGTACTTACCATCTACTGCATCGTGATGAGCCGAAATAGCGGCTACATACACTTTCTTACGAAAGCAAGGCATGACCGCAACGTTGCCATGGTCATGTTCTCGCCCAGACATGTAAGACAGCGATCGTGGTCGTCAGAAGCGGAGAGATAACGACCGCAACCAGGAATAACACACAAACGGAAAGTCATCTTTAAAAAGATGTTCCGTGTGTGTGCCGCTCTTTTTGTGAATGAAAATATACTCTTTTAGAATATACTCTCTTATTTTCACTCTGCCGAAGCACCCAGGGGCGTTCTCTGCACTCCACGGGTGCAGAGGGGGAGAAGCCGCTGAAATGCGCTGTAAATCCAGCAGTTTTGAGGTGCGTCTTTGGAGGGAATTGAATTCAGTGCACTGAATAGAACTGCTCCGAAGAGAAAATCTGAATAAGTGGTTGCATACCAGCTCCTTTTATACCTGTATGTCTGGGGGTGTGGCATGCAAATTCCGCTCGCCAATTCTCATTGGCCTTTTTTCAAAGAAGCAGAGGTGTTTGGGGCTCCCAGGAGTGACCCCTAGTGTCACTACATCGACACAACGTCGAGTGAGTGACAGATTGGGAACAGTAAAAAAGAGATCGTTGCATTCACATTTCTGTTCCTGTATATGCTATGCAACATTATAGTTAGGACCTTTTGGTGATATCATTATATAACACCTGCTGGTACCTGTTTAGTGTGGGTCAGAGACAGCTGATATGTCTGGCACGAGCTTTGCTGAGGAAGACCAGAATCCTCATCCTTGATGAAGCCACAGCCGCTGTTGACCTGGAGACAGATGATCTAATCCAGTCCACAATCCGCACTCAGTTTGAAGACTGCACAGTTTTCACTATAGCTCACAGACTCAACACCATCATGGACTATACCAGGTACTTCATGCACATTTGTCAATGCAAATCAAATTTGAATTATTAAATTGTTAAAATAAATTATTAGAGAAAATATTATTGTTTATTAAAGCATGCTTGTGATGTAAAATTAAAAATGTAAATAGTAAATTGAAATTGAAATGCTTGATACGTGAATTAAAAGACTTGATAATTCTTTGATGTAACTGTCTATGAGTTAACACCGATTCATTGGAATAAAGAGCAGACATTTCAAATACATTTCTTTATTAAGGCAATGCATATGCACAAATTCAACTCCAAATTGAATTAATTGCATGCTTTTCTCTTGTCACAGAGTGCTTGTTTTGGACAAGGGACAGATAGCTGAATTCGATACACCGGCAAACCTTATTGCACAGAAAGGAATATTTTTTGGAATGGCTAAGGATGCGGGGTTGGTGTGAACCTGCTATGCTGTAAAAAAGCCAAGAGTGCCTTCACACAGTATCACACAGAATGCCAGTGAATGTAATATTTTTTTTTTACTCAGCAGCAAGCTACATTCAGGATCTGTTTTTATATTTACATTATTGTTTTTTTCCTTCTATAAACTACAGTGACACTGTTACTTCAGTGACTAAGTTTCATGATGAAGCAGTGTATTTTTTGTACTGTATTATTTAAGTCACTTTCTGAAGTTGTTCAATAGGGAAGATTACTGCTCAATTAAATGTGTGATTCCAAATCTGTAAAAACTTGAATTCTGTTACTAGAATTGGAGTATCGTCGCATTTATTAAAAAAAGTAATGCTATTTCTGTTCTATGTGTATTTTGTACATTTTTTTTCATGGGCAGTTTCCAAATTCTGTTTTGGTATTACTACAGATTTTTAACAAATTCACTTTCTTAATCTGCTATTTCCATTGATGCTAGGCACTTGGTTTAAGGCAGCTGCACATAACTTATCTCAGGGGTCCTTTATAATTTACAGAGTTTGTGTGAATTGTTTGCACCTTAAGTGGAAAATGCATAGAGCGTCTATTTTACTCAAATTATAATTTAAGCACATGGCTTCATACATTTAGTATTTAATAAAGTACATGGACATTAAAATTAGAGCTTTTTAATAACAGAAACCATGATGAAGAAATGTGAAATTGATGAATTCCTATCTATTTTAAGTGTAAGGAGTGGACACAGAACATGGCATACATTAAATTATTAAACATAATAATTAATAATTTAATAATGATAGTAAAATATATATATATATATATATATATGTATGTATATATAGACAGCTCTGGAAAAAATTAAGAGACCACTGCAAAATGATCAGTTTCTCTGGATTTACTATTTATAGGTATGTGTTTTATAGGTATTTATAAGCATTGTCCTGCTGGTGAAACCAATCCTCACAGTTGGGGAACATTGTCGGAGCAGAAGGAAACAAGTTTTCTTCCAGGATATCCTTGTACGTGGCTTGATTCATGCGTCCTTCACAAAAACGAATCTGCCCCATTCCAGCCTTGCTGAAGCACCCCCAGATCATCACCGATCCTCCATCGAATTTCACAGTGGGTGACACTGTGGCTTGAAGGCCTCTCCAGGTCTCCGTCTAACCATTAAGCAACCAGGTGGAGGATCGGTGATGATCTGGGGGTGCTTCAGCTAGGCTGGAATCGGGCAGATTCATGAAGGATGCATGAATCAAGCCACGTACAAGGATATCCTGGAAGAAAACTTGCTTCCTTCAGCTCTGACAATGTTCCCCAACTGTGAGGATTGGTTTTTCCAGCAGGACAATGCTCCATGCCACACAGCCAGGTCAATCAAGGTGTGTATGGAGGACCACCGGATCAAGACCCTGTCATGGCCAGCCCAATTTCCAGACCTGAACCCCATTGAAAACCTCTGGAATGTGATCAAGAGGAAGATGGATGGCCACAAGCCATCAAAGCCGAGCTGCTTGAATTTTTGTGCCAGTAGTGGCATAAAGTCACCCAACAGCAATGTGAAAGACTGATGGAGAGCATGCCATGATGCATGAAAGCTGTGTTTGAAAATCAGGGTTATTCCACCAAATATTGATTTCTGAACTCTTAATAAGTTAAAACATTAGTATTGTGTTGTTTAAAAGTGAATATGAACTTATTTTCTTTGCATTATTCGAGGTCTGAAAACACTGCAACTTAAAAAATTACATCTAGGTTAAAAGATTAACTGACCAAAATGTTCTGGTGAAGTTCAAATGAAAAGTGAAATTCAGCATGTTTTTTAAAAATCCTAGATTTTTATTTTTACAATTTTAAAAATCTATTTATGTAAATGACTGTTTAATTATAATTTACTAAAAAGTGAGTGAATTCAGGTAAATTGGGCCACTTTTGATATTAAGATACAGTGGCCCAATTACCTGAATTTACCCTAATTGTGTTGCAGTGTCTATAGATATTTAGGCTGTTACTCACCACTAGAGGACGTACAGTACATAAGTGACATATACAGCAGTATGTGGCACATACTGCCCTTCTTTTTTTAGTATCAAAAGAAGCTAACACATTTACCAATGTTTTTCATTAATTAATTACATCATCCTTATGGGTTTCAAAAGACTACACATCTCATGTAAGTTGTAAAATCTAAGTAATGTAAATCCTGAAAGGAAGTGTGACACTGTATGTGGATATATATAAAAAAAATCTGCACTTACAGATACAACATAAAGCAGGTCAAAGGGCGTCATTCCTATCATACTGGACACAGCTGCTATCTGTGCTCCTCTGAGCTCTCAACCATACACATTTCTACTACCTTTAGCACCAATGTAAAGTACAGGGTGAAACAAACTGAATGTGAAAAATAAATATCTTGCAGATTGTCACTACAACTTATTCTTTTCACCTCCCAAATAAAGATATTCCTATTCAAATAATAAGCCAGATTTAGTTTTATATAATTAAAGGGCTTAAATGGGCAGATTTTCTCACATTTTTCTCCAGAGTGCTACCTTTGTAAAGCCAGAAAACTCCAAACTCCAATCATCAAAAACTTAATTAAAGAGAGAGATAGTTCACCCAAAATAAAACAAATTCTGAATGTACTCACCTTCATTTTATTCAAACCTTTATGACTTTCTTCCATGCAACACAAAAGGAGATATTACAAAAAAATGGGGACAGGCGCTTTTGAGTTTCGAAGCCCCAAAAATAGTCATAAAAGTGGTCCATATGCTCCATATTCAGACTCTTCTGAAGCCATACAATAGCTTTGTGTGAGAAGCAGACCAAACTTTAAGTTGTTATTCACTGAAAATCTTGACATCCGACCTGGCTTTCCTTGGCATGTGCCTTGACACAAGAACTATTTCATTCTTGTGAGTCTGATATTTTTATTGAATCAGATGATTTGGTTTATAACACCAGTCTGAATATTTTGTTCACGAATCAGACTGGTTCGGTTCTTGAGTTCAACTTACAGAGCTCGTTTTCATGAACATCAGAAAGTCATTTATTGCAAGAAAGCTG
The DNA here is from genome assembly GCF_019703515.2 of Myxocyprinus asiaticus. Lineage (NCBI taxonomy): Eukaryota > Metazoa > Chordata > Actinopteri > Cypriniformes > Catostomidae > Myxocyprinus > Myxocyprinus asiaticus. The sequence goes on from NC_059379.1 coordinate 27,264,657, forward strand.
CTTAAGACTCGAAAGTGGCGTACACGTTTGCATGCAGTGTGTTATAGTCTTTCTCTTTACTCCCGTATTCAGTACGCAACTTTCTCAACAGCAACGTAATTTCCCTGTGATGCTTGCGTAAAGAACAGACATGATGTCTGAGGACAACTTCGCTATTTTATTCTCTGTTGCTTTGCTTTACCAGAGTTGTTGCTGTGTTTGTTTCCTTTACTTTTCACTTTTGCAATGGAATTGTGCTGCAATAGTGGGGTTTCCTTCTTTCGTCAAACTCCAGGATTCCCCCAATATACTTGAGTGTATATGCACGGGCATTAAGGACAGTAGTCAGTATTTAATAATGTTGTGTATAAATTGGTATAGTTTCTGAGGTGAAATGTCCACTATGTTAACGCTAGAAGCGAGTTAGATTTTCTCCCAAACAGATACGTTTTTAAAGGTATAGTTCATCCAAATATTTAAAATTATCTCATCATTTTCTCACCCTCATGCCATCCCAAATATGTATGACGTTTTTTCTTCTGCTGAACACAAATGAAGATTTGTAGAAAAATATTTCAGCTCTGCAGATCCTCACAATGCAAGTGAATGGTGACCAGAATTTAGAAGGTCCAAAAATGACATAAAGCAGGCATAAAAGTAATCCATAAGACTCCAGTGGTCAAATCCATATCTTCTGAAGTTATATGATAGGTTTGGGTGAGAAACAGATCAATATTTAAGTCATTTTTTACTGCAAATCTCCACCTTTGACCAGCTCCAAACAGTAGGTGGTGATATGCACAAAGACTGCAAAGAAGAAGATGTGGAAGTGAAAGTGGTGATTTATAGTAAAAAAGGACCAAAATATTAATCAATTTCTCACCCACACCTATCATGTCCCTTTGGATTACTTTAATGCTGACTTTTTGTGCATTTTCACCTTCAGAATTTTGGTCACCATTCACTTGGATGGACCAACAGATCTGAAATATTCTTCTAAAAATCTTAGCTTGTGTTCTGCAGAAAAAAGAAAGTCATACACATCTGAGATGACATGAGGGTGAGTACATATTCATTTTTGGGTGGACTATCCCTGTAAGTTTAATGCTTTATCATGTTTTAAATCAACAAAAACTTGCTTCTGTGTAAGGAACAGGGCGAAAAGTAAGTGTTTATGAATTGATAATCTGCCATTTTACTCATGGTACACTGGTATTATTTTTGTAGTACATTAACTGATTGTAGAGTAATATAGAAATATACTGTAGTGCAGTGGTTCTCAAATTGGTTTTGCTTCGGGACCCAGATGTTACATTGGACATCAAGTGGCGACCCACCTTAGTAAAGAAAACATAATCTGTATTCAATGTATCCTGCACTGGATTGTCTTTTATCTTGCATAGTTTTGTTCATGGTTTTCAAGTATAAGGGCATGTATCATTTGACATTATTTTTGTTGATGATGTCAACAACAAGAAGTTTTCTCTCGCCGCTTTTAAAAGTTGATGAGCATATTTATGTATATGAACCTATTATATGTATTATCCAGTTTATTTCCTAATATCAAACATTATTCAAACAGAACATATATTACACAGGAGGAAAACTTTGTTCAAAATTTGTCCATAAGTCTTGGAGGTCCAGATTTTAAAGCCCTTTATGTACTTGCCCTTTTATTTACAGTGCAATGACATATAAGCACAGGTAAGACCATAGATGGCTCCTCATTACCATGATTAGGTCAGTTTAGCTAGTCTTTCAAATAATAATAACAACAACAACAAAAAATTATAGTATTTATGAAATAAAATAGTACCTAATACACATTAGGCAAAAAAAAAAAAAAAAAAAAAAAAATATTATGCATATTCTTTCCCTGCTATCCGCGACCCAGTCCGAATGGACCTGCGACGCACTTTTGGGGACCCACCAGTTGAGAAACACTGCTGTAATGTCATATGGCAATATCGAGTACATATTTGATCCTAGTCCATTGTACTTATACAGTATGTACTGTATGTGTTTGTGTGGGTGGAGTTGTTGATACATTTCATATTTTACCACCAATCATGAAATTTGCCCATATGTTTGCCATACAACATGGTTTGGAACAACATGAGTGTGAGTAAATGTTGACAGAATTTTCATTTTTGGGTGAACTATTTCCTTAATTAAATATCCCAATTGAATGACACAAGCCCAGAAAAATCTCGACAAGCACTCCACATCTACTTTGGGCTCACGGAGAAAGCTTAATCACGAATCGTCTCCTGAAGGCAGAAAACAATTCCAGATCTTCAAACATCCTCTGTTATGTGGTTTCCCGCAAGTGACAAACATTGGCAGGGCCACAAATATCTTAACAGGGGGGCTGTTTATTCCCATTAATCTCCAAACAAGACACCTCATGTTCTGCGTTTTGAATATTGGGAGGTGAGGCTGGTCTTATGCTATTTTCTTAATTAGGATCAGTGGTACTTTATTTAAAGACTGCTGTCTCACCCCCGCTGCTGTGTTGACAGATGATGGATTCAAAAGGATGAATAATGTCTAAAGTGCCAGAGTACAAAGCAATATCATTCTCTCAGGCTGAACAACATGACATATAAATGGGTTTGACTCTTCCTCTTTACCTGCCAGTTCACTTCATGCTTCAGGCGGAAGGATAAGAGCTAAGGCGGGTATGTTACAATGAAGTGGTGACAAAGCAAGATTTCTCTCGGATATAAAAACAAAGCGCTAGTTTGTTACTGAAGCACAATTCATCTTCAAACTGTCAGTACTTTTCCCAATTTAGATGTATGTGGCGGTAATGGCCCAAGGTGTTTGAATGATTTCTGGCACAGAAGCTGTTTTTGTACAGAAAACAGATTACATTAAACTAAGTTGACCAGATTTCTGAAATGAAAAATGGAGACATTTCTAGTTCAGTGGTAAATATGTCATTGAAATTTCACGTTACTTATCTATGAATTAAAAAAAGGGGACAATTCGGATGTTATGTATTTTTGACCATGGTGAATCAAGTTGTTGTGGCGACTTGATGTGGCTACATGGCATGACGTGGTAACATGGTACGGCAGGATATTGATTTGGCCATGGTAGGCGTGGATGCTGACTCGTTGGCCGTGGCAGGCATGAGCACTGGCTCGTAGAGTGGAGGCAGGCCTGGACCATGGAACAGAGGTGGGCCTGGACCATGGAGCAGAGGCGGACATGGACTGTGGAACAGAGGCCGGCCTGGACCGTGGAGCAAAGGCTTGCTTGTAACATGGCATGGAGCAGACTGAAGCTTGGCTGTGACATGGCATGGAGCAGACTGAGGTTCGGCTGTGACATGGCGTGAAGCAGACTGAGGCATTATTGTGACGGGCTCGAGCGTTGCTGTGACATGGCATGGAGCAGGCTGAGGCATTGCTGTGACATGACATGGAGCAGGCTGAGGCATTGCTGTGACATGGCATGGAGCAGGCTGAGGCATGGCTCTGACATAGCATGGAGTAGATTGATATGTGGCTGTGACATGGCATGGGGCAGACTCAGGCTTGGCTGTGACATGGCATGGACAGGCCGAGGCATGACATGGCATGGAGCAGGTTGAGGCGTGGCTGTGACATGGTATGGGGCAGACCAACTCGTGGCTGTGACATGGCATGGAGCAGGCGGAGGCATGGCTGTGACATGGCATGGAGCAGGCCGAGGCGTGGCTGTGACATGGCATGGAGCAGGCTGAGGCGTGACATGGCATGGAGTAGATTGAGGTGTGGCTGTGACATGGCATGGGGCAGACCCAGCCGCGGCTGTGACTTGGAGCAGGTTGAGGCCATGACATGGGACCCTGGCTCAGCGGCCATGACGTGGGACCCTGGCTCGGCGGCCATGATGTGGGACGCTGGCTTGGTGGCCATGACGTGGGACAGTATTACAACTGAAATCATACGAATATCAGGGCCTGAAATTCATTTCTGAAGGGGGGGATTGCCCCCCTTAGGTGCCTCATATTGTTGGGGATTTTTCCACTTTGTAGTCATGGCCAAAGATTTTCAATATTGTATAATAATAATAATTATTACACTATTATTATTATTACACTATTTAACCAAACTGTTTCTATGAGTTATCTCATATAGTGTCTCCTGTGGAACTGTTTTCTTAATTATACCTTTTATTTTGATCAACTCTTATGCATTATGATGCTTCTTTTCAGTCACATCTTTCCCAGCAAAGCACAATGCCGAGGCATGACATGGCATGGAGCAGGTTGAGGCGTGACTGTGACATGGTATGGGGCAGACCGACTCGTGGCTGTGACATGGCATGGAGCAGACCGACTCGTGTCTGTGACATGGCATGGAGCAGGCGGAGGCGTGGTTGTGACATGGCATGGAGCAGGCCGAGGCGTGGCTGTGACATGGCATGGAGCAGGCTCAGGCGTGACATGGCATGGAGTAGATTGAGGTGTGGCTGTGACATGGTATGGGGCAGACCCAGGCGTGGCTGTGACTTGGAGCAGGTTGAGGCATGGCTGTGACATGGCATGGGGCAGACTCAGGCATGGCTGTGACATGGCATGGGGCAGACTCAGGCGTGGCTGTGACATGGCATGGGGCAGACTCAGGCGTGGCTGTGACATGGCATGGGGCAGACTCAGGCATGGCTGTGACATGGCATGGGGCAGACTCAGGCGAGGCTGTGACATGGCATGGGGCAGACTTAGGCATGGCTGTGACATGGCATGGAGCAGGCTGAGGCGTGACATGGCATGGAGTAGATTGAGGAGTGGCTGTGACATGGCATGGGGCAGACTCAGGCGTGGCTGTGACATAGCATGGGGCAGACTCAGGCGTGACTGTGACATGGCATGGGGCAGACTCAGGCGTGGCTGTGACATAGCATGGGGCAGACTCAGGCGTGGCTGTGACATAGCATGGGGCAGACTCAGGCGTGGCTGTGACATGGCATGGAGCAGGCCGAGGCATGGCTGTGACATGGCATGGAGTAGGCCGAGGCATGGCTGTGACATGGCATGGAGCAGGCTGAGGCGTGGCTGTGACAAGGCATGGAGCAGACTCAGGATCCAGGGCAGAAGGTGGTGCAAGCTCGGTGACCATGACGTGGGACCCTGGCTCAGCGGCCATGACATGGGACCCTGGCTCAGCGGCCATGACGTGGGACCCTGGCTCGGCGGCCATGACATGGGACGCTGGCTTCGTGGCCATGACGTGGGACAGTATTACAACTGAAATCATACGAATATCAGGGCCTGAAATTCATTTCTGAAGGGGGGGATTGCTCCCCTTAGGTGCCTCATATTGTTGGGGATTTTTCCACTTTGTAGTCATGGCCAAAGATTTTCAATATTGTATAATAATAATAATTATTACACTATTATTATTATTACACTATTTAACCAAACTGTTTCTATGAGTTATCTCATATAGTGTCTCCTATGGAACTGTTTTCTTAATTATACCTTTTATTTTGATCAACTCTTATGCATTATGATGCTTCTTTTCAGTCACATCTTTCCCAGCAAAGCACAATGTAATTGTAACGATGGGCAGGCAATGACAGACAGACGAAGACAAGATGAGACTGAACTAATAACAAGATAACTAAATACTAAAACATGAACCAATGACATGACAAGACTGATACTGAGTTAACAAGACAATAAACCAATGAACACAAGACACATGAACATGGAGGGGAAACAGGACATCACATGACCAGGAAACCTCATGACATGAACAGGAACAGGAACTAAACTTTCAAAATAAAAGACATGAACACATAACATGAACAAAAACACACCTAGACGTGACAGTAATCTATGCTGTAATGTGCTGACTTACATTTATTGTTGCTCTTTGCAGATACTTTATTATACATTTCATTTATTTGTCCATGTTCTTAATGACATATTCTTATTTAAAATGCATTAATTTTATATAATATATAACAATATAATTTCATTATAACACAGCTAGTTTGTGCCTCCCCTCGAATCTGATAAAAATGATGATAATTCTTTTCAATTGCCCTTGCTCCCTGGTCCAGTTCTTAATGGTAAAACTTGCAAACAAGTAATCAGTAAAGGAAGATGGATGACTTAAAGCTGCTATAGCGAGCAGCCCCCTCTGTTGGTCAAAATAAACAGCACACAGTAAACCTTGTTACCGGTGTTGTGTCGAACTCACTTTCCCTGTCGGGATCTGATTCCCCCCAGCAGATCTGTAAGGGGGGAACAGTATCTGACGGTAACATTCTCTGCTGTCAGAATGTGTTCCTCCATAAACAAACCTAAGCCTAACCCTTCCCTACCTTACCCTACTGTACCCTACCTACCCTAACCTACACTACCCTACCTACCCTAACCATAACCCCATACCCTATCGGGGCTAGGGGGAAACAGATTCCGACGGGGAACACAATTCGATACAACACCTGTAGGCTTAAATAGTGGCTTTCTTGCCATGTATTTTCCCTTTGTGTACTGTTTTGAATGCAAAGTAAAAACATGGACATTTCCGGGGACAGCTCCAGTCGGGGACAGACCGTCAAAAACCGGTACTGTCCCTGGAAAACGGGGACGTGTGGTCACCCAACATTAAGCAGGTTACATGCACCCCCTTTTTCAAGACGAAGGTGAATCTACAGACATTAGCAAGATGTGTGTGATCAGACTGATCTCGAACCTTGCATCCAAAATCTCATACTGTCAGATTATGTACTGCATTTGATGAAGGATGCACTTCTCGTCCGGTGAAACAGTACATAGTCCTACTTCAGGTATGCAAGCGAGTAGTATGAATAGATTTTGGACATACTTAATCCAGGAACGTTATTGATGTAAATATGATGTAATAACAACAACCGTGAAAATAATCTAATCTGATTTTGTGAAACAAGCAGGATTTAAGCACAAGAAGCAACTTCCTTGATATCAGGGGCATAGCAGTCATTTTAAAAGTGTGGGTGGGTGGGGGACAACACAGCTGTCAGTAGGTGGCTTGCACAGACCCAATACTTACAGTGCAGTATTAATATATTACAGTATATATTAATATATAAGTATGATATAAGTATTATAATATAATTAATATATACGTATTATTTACTTTTAATATTTGTAGTTTTTAAAGATTCAAGTTTTGCTAAATAATTTTTTTAAAATTTATATTTCATCTTGTGTGAAATGAGTTAGTCACTGAATCAATGATCAAAACAAAATTTGTATGTCGACAGACCTATTTAACATACATATTTAATTAATAATTATTATATAATTGATTAAATTTTGAATTCAACTGCCAGCATATTGCTAACACAACAAAAACAAAAAATTACACCTCCAGTGCACCTTTAAATTTATGGTAAAAAAAACTGTCAAAGTGGTGGCTAAAAGACACCATCCTACTTAAACGACAAAAATTTGCTTGATACTTTGTACTGATAACCATCATTATGACACATTTGGTACAATAAAAGGCCACATGATGACTTCATCATGAAGTCAATGAAATTCATTTCTGTCCTTTCTAAAAACCATAAATAAAAAACAATTTTTTAACAACATTTTCCTGTAAAAGTACATTTTGAAAATGCATTTTCTATTAAAATTGTATACCGTTTTATTACGCTGTGTATGGTTAGTAACTTGCAGTTAACAAATTTACAGGTTTTTACTGTAACATTTTTACATTCTGTTTACTTTAAAATTACTAGCATTTCTATTGCAAAGACAATAGGTATTTTCTGCTGCTGTCAAACGGAATGTTTCTATTTAAATACATCTAACTTTGTGGCTTGGTGGTCAAAGTTTCAGAATAGCAAATCACTGTCATTTATTTTTTATTAATTCATTTCTAACAATCATAATGGTAACGTTCGGGGACTTTTTAAAAGTAAGAATGTATCAAAGAACAATCATGTTTTAATTTTATGCACTTGTTTGTACAGTCTGCTTTGCAAATCTCTGGTACCTACCTCTCAAATAACACATTTCCAGACAATATTTGATGGGTATGATTTTAAACTATGGATAGTGGACTTACCTTGATGTCCCTTTTCATGTTCAGAAATAACCAGCCAATTATTTGAAACCTACAGCCTGAGGCTGTATCAGTCCTCACTAAAGACCCACAGACTGGCAAGTGTTTATTAATTTTTGTTCCCACTGAATCATTTCCTTCAACAAATACATCATTTGTTGCCTCCATACAGGGCATGTAAGGTAATCTGTCTCCGAAGTAGGATCCGTAAAAGAATGCACTGTGTTGTAGCTACTCCTGTAGCAATCAATCAAAGAGGCAGAAATCTTAGTTGGTGTTGCAGTATGTTATCAATATGCCAGCAGTTAGAAGTTGCCTCATGAAAGCTTTGATTCTAGCTTGAGGCCATACTCAAAACGTCCACTCAAATACTTCATTGAAACTTTTCTCTCTCTCTAAAATGCTTAAACAGACACTGATATGTTGTTAGATGTTCAGTTAATGATATATTTGGATCCAAACACCTGGGGCGTGATTTCATATGGATACTGCTGATGATTACTGTTAATGGCCAAATTGTAGCTGACTTCAGAGAGTATCATGAATTTCACTTTTGTAGTCTCATATAGTGAAATGTTTTAGTATTTAAGGTGAGATGAAATGCTGATATTCTCCCAAAGTTCACCCAAACACTTCTCATAAAGTAATTTCATTAGAGTATTCTAAATAAGATACTGTACATACTTGTGCACTTTCACTTTTCTTAATATCAGGACAGATTGATTTACAGTCATTGTGTAATTTACTTTGAAAATCTCCGTTTCAAATTCACAACAATCCTTCTTTGTCAAAAAGGCAATGTAATAAGCTTAGGGCTCATTATCATAATTTATAATGAGTTTCATAAAGCGTTTGTCCTCACTTGACACCTGGATGTGCTTTTCCCCTTTGGAAGCATGTGTGAGAACAAGGAATTGTTTCTTTACCAGAGAGCTAATGGTGCACAACCAGGCACTGTAAAAGTTAATATATGGTTGCAGGGGTAAAGTGAGGTGAAACTTGCAGCTCAGTGTTTAAACCTCACACAGTAGCTCCTATTAACATATCCAGTTCGAGTATTATCCAGTTTTATAACGCAAACAATATTATAGAAGTTTAATAGTGTTTAATAAGCTAACATTTGGTGTGCCAATATCCCGTTTGTCTGTTCTAATTCTGCACAAAACACTGTGACATTAACTTTTGTTGTTTTAATTCATTTAAAAGTTGTTGCTGAAAGTTGTTAGTGAATTAACGCAGGCACAAACTAATGCGGTGTTAGATGTAACACACGTGGTTTAAACGTTTCCACACACACTGGTAAGACGAAACTTCATTTGTTTGTCCATTTTACATGCAGGTTTCCAGGCACGATCATATTTTTTGTTTTTATCAAGAAAATTCACTTTGTATCATAATTTCTTTTTTTCTAGTAAGACCTTTGATATTAGGGCAAAGATCTTATTCTTGATAATCTTTTTATTTTTTTATTTTTTTTATTGTTTTCCTGTAAAAAATATCTAAAAATCCTTAAGATCAGTTTGATTTATCTTGTTTTAGAAACAACACTGCATAAGATATTTAGGTTTTTCAGAGAATGTATTTTTAACATGTGTATTTTGTCTTACTGTACTGGCAGAGTTTTTATAGTCAAAACAAGTGAAAAAATCTACCAGTGCTGAAGAAGTAATCCAAAATATTTAGAATATGTTACTGACCTTGAGTAATCTAACGGAATACGTTACAAATTACATTTTACAGCATGTATTCTGTAATCTGTAGTGGAATACATTTCAAAAGTAACCCTCCCAACCCTGGGTATCATTTTAATCTCCAATCTTTTAGCTAGCATCTTACATAGTCTTTTAATTCTCAGTTAGCCAGCAGAATTGACCAGCCAGCTTTAAATCCCAGTTGCGCCGACGGGGCACGTTGTAACACTGCGTTACAATGTGCCCCAATTACAAAAAACTATATGCAATTCCATGCTGTCAGATATGTAATTTACATAATTCCTCTTAATGCGCGCGCTCGCGCGCGCGTGTGTGTTTTGACATCAATCCATGCATCATTTCAGTCAATGCTGTGGTTTTGTTGTGTATTTATTATCAAATGTCAAAATTATTGCTATATTATATATGACAAAGTTAATAAATGGCTTTTATTGTCATGAAGATTTAGTTTATCTTCTAGGCTTTTTAATAAGATCAGATACAGTTGTTAGAGGGGGGTTTAAGCTGTTATATGGTCTTGTTACAATGTGCCCGAAAAAAAAAAAAGTGAAATGTTACAACGTGCCCCCATAGGCGGGGCATGTTGTAACATTTCACTTTCTTTTTTGGAGGTAGATTGCGAGAAAAGTATAGGCTGTATTCATGAAACAAGACCACATATGTGTAACAGACACGTATGAAATGAATGTGAAAAAAGAAAAATACTTCCAACCCCGAGTACATTTACACAAACTTAAGAAAACCCAAAAGTGTTAGTTTGTGCCCCACTCTCCCCTGCATGTAAAAAAACGTATAGGCCTACGTCGAGGACGCGTGTTAATCATGTGCTAAACTGCACTGTGAATACATTTCCTGTTACATGACCTTTGTTCTAGGCACATTCTTTTGGCAGCGCTAATGAGGGTTATTTTGCCTTTCTTTAATCAGCATTAGTGATTTTCATAAATAGCTGCTGTAGGCTATCGACAATGTTATGATTTAAAAACATCACCTACAAGTTATTAGTCTTTTCCAACCGGACACACCTCTCAGCCAACTCAGGCACCCCGTTTGTTTTCTAATAAAGATGATTGATTTTCACGGTAACACGGTATTATAGATTAATAGTATTTAATTACACTGTTACTTTGTGCCAAACTTGTGTTGACCAGACTCCAATTTTCATTGCATCATTTTATAGTCCGACATTTGTTTAATGATGATTTTATGCTCGAGAAGCAACCAAATGGACCATTGATGTGAAGGTTGTTTCTGTCGATTAAAAATAAATAAATAAATAAATAAAAAACTTATAGAACAAATTAACCACATTTAGAAATATATGCTTTAGGCAAATCTAGATTATAAATAATTTTCTTTACCTTATTTTTATTTTTTTTTTATCACTCAACGAACACAAAATCCTTCATGAACCCTCAGATTAAAAAACAAACAAACAAACAAACAAAAAAAATGCATATAGCTAATGTAATAGGCTATGCTTAAACTAGCTTAAGCGATTGAGTTTAATCTTTACAGGAACGCATTTTAGACGCAGCTTTTGCGCTGGACATCCAATTCAACTTTTGTGTATTTTTTCTTTTCTTTTCTTTTCTTTTTTTTTTTTTTTTGCGGCAAAAAATGTCTAAAATAGGCCTTCTGTAAATATTGCGCTGTCAGACAGGAGACATGCGAAGGGTTTGCACGCGAAAAGCACGCATCATTAATTTTTTTCATGATGATGAGGATAAAGGGTTAAATCCGGCTACAGCACTTTCAAAGAGAGGCAGGTGTCCCAGTACCAACTCAAGACTGGGGCAGATGCTTTTAATCCTCTCAAGAACCACAGAGTAATTCATAACTGTCATTTGCGCGTGAGGGCGAATTTTGCGGTCAGGGAAATAGCCTCTGTTGCTCAAGAGGTGAAAATTATTACAATATATATACAGAGATCTAAACTCAAGTCCTACACAATACTAAGGAATTTCTAGGAGACTTTTTTTTTTCTCCTGCTGCTTGGAATCTCGAGGCGCTCAGTTTGGCTCAGCTGTTTCAATAAAATTGGGTTAGTTCAAACAATTCCTCCTTTCTGTCCTCCAACATGTGGTGGATGCTGTTTCCTCGCTGGATCTGGTTCGTGGTGGGACAGTTTTTGCTCCTGTTTGTGTACAGGCAGTGCGTGAAAGGCATGACTTTGCAAAGAGTTGTGTATTCCCACGCAGGAATTTGTCCCAACGACATGAATCCAAATTTGTGGGTTGATGCAATGAGCACCTGCACGCGAGAATGTGAATCTGATCAGGTTTGACTTTAAATTCAATTTAAATGTTTAAATTGTGCATCTCTTTGCATGCATGCAGTATGTCCATTGCACTATTCATCAGTCATTCTGTCAGTAAGTTTTATCAGATGAATGATAAGTATTTTTTCTTTATTTTTTTGCCCAAGCATGGATTATTTAATATTCTTTCCCAGGACATACACATATGCTTTTACATTGCATTTTGTACATTTTAAAATGATGCATTTACTCATCAGGAATGTGAAACGTTTGAAAAGTGCTGCACCAATGTTTGTGGTAATCGAAGCTGTGTGGCAGCCCGCTTCACTGATGCCACTGGAAAAAAAGGCCCCATGGGTATACCTAAAAAAGCAACCTGCGACAAGTTCATGTGCACTCAGCAAGGCTCAGAGTGTGACATCTGGGACGGCCAGCCTGTGTGCAAGTGCCATGACCGCTGTGAGAGGGAGCCCCACTTCACCTGTGCCTCTGACGGCATGACCTATTACAACATGTGCTACATGGATGCGGAAGCCTGCTCCAAGGGCATCTCCCTGTCTGTAGTAACATGCAGGTTCCACCTCACCTGGCCCAACACTAGCTCACCTCTACATGCAGGCACTACCGCTTTCCCCACAACCGCCCTGCAGCACACCACCCCGTTAGACGTGCATGCCCCTGTGATGGTGGGAAGCCCCTCGCAACAGTCTGTTTTTGTCGGTGATACAGCCAGCATCCTTTGTGAAGTTGCTGGCCGGCCAAAGCCTGAGATAACCTGGGAGAAGCAGCTGGAGGGTCAAGACAACGTGGTCATGAAACCCAACCACGTACATGGAAACGTGGTTGTCATCAATATTGGCCAGCTGGTCATCTACAATGCCCGACTGCAAGATGAAGGTATCTATACCTGCACTGCCACAAACAAAGGTGGCTCCTTCCAAGTTCATTTTCCACTCTCTGTGGTCCAGAGAGAGAAAGTCATGAAAGAGGAGCAGACCAACACCACACGGTTCCCAGCCAAGGAGTGCTCGAAAGTGCCTGACAATGACAACTGTGGGGAAAAAAAGTTGAGTTGGTTTTATGACCCTCAGAGGAACAACTGCTACACTTTTACTTATGGTAACTGCAACAAAAATCAAAATCACTTTGACACGTATGAGACATGCATGCTATCTTGCCAGGAAGAGCTTGCTGCCCCTTGTCACCTTCCGAGCAACCAGGGGCCTTGCAAGGCATATGAACCAAGATGGGCCTACAGTGCTTCCCTGCACCAGTGCCAGCCCTTCATTTACAGTGGCTGTAAAGGCAACGAGAATAACTTCAAAACCAAAGAAGCATGTGAGGATGCCTGTCCGTTTCCAAGGAACCACCAGTGCAAGCCGTGCAAGCCACGGCACAAGATGGTGACCAGTTTCTGTAAAAGCGATTTTGTCATTCTGGGACGCATGACGGAGCTGACGGAGGACCAGGACTCTGGTCATGCTCTGATCACTGTGGAGGAAATCCTGAAGGATGAAAAAATGGGGCTGAGATTCTTTGGGAAGGAGCCCTTGGAAGTGACATTGCAGCACATGGACTGGGCCTGCCCGTGTCCTAACATCACCACTGCAGATGGTCAGATCATCATCATGGGTGAAGTGAATAATGGCATGGCTGTCCTGCAGCCGGACAGCTTCATCAGCCTTTCCAGTGTCCGACGTGTCCGTAGGCTCCGTGAGGTCATCAACAAAAACACCTGTGACATTTTGAAAGAGTTCATCCAATAGGACTTTACCACACAAGTTACGCAAATTGTTTCTTTAAAGGGACAGTTCACCCGAAAATGAAAATGTTGTCATAATTTTCTTACCTCATGTTGTTCCTTTCTTTCTTCTGTGGAATGCAAAAATTGTTAGGCAGAATGTTAGCCTCAGTCATCATTCACTTTCATTGCATCTTTTTTTTTTTTCGTAGAATGAAAGTGAATGGTGACAGAGCCTTACATTCTGCCAGATAACTTATTTGAGCCTGATCTCATGAACATTACGTGAATGCGGCAACATTTTTGCAAAAACTATTACACATTTCGGTGCATTTTCCCTGTGAAATTTCCAGCGGGGGGTGCCAAAAGTGAGTGAAATGGTCTCGTAATCAGGTAAGATTGTTAAGTTGAATATTAGATAGTGGTTTTAATGAGTAAAACGTACCTCCCTAACCTAAAACATTAACCTAAACCTTACCAATAGTGATCATAAATCAAATGAGTGGTAGACACAAAGGAGACATCCTTACCCTTTACCAAGGCTTTGCCTTAACCCTAACCAACAGTGTCCAAAAACAAAATGAGAAATAAAAAGCACATTTTCTCAAGCAACCACATCATCTCTTGTTGCTTCTATGACACTTTTGTCTCACACGTCAGCTTACGTGTTTGGCAGGACTCAAACTGTGGACTGAGTTCAAAGTCTAACACTCTATGAGGTAAGCTACCGCAGAAATTGATAACATTGGAATAAGTGTGTAAATGTAGGTGGGTGTGTAATACAAGTGTTAAAATGTATTGTTCTTAAAATGATGCATTATAGTAAGTGTTTCAATACCATAACATAGCAGTGTGTGAATAATAGTGCTAAAATAAATGCTTATAAAGTCATAATCAGCTGTTGTGATTTGTGTGGAAGTGAATAAAACGCACAGTTTTTGTAGAGCCAGGTAAAAGTCAGTTCGCAAAAATGGTATAGTAATGTTTATTCTATGAGACTAGGTTGACAAATGTTGTGTTCCATGGGAAAAAGGGACGTAATTTGATTTTGAAACAACATGAGGGTGTGTACATGATGACAGAATAAAAATTTTGTTTTGGGTGAACTATCCCTTTTAACCAGTGTCTGACATGATTGTCATGAGGCAGAGAGAAATATAAAATAATAATGGAATCATTGTGCTTTTGTTTTAATATTTTTGTTTTAAGAATTGATGTACAGTTCTTGTATCTACAATTTTTTTTTTCCTGCAGCTTGTATAAAAATGATCACTTCTCCAGCAACATGAACTTTAAAGGTTTTTAAAAGAGTTGCCCTTACAGTATTCCCATGTTAAAGAACTCACTTGTGGACATAAAACCCATTAATCAAACCCATCTGTTAGACTCTCACTTCCCTGACTTCAAAAGGAACTTCATGCCTGCACTATAAAATGACAGTAATACTTTATGAGAAATGAACTTTTTGGCACATTTTTTGTAATGCTGTCTCATTTGATATTTTTGATAAATTAACTTGCTCTCTGAATCCCCCCCACCCCCTTGGTAGAACTCTTCTAAAGATTTGCTGTTGTTTCAAAGCTGTCTGTTGATTAAATGACAAGTCCATTGTATTATACAGTTAGATGTACTTAATGCACTTAGATATATTGTATAATATTGAAGGAAATGTTGATTGCAGCAGGGAAAAAAATCTTTCTTTGCTCTCTTTTAAGCCTTACGTCTGTAGAGAAATTTGAGCGTAGACGATTTAGCACAGACAGTCTTTATTTTGTAAACTATTTATTTTTTAAATGACTGATGAACCAATAAGCTGACTGTCATTTCTTATAAGCACTTAAATATTTTTACGATACTTTTTAAAAATAATCTTTTTACAATAGCTCAGTGTCTGTTATGATTTGCATTGCAGAAATGACACAAAAATATTTGAACCTCGGTGTAATTCTATTCTATTTGCTAATAATGCAAATATTTTCTTAGCCAACAATTTAAATAATTTAAAGGTTTTAAAGGGATAGTTCACCCAGAAAACGAAAATTCTGTCATTATTTACTCACCCTCATGTTGTTTCAATCTGTATGACTTTCCTTTTTCCATTGAACACAAAAGAAGATGGTTAGCAAAATGTAAGGGACTGACAGCCTCAGTCGCCATTCACTTTCAATGCATCTTTTTTTTCCATACCATGAAAGCGAATGGTGACTGAGACATCCCCTTTTGTGTTCTATAAAAGAAAGAAAGTCCAATGGGTTTAAAACAATATGAGAGTGTGTAAATGATAACATAATTTTTATATTTGGGTGAACTATCCCTTTTAAAACATTTAAATGAGCAATTCAGCGCGAGGTTCATCCTCAATTCAAGTTTGCATTTTTATTTTTATTTTTTGTATCTAGATAAACAACATTTACCTTATTTAAACACTGTAGAAATGGTTCTATAATAAAACAATAACCATTAAACATATTCCTTCATGACTCTTTTATTAAAGGATCATGCTGCGTTTATTAAGTTGTCATGAATATAAACATGTATCCAAAAATTAATACACCATCATAACCAGGAAAGAGAGTTTGAGCTGTACTGATAAAGTTGTAGACATTTCACTGGGATGGGGCCCCTCAGCTCATTCCAGCACACTACCACACACGCACCCCAGACGGAGGGCCATGCTGAGTTGTGGGGTGGAGGGGGAGTTGGAAAATGAAGAGCTGTTTGGATATGAGGTTTGAACATTTGGGACTTCCTCTGCCAGAGATCTAATGTCCTAACAGATGGTTTCCTTATAGTTTTTCAGGGTGGGCTTCAAAAGATGCCTGCCGCAGGCGATGGAAAGCAAACCCTTGACCTTAAAGGCAAGGAGTGGCCGAATAGAAAAATATCAAAAAGCGAGACTTTCATTTTTTAGCTGCCAAATGATTAGTAGACCGATCAAGGGGGCCAGGGGGAAAGATTATGTCTTAATTAATCTTGTTCAATGTCATTCAGAGTTACAGCAAAGAGACACATGAGTATAACTTGTATTTATTTTATTTATTTTTTGCTAAACTGTCCATGAAGACAAAAATGAGGCCAAGTTTTAACATCTGTATGAAAGAGGAGAGAGATCGGATGTGTCCTTGGATGCCCTGCAGTTTTCTAGTTGGTAATAACTTGAGATGGAGCAGGGAATACCTTCTCTCACCCAAAGTAAACATACTGGCTTCCCATAGTACTCAAAATTTTCCTGTTGTAAATACTGCAGTGTAGAAATGGTTCATTGTAGCTGCAAATCCTCCTGGCATCATAAAATAAAATTGATGGCACTATGGGTGCCATTCCAATGCAGATTAATGGGAACCTCACGCATGTCTCTGATCTGCCAAGTGTGTGCTGAGTTATGTAAATCTTGTTCAATGAATTTAGTCTGGTGGTGGTTTCTGTTCCACGATTTCTGCTACTTCGATCTGGCCCCCACAGACACGACAGACCCACATCAACGTGCATCCATTTAACATCGAATAATAAAGCAGATGTTTGCCAAGGTTAAACACAAATACTAGGCAATGAAAAACTGAAAACCACATTTTAGTGGCTTTGTTATATTGGTTTGCTAGTCAAAAAATGCTTAATTGGTTTCAATAAAAGTCAAATTCGGAGCCATAATTGCTATCGTAATAATTTTGTTTACACAGTGGGATATTCGCCAAAAATGTTACCTCAAATAACTTTGTGGAGTCTATTCAAAAAACGAACTATATGTGTAATTATGTTTTTTTATTTACATGGTTGGACTTGTGTTGTTGATAAAAAAAAGTTCAGAAACTATACAAATGCTCAGTTACATTAAGTACAGTCTCTCTGCCTGAGAAAAAGAGGTGTGATTGGTTCACATGTAAGAAATATACTAATTTAGTAAGAATGTTACTAATTTAATTTCAATTAAAGTGACCATGCATTTTTGAATTATTCAATTTTTGAATGCAATAATTTAGTGCTTGGGTTATTGTTTGGACAGCTGTTCCGTGTAATGTTTGTCTATAAAAATAAATAAATATATTTTTAATCGTCCATACTTGAATATTGAGATGTTATTTACAAATATGCTATAGGTACAGATGTTCTTTATGCTGCTATCAGATTAGCCACCAATGTCCCCTACAAAACACATTACTGTGACATACTGTATTCTATTCTGAAGAAGGTGAGAACTTCACAAGCTTAAACATTGCGTGGTTAACACAACTGTATTTGAAAAATACAGTCACTCTACCATATATTAAAATAGATCATCAATTTGCATCCTTCTGAATGTTCCTAAAACAAAAACTTTTGTTTTTCTTTACCTGCTCTTCCTAAAATGTGTTTGCCATTAATGATGGGAAACAATTGCAGAAAATGCTGACACTGGACAATTTTACATCTGTACCACCTTTTATTGATTACACAAATATTACTGAGAATTGCTAATGCTTTGGACAGAATATGTATCAGTCGCATGTTCTGTTTTGCCAGCTTTGTCCATTATTTTAACTCAGCTAGTTAGCTGTTTATAATTAAAGTGTACTATGTGTAGTTTGCATTAGGACTATGGACTATGTTTTTTATTTACAGTACCTGATATACTTTATTGTATTTCATTATTATTATTTTTATTATTATTTTTTCCTTCAATGGGACAATATACTATTTCCAGACCATCATAACTAAGAATCTTGCTTTTAATTTGTCTGGTAAAAGAAAAGAAAAAAGAAAAGAAAAGACAAAACGTCCTCCTTCAAGAGGACCGTTTTGTTTTGCCGTCATCATAAATGAAAATATTGTTTTTAATTTGCCTGAATAGCATAAATCAAATACTGTTGCTAATTTTATAACAATCTAAATTTGATATGTTTTCTCTTGGTGTCCACATGGCATGTCCACACCACAGTCTGGGAAATGTGATGCCAATTATCTGGACAAATCAGTAGATGTCAGCATTGTACAGTCAATGTTTCAGGAGGTGTGTTTCAAGACATAAGCGCTTCAGTTATTGGTCTTTCACTATAATCTAAACTTGGCCTTTATTATTTAAGGGAATATGCATCTGAATATAAAATGTTTTGTGGGTTTCTTTATTTTCCTCTAGATAGTGAAACATGATGAAACATTATTACATTATTGTTTTGGATCAGTTGGCAATATTCAAGTCAAGTAATTTTTATTTGTATAGCACTTTCCCCCACAGATGTCATTTCAAAGCAGCTGTACAGAAAATTATGCTATAACAGAAAATAAAGCCAATAATGTCTTAGTCATCATTGTGCTATTTGATAAAAATGTGATTGTTCATTTTGCCTTAATAACTAAATAATATTTGCATTTAGACCCCCAGTGAGCCAGCCAAAGGCGACTTTGGCAAGGAACAAAAAAACTCCATAAGATGTTGGTTAATGGAAAAAAATTACCAAAGGAGAATCAATGCTCACTTTGGGAGCCAGTTCTGGCTAAACAACATGAATATAATGCCAATATTAGTTATTTATGTGTAGAAGAAGTCATGGTTTAAATTAATAAACTAATATAATGTCAGGGACCAATGTTAAAAAAAAAGATTTTGTATGAACTGTAAGACTGGTGACAAAGTCTTTGAAGTCATCCTGAATTAACTGTGGAAATGAACGTAGATGCATTGCCCTTTGATATTTGGCTGATGAATCTTTGAATATATTTGAAAAATATTTATTAAAACTATGCAGAAGATAAATCCATAATTTATTTGTAATTACAAAATTAAAGTTACTTTAATAATAATATATAGTCTAATATACTGTATTAAAGTCTATGTCTTAAAATATAATCACAGTTATTTATTTATTTTTAAAGTGAGCGGTTATTTGATTTCTAGGTCTACATTTTATGGTTTCTCCTACTATCAACTGCTTGTACTGATCACATCATGATCTTCAAGCATGAAATTTCTGTATTTCCGATTATGCCTTCACATGGAAACTTCCCACTTTACTCACTATTAATACATAAACAGTTGTTCATCATGAACGCAGACACAAACTTCTGCGTTTGCTCATTTGTTTATATTAAACTGAACCAGGGACTAAAAACGGTTCAAGAAACGAAAATGAAAACGTTTTTTTTTTTTTTTTGCAGAACGTAACCAAATGCGGAAAGTTATCCATTTCACTTGTTTCACAGAGAAAACATTATTTTGAAATGCTGGTAAACGGTTAATAACCAGTTAATTTTATTCCGATAATTTTTTTCAATGAAACCAAAGACCATTTGATTCTGAATGACACTGCTTGTTAAAAAAAACATTCAACAGGGGCGTGGGTAGCTCAGTGGTAAAATACGCTGGCTACCACCCCTAGAGTTCGCTATCTTGCTAATTCGAATCCCAGGGCGTGCTGAATGACTCCAGCCAGGTCTCCTAAGCAACCAAATTTGCCTGGTTGCTAGGGAGGGTAGAGTCATATGGGGTAACCTCCTTGTGATCGCTATAATATGGTACGTTCTCGGTGGGGCACGTGGTGAGTGTGGTTGCTGCGGTGGATGGCGTGGTGGATGGTGGACACACGCTATGTCTCTGTGGCAACGCACTCAACAAGCCACGTGATAAGATGCGTGGGTTGACGGTCTCAGATGCGGAGGCAACTGGGATTCGTCCTCCACCACCCAGGACTTAAAAAAAAAAAAAAAGGATATTGGGAATTGAGCATTCCAAATTAAAAAAAACAAAAAACAACAAAAAAAACATTTTACTTGCAAAAGGTGATGTTCAGTTAAAATGAGCCCATGCAGCATCTGCATGCATGCAGGAGAGAGGGATTTAAGCTATTAATTAATTTTAGGTGGCCAAATAAATAATTGAAATATTTTTAGTATATATTTAATGTTAAGAATTTATTGAAAATACGCTACTTTATATAGGCTACTGTATACTATGCTTGTCATGATTTCTGTCTTAAAAATTCCCCACATGGGGAAAAATTAATCACTTATTTTTTCTTATTTTGGGCGAGGCAAGTCCCTAATTTTGAGCTTGTTTTTCCAAAACAGGTGCCTTGTTTCTCTTGTCATATCTGGAAACACTGCAAATAGAATATCACCCATCCTTTGCATAGAGCACCATCATTTTAAAAAGAATGTTATTAACAGTTCTTTTATTTCGTTCTACCCGTCACTATTGGAAAGGAGGCAGTGGAACACAGGAACTGGAACAAAAAAATACTGTTTCTGCTCAGAACAAACCGAAATGAAAAACATTTCGTTTTCAATCCCTGATCTGAACCACCATGTATGGATTGAAATACTTACTGAGACTTGATATAAAATGAATCTAATTTCCACTAGGGGCCATTGGTGTTCTATTTGGGCGTCACCAAATGTCTTTGCAAATCCATTCTCTGAAACTCAAAGCAAAGAGTTACGTTGATGTCACCAAAACACAACATTGTGGTGTGTGAGAAGCCAGTTATTGCATTTTATTTTTGGAAAAATGAATGCCATAGTCAGGAATAGAGTGTGTCTGAGCAGAACAGTCCCAGTGCTTGTGTAATGATACCCTGTCTCAATCAGCTCCTATGGAGTTATTTGTGTGCTACAATTCTGCACGCACAAAATTATACTTTGAGCGTGCAAGATTTTATTTTGAGCACACAAAAATGTTCTGCGCTCACAAGGTGATATTTTGAGCACACAAAATGGTATTTTGCACATGCGTGAACACAGTTTTGTAAAGCAATGTATCTTCTTGCAAAGATGAATTCGCTTTGAGGAAACAAAAATCAATTTTGCACTTGAATAAAGGTTATTTGAATGTGAATTTGCACAGAATTCTGAAATTTACGTAACTCTGCTGTTTTTTTGCGTGTGCAAGATCTCACTCACTCTCTCTCCTTCTACACACTCTGCATGCACTCATAGCTTTGACTGCTTGTTTGCTCAACAAGGCCACAGCATTATAATGTGCCAGAATTTCAGCCAATCATAGATGAGGTGGTACATTTTGATTGGCTGGCTAGACCACAGATCATACTGCTAATAAAAACAAAGATGAGGAGAAGAGGATAGTTTGTTTTCAAGAAAGGGAATGTGTAACACACTATGACCGCATGAAAGTAGCTCTTTTGTTGACTTAACTGTTTTTATTTAACCTTTATGAAATATATTTTTTTGTCTGTACACTGCCAATAGGCTTACAAGCTAGCTAACTATCTGGCTATCTCTCTTAGTATGGTTCTCTTGGCTAGTATTTGGTTATCTAGGTTACCAAGTTAAGCTTATGAAGCTACTAGCTTGGTCATGTTAGCTATCATGCTCATCTGAAATTATATTAATTTAATCTCTCCCATGTGTAAAACTCTTTAAGACTGACACAGTTGTGTAGTTTTGTGGGAACTTAATTTGACTTCTGTCTATCCCAAAGGATATTCTGAGAGATCAGTTTATTAAAACAAATATGACCAGATTACAGTCTACCATGAATCAGCAACCACTGAACCTTCTTCTTTTTGTTATTATTATATGAAATATTATTTTCTTTAATAAACATGTTATTTTGTCCACCTTCTTTAGTGTCCTCTCCTATTTTTCAACAGCCTTGCATATTATAAATATTATGAATATTTACAAAATTAACATTCTGTTCTTGATAATACATTTGAAAAGCTTTTTATGTTTGCATTTCAAAGCTGTGGGGTATCTTGAAATGTTCAGTATGCTGTTTTTATGAAGTTTATGCATTCTACCACAACTCTTCTGGTAAAATTGATTAATGAGAAGAAATGGAAGAAAAGGAAAAGAGGCTAATTATGTCTCCTGTCCTAGTTTGGGGTAAATTAAATGTACAGTATATTGAACCTGAATTCTTTGAGACTGCAAAAAGTTTTTAAAAATAGAAAGAAATCCTTAGCATTGCATGATCCCAGGCTACTATATTCTGAAAAAAATTATATTACAGTAAGTTAAACCTTACAGTATTCATGGTATATCTATAACCCATGGGATAAATATCTTTTGTAATGACAACTGCATACAGAATATAAAGTGTGTACTGAACTTGGAGCATTGTGCCTGTTGGCTCTTCTGCTACATTTACACTGAGATGTTCATGGTTGCTGTCGCTACCTCAATTGTCCAATCGCAGAGCGCTTGTAAGCAACTTCTAATAGCCAGTCCTGACGTAGGAGGTGGGACTTGTCGGAATATGGTTGGAAAAGCAAACAAGCAATCTAAAGTTCCAAGCGCACGCAGAGGGCATACGAGGTGAGAGAACGAGTGAGATCTTGCACACGCAAAAATTTTATTAATCTTTGCAAGAAGGTACTTTGCTTTACAAAACTGAGTTCAAGCGTGTACAAAATAACATTTTTGGTGAGCTCAAAAGTTTATCTTGTGCACGCAAAATTACTTTTTTGCACTCAAAATATCAAATTGCATGCTCAAAATATCATCTTGTGCACGCAGAACATTTATGTGCGCTCAAAATATCATCTTGTGCGCGCAAAACATTTTTGTGTGCTCAAAATATCATCTTGTGCGCGCAAAACATTTTTGTGCGCTCAAAATATCATCTTGCTCGTGCAAAATAAATTTCTTGTGCTCAAAATATCAACTTGCACGCTCAAAATATCATCTTGTGCACACAGAACATTTCTGTGTGCTCAAAATATCATTTTCCATGCTCAAAATAAAAGTTTTGGCACATATATAACTCCATAAGGCTTAGGCATAGGGATGTAGGAAGACAAGGGTAAATCCAGCACTACCTCACCAAGACAATCAAAACCTCTCCATATGCGACACTTCAGGGTGTCTTGTTAAATCACTTGTACAAGTGCTCTGTCTCTCACGATCTTGCTGATCCTTTCTCTCTCTCCTCTGCTCTGTCTTGCCAGTACTCGACCTGAATTCATCTCTGCTTCCCTCTTATATAACTTACTCATCGAGGTCTGAGGGACATTCTGCAGCTAGAGCAAGCTGCTCCAAAAATTCACTGACCGTGTTTCTCAAATTATGCAATCAGCTTTAAAGTTCTCGCAGGGTGTTGACACATAGGATGCTCAGAAACAGTTCAATCAACACATGACCTCTTATTTGCAAAGAGATATGAATGTGTATGAACCAGGGCCAGCACTGGGGGGGGGTGGGGGGGTGTTCCAAGGGCAGAGCGCCCGTTCCGAGGGCAGAGTGCCCCTTGATCGAACAAAGTCAGGTGATTCAATTTCATTTTGCCATTTGATAGCATATGGTCAGTTTCAGAATCGAGTTTCTTTTCTATAAATTAACCCATCTAAGCCCACAGGCAACTAAAGTTACCACTCTTTTTCCATCTGTAAATGCGTTTTTGGATGACTATTTGTTTTAACCCTCTGTTGCATGAATTATTAAATCATAAAATAATTTTTTTTAATTAATATTTCCTTTTACTTAAAAACATGCATATAATTCCCATTTCTTAAAAAAAAAAAAAAAAAAAAAAATTAAGAGTTACCCATCTGTCCATTGTAATCAAAGATAATGGTACATTTTCCAGAGGTACTTTCAACTCTTTCAGCAGCCATGTTGAATTCATGTTTTGATATAAATCACACCTCGAATGGTTAAAAATGACTTTTAAAGTGACTTTTGACTGTCTGGATTTGTAGTGGACATCATAAATGAGGATTAAAAACAACCGGCATACAAGTGGACATTTTTAAGATGAACTTTACACAACTTTCTGGAAAATTTGTGGGTGTTTCCTCAGATATGTCCCTGGTAACTTTAGTGGAACTATTTCAATCTAAATTTGATCTTTAAATGAAAAATACACATCAAATGAATGGCACAGTATATACATATGAAAGGAAAGTAAGGGATCATGTACACTCATCTGTTATCGCAAAATAAACCCAGACAGGATTTCTGTTGGTGTTTATTTTGTGAAAATGACCATCTTACTCCTCATTATCAAACATATGACAAGGTTACTTGACAAATAAACAAATAAATGGACATGAAACATTGATTAGCATTGAAATTATGTTACTAGCTTACTTGTAGAGATCTCACAGTTAACTGAGAAGTAGTAAATATGACTCAGATACCCAGATGAGCGGTCTGATACGTGGATGTGCAGTTGTTACTGAGAAAAATCAGACTGCTAGATGGCGCAATTGACCAATCAGAAAATAATTTTAATTAAAGGAATAGCTCACTCAAAAATGTTGTGTTTAATTACTTAATTTCAGTCTGTTTCTCACATAATCTCTATCGAATGGATTAAGAAGTCTATTTAGCAAGGAATATATCACACTCATTACATGGACCACTTTTATGATAGCTTTTATGGTGCTTTTCGTTTTGTCATTTTGGAGCTTGGCTGCCCCAGTCCTCATTCACTTTCATTACATGGAAAAGAGCTTTTATCACTTTTAGAGATCTCTTTGTTACTCCACTTACCACTGTAAATATTTCTGGTTGTGTCAATCATTGAAGATGCAGACATGGAAACACTGTTTGGAGAGACTGTTTGCTGCATGTCTGGATGAGCAGAAGCTAAATTTGGGATGATCATGCTGATACATGGAGATCATCGTCCGCATTACCTCAGTTTGTTCTGGGCATGTTTCTCAAATACACACTCTTTTGCAAGAGAGATCAGGCATTTGCTCTGGGCTTAATCTTTAATAAATACTGTAGTTCCACACAGTGATGACAACACTGAGACATAGGGGCCAAAACAGTCATTGTATAATTAAGGAAAATGACATTCAATTTTTGCCATTCGTAGAGTAATTAGCATGATTCATTGTTTTAGGTGCCACTCTACCCTTGTGAGTATGCTGTACCTTGTGTTTCATTATGTGTATGTTATGTTATTTTGATGAAACAGTAATTTTACAGTTACCTAAGCTTCTGTGACATTCTTATTCAGCAGTGTGCTATTTAAGAATCACCTCAGTCCAAGGGCATAGCACTTTTACTCTTTAAAAAGGTGATTTTTGTCCCCCGCACTTTTCCAACCTAAATCCATACAGAGTCCAAATGGTGGTTTTGTAAACAGTATTCTTTGCATTTTGTTACTTTGGGCTGATTGAGCGACCATCGGCCAATCATAGGTGAGTTTCATGAGCCGAAACAACCCTTACGTAATAGGCCGTTAGTCAGACAGTCTAATCAACATGGCTTCGTTCATTTCAACAAAGTTGCTTTCAACAATGCTCATTTAAACATGTTTTGTATCGGCATTGATGTTGATCTAAATTAATAATCTAGAGATGAAGAACACACAAATGAGAGTTATTTATTGGCATATCATTCTTGATTGGCAGCATTATATGAAATACACTGCAGAAAAAAAACAAAGGACAATCCTTCTTTAAAGCACACATTGTAAGTGGAGTTTACAGTATATCAGCACATGAGTCTTCATTAAGTTATGCTTTTTACATGATCTATTACTAGATCATGTAAAAGAGACTAGAGAATCGCTTGCTTGCATGTGAAGCGACTGAGACATGTAAACGACCAGTTACGGTTCATTTTCTTGTTACGTGCCATTGTGTTTCTATAATAATAGACCGTGTTGTGTGCAACACAGTGTCATTTAAACGGTCTGCATAACAGAGCCACGGCAGATGCGTTTGAGCTCATAATGTTAAAGTGCTCGCCTGTTTCATTCTCCCTCTCTCTCCTCAACAGTTCCCTGTAACTTTTTTTAAATATCTTGTCTAATGATAAAAAGGCAAATATCAGTAAAACTAATATGATATACCATCTGCAAATGTGCACATATCTCATTTAAATAGATGTAATAAACCAGCCTCACACAACTTGAGCAGATCCAGCATCATGTGTAGCACTCATTTATTTACCTCTAAAGCACATATTCTAACAGTCACTCCTCTACAGTTCCCTGTCACCTTTAAATTTATTTTCTAATGATAAAGGCAAATATCAGTAAAACTTCTATTATATACCGTTTGCAAGTATACAGAAATCTTGTTTAAACAGATGTAATTCACGAACCTCACGAAAATCCAACATTTTCTTCCCATCGAGCGCTCATCTAATAACAGTATCTTCCTCTGAAGCGCGTATTCCATGAGCGAGAATCAAAAACTTCAGGATCAGGATCAAAAGTTCCTCTGATTCACAAATCATGACGGTCACTCCGTGTTACTCCAAGCAGGCAATCCAGGAGAAAACTGTCAGGAGAATGAGGCTCGGGTTGGATCCGCACAAGTGCGTAAGTGCATCTTCAAAGCTGCATTCGAAACTAGGAAAATGCTGCCTCCAGAAGGCTGTATACGGAGGTAGGATGAAAATAAGGTGCTTTTCAATCTGTTCGGAGACCAGTTTCCTTAAGAGTTCCATTCATTCAAAACAGCTGTCAGTTAAGCCATTAACTGATTAAGCAGCAAGGTAGCAAGACAGCTGCTAACATTTTCAGATGCAGCCCAAATTAAAAGCGTTTCACGTTTCAAATTTTTGTTTCAAAAGCGTATGTACAATTGGTTTGATTCTGTATTTTTTGAGAAAATGCGATTGCTAATGTGGACATGCCATCCATGGTTGCTGGACTACTGTGTGTACTGTTATTTCCTTCTTCCTAATATATTAACAATTTCTTCATGTGAAAAGAAATTACAAAAATGTGATGACTAAACAGAAATCTGAAGAAACTGCTATCTACCATTCAAAATACAATTTTATTTTTTTTAGTTTTGTGTGAAATTGAGTAAATAAAGTGCTAAATAAGAGCTTATATATATTTTTAGCAATTTTATGTTTGTTATTTACTATATTAATTTGTGTGCCTATCGGCCACCCTGGTCTCTGGATATCGGCATCGGCAATTAAAAAACCCATATCTTTCGACCACTACTTAAAACCTCTATTAAAGTCTCTTTGTAGGTTTGTAGACAAACAAATTTTAAAGGATTAAAATGTTCTTTTGATCGTTGATTCAGTGACTATTTCACACAAGACACTCATTTGTCACCACCCTCTGGCATCACCAGAAATGGTCACTGAATCATTAAATGGATCTGAACTAATTTTGGTGAACGTAGTACAAATACTCAATCCTACAATGCACAAGCACAGTGTAAAAAATAAAACTGTGCACATGCACAATTGTCATTATTGTAATTGATTCAATAATTTATTCAGGACCAACTTGTGCTCAGTCTTTTATTGTCACGTGTGAAACAGAAGTAAGTGCTCCACAAGATGCCCTTTATTTTTGCAGCTAATTTTGCAATTATTTTACAATATTTGTATCTTTAAAATACTACAAATATTAAAAGTAAATAATACATATATATTAATATAATACTTATATCATACTTATATATTAATATATACTGTAATATATTAATACTGCACTGTAAGTATTGGGTCTGTGCTAGGGTTGCACGATATACCGGCACTAACAAAATATCGCGATACCAAAAAAATGAAAACAGTAGGATATCATCATGTATGCTGCCATTAGCTAAATGTAATGTAATGTGAGAGTTTTGAGATGAAATCAAAGACCATTTGAAAATAATAATAAAAAAGCTTCTATATGGCCAAGTGTGATCATTAAACATCAGAAGGATGTCATTTAATGAAATAATATACAGTCACATGCGCTGCGTGCCACAGTATGAGGCAAATCTTTGCCCTGTCATCCCCTTCACTCACACACACACACACACACACAGGCACGCACACGAACACACAATACTAATGCTTGATTTTCATGCAGTGTGTCCAATAGTAGCCACAGATCAGTGTGTTGAGTGTATAAACGGCTGTGAACTCTCAAATTAACTCTTTCTCCATTGCCGCTCTGAGATTTCAACTCACCAGTTGTGGGAAGCTTGATATATCCTTCACAAACAGGTAGAACTTCAAAGATCTTTCACAATAAAAGTCCCGCTGAATTGAGTGCTCTATTCAACTGAAATGGAAGACATTACGACAGAAAAATATTACTATTGTGTAAAAATGTCATATTCAAAGCAGTCGCAATAATACACATAGTAACAATAATATAATAATAAATGGTTATATTATTAGTATTAATCAGTAATCAGTTTTCATTTAATGTTTTCATTAATACTGTAAAGCTCTGTTGATCTTTTATTTATTTTTTTTTACCAAAAATTATATATATATATATATATATATATATATGTCATGGTAGGGGAAGACAGGACCCAAAAGCAGAGATGAAATGGTTCAAAAGGATTTAATGTTCAACACAAAGTTCTTTCTTCAAAAAAACAACAAAGTCACACCCAGGCAACTATCTCCCCGAACACAGGTGGAGAAAAGGAATCCTCCTCCATGGGAATACTGGGCAACCGATCAAAGGTGAAGGTGAAGGCGATCTAGAGAGAAACCTCACCTCTAGAGACCAGCCCCCAACCAACACACAAGCCCGCTGCAACTACACAAAGAGCAAAAGTTTAGACAAGACAACTAACACCAATGTGACAGTCACAGAAACAATGATCCGACATCGGACATGACACACGTGGAGGTTTAAATAAGAGAAACAAACAAGGGGCAGGTGTTGCTTGCAGCTGAAAGTTGCAATGATCAGCATTCCCATGGAAACAATCAGTGTTCAGCATGCCAGCGACACCTGAAACACATAAGGGCAAAACGTAAACACGCTTTGACAAAACCAATAAGGGACGATGATGCCACGGTTCTCCACAGGTGAACACACAACCTGGCAAGGTGCCATGACCATGTCATCGCAGGAGGGTGCATGGCGGCCACACAAAACACGAAACACAAGACAAACAGGGGACGATGATGTCATGGTCCTCGTCAGCCAAAACCCAACCTGACCGGTTGAGAGGACCATGACATCACCGGAGAGTGCACGGCTCATACAAAAGTGGGAACACAAAACACTAAGACAGGCCGATACTGCCACGGTCCCGTCAGATAAAGCCTCAACTTGAAAGGTGACTGGACCATGACAGATATATACACTATATTGCCAAAAGTATTTGCTCACCCATCCAAATAATTGAATTCAGGTGTTCCAATCACTTCCATGGCCACAGGTGTATAAAATGAAGCACCTAGGCATGCAGACTGCTTCTACAAACATTTGTGAAAGAATGGGCCGCTCTCAGGAGCTCAGTGAATTCCAGCGTGGTACTGTGATAGGATGCCACCTGTGCAACAAGTCCAGTCGTGAAATTTCCTCGCTACTAAATATTCCACAGTCAACTGTCAGTGGTATTATAACAAAGTGGAAGTGATTGGGAATGACAGCAACTCAGCCAGGAAGTGGTAGGCCACCTAAAATGACAGAGCGGGGTCAGCGGATGCTGAGGCGCATAATGCGCAGAGGTCGCCAACTTTCTGCAGTCAATCGCTACAGACCTCCAAAGTTCATGTGGCCTTCAGATTAGCTCAAGAACAGTGCGTAGAGAGCTTCATGGAATGGGTTTCCATGGCTGAGCAGCTGCATCCAAGCCATACATCACCAAGTGCAATGCAAAGCGTCGGATGCAGTGGTGTAAAGTACGCCGCCACTGGACTCTAGAGCAGTGGAGACGCGTTCTCTGGAGTGACGAATCACGCTTCTCCATCTGGCAATCTGATGGACGAGTCTGGGTTTGGTGGTTGCCAGGAGAACGGTACTTGTCTGACTGCATTGTGCCAACTGTGAAGTTTGGTGGAGGGGGGGATTATGGTGTGGGGTTGTTTTTCAGGAGCTGGGCTTGGCCCCTTAGTTCCAGTGAAAGGAACTCTGAATGCTTCAGCATACCAAGAGATTTTGGACAATTCCATGCTCCCAACTTTGTGGGAACAGTTTGGGGATGGTCTCTTCCTGTTCCAACATGACTGCGCACCAGTGCACAAAGCAAGGTCCATAAAGACATGGATGAGCGAGTTTGGTGTGGAAGAACTTGACTGGCCTGCACAGAGTCCTGACCTCAACCCGATAGAGCACCTTTGGGATGAATTAGAGCGAAGACTGCAAGCCAGGCCTTCTCGTCCAACATCAGTGTCTGACCTCACAAATGCGCTTCTGGAAGAATGGTCAAAAATTCCCATAAACACACTCCTAAACCTTGGGGAAAGCCTTCCCAGAAGGGTTGAAGCTGTTATAGCTGCAAAGGGTGGGCCGACGTCATATTAAACCCTATGGATTAAGAATGGGATGTCACTTAAGTTCATATGCGTCTAAAGGCAGATGAGCGAATACTTTTGGCAATATAGTGTATATATATATATATATATATATATATATACTGTATAAATATATATATATATATATATACTGTATAAATTGTTGAAAAGTATTATATTTTCATTTGATTAAAGCTGTACAGTATGTACTGTTTTTGATTAAACACAAGTTGATCATTACCTTTAATTCAACATTTAACATGGAATCCAGAAAAATTAAAACAGAAAAGGCATAATTTGTATCTATAAGACTTTATGCAGTTCTTTTTGTCAATATTTTTCTTTGTAATTTCATAAAAAAACCTAAGTTGTTTTAAATTGTTGCCTAAGTATCGAATTAGTATCGTACCGAAGCCAAAATTTTGGTATCGGAGCGACCCTAGCCTGTGCGAACCACCTACTGACAGCTGCCCCGCCCCCCCCCCCCACACTTTTAAAATTACTGCTACGCCACTGCCTCAGTCGCCTAATCGAAAGGATGATTGCTATGGTTTCATTTGGCTGCTTTATTGTTTGCCAGTTCCAGGTAATTTGTTCAATTTCAATGTGGCTAAGCCTGTTACAAACTGATTTCACCAGTACATTAATTTCAACACATTCTCCGTACTGCAAGCAGTGCCTGCCAGAGGGTTCTGGGAAGAAAACACGACTTAAAAAAGTGCTTTGAAGTCCGAATCACATGAGCGCATTTGCCAGGTGTACAGACATTCTATGAAAATCATGTTTAAACAGAGAAGGAGAGCATAAGGCATGATAAGAGCAAGTTTTTGAGCTGAAGAAAAAGCTTCTCAGTTTTTACGTCTCAGTAAAGTTCAGTTTCAAAAATGGCAAGAGGTTCTAATAATTTCCTCTGAAATAGCAAATGTTTAAAATGTTATGAAGTGGACCTTGAACCACAATAGAGCACACAATAGAACCACAGTGACCTCCCACTTTTTCAGTGGCCTTTCTTATTCATTTTCACCACAGGGATTTAAAAAACAATTTCAATAAAGAATTTTAAAGGAATAGTTCACCCAGATATGAAAATTCTCTCATCATTTACTCACCCTCATGCCATCCCAGATGTGTATGACTTTTTTTCTTTTGCAGAACACAAACAAAGATTTTTAGAAGAATATCTTAGCTTTGTAGGTCCTTATGGATTACTTTTATGTTTGCTACAAAGGTCTGGTCACCATTCACTTGCATTGAATGGACCTACAGAGCTGAAATATTTTTCTAAAAATATTCATTTGTGTTCTGTAGAAGAAAGAGAGTCATACACATCTGGGATGGCAAGAGGGTGAGTAAACGATGAGAAAATTTATATTTTTGAGTGAACTATCCCTTTAAACACAAACTCATAGTAGGACGGTTTATTATCTTTGACAAATCGGATTCTCTATAAAGAAAATGAATAGTATTTTTACTTCCAGAACCTGACTGTGCTCTGTTGTCTGACTGGCAAACAAATGCATAATGTTAAAGGGCAGATCATACGAGAGTGGAATGATCTTCTCTTTGCCAAGGACAGACCATTGATAGTAGTTCAGAGACAATGCTAACATTCCTATTCAGCAAAGCTCTCACTTCCCTTTGAGCTGCCTGATTGTCTGATCAGAGGTAGATGTAATCATTTGCTGGGCTGTGATCTCTATCATTTAGATGCAGATAGGAGAGCAGCGGAATACTGTTTTAACTCCATAAATAAAGCATGCTTTTATATCTCCATGTAGACAATAAGCATTTGATCAAACCAGAGCAAGATCATATTGAAACAGAACAATCTACAACACAGAAAGTTGCTTTTCATGTCCTGTTCAAAGGAGTTATGTAGCTTATATGTTGGTTTATATTACTTATTTCTCCTATGAGGTCTGGCCTGGAAACAGAATATATCATAACGTCATGACAAGCTTTCTGATGTTTACAAAATTTTCAGACTGGAATTGGACAATTCTGGCAGGACACTGCAAAAGAAAGTGGGGGTCTTGCTGTCCCAGTGACACAAGCTACTGCTGTTGAATCCCAGCCAGGAAAATGTGCTTCAGGGTACACTGCGTACAATCCAGACTTTTGGTCCTCGCTGAGACACAGACAGCATGCAAGTCAGCTGTAAATGTGCAGCGACTCCAAAGCTCACTATTAGCTCTTACCCAGCAGCCAACTGAGAAACACAGGCAAAGCAAAGCTGCCAGAGCTGCTCCCAGAACTCGAGTCTGGAATGTAAAAACACAGGATGACTGACAAACTTAAAATTGTTGAAATAGGCAAACACTGTCCCAAATGTTTAGGTGATCATAACCAAGTGGTTGACAGGCAAATCACACTCTTTATCCATGCAGCTATGTATCTGAGGCCTGTTTAAAGGCCATATGAAACCAAAATTCAAGTTTTGTGGCTTTTAATCCATGTCTACTACCTTTGAAGTTATCTGTATGTAAGCGGTACTCCTAAAAGTTGGCAAAATTAACTTTAAGCAGATTTAGCCTATTTCAAATAAAAAATATTTGAAGAAAAAGGGAGCTTTGATAAGTCTCGCCCAAATGACCTGTTTCAATAGGAAATATGTCTATACATGAAAGAAAACTATCATCATGATGGCGCCGTGGATGGCAGCCTCAGTGTGGAGCACTCCTATTTTTTTATTGTGTTTAGTAATCTTTTTATTAGGTTGCACTACGCATGTGTATGTCTGTCTGTATGTATGTATGCGTGTGTCTGTGTGTGTATGTACATATGTGTATAACTATTTTTTATTTTTTATTATTATCTATGTCTTGCTGCTGTTTTTGTATTGTTGTACACTGGAAGCTCCTGTCACCAAGACACATTCCTTGTAGGTGTAAGCATATTTGGCAATAAAGCTGATTTTGATTCTGATTCTAATTCTGATAATGGGGACTCATTCATCCATCTAGGTGATCCAATCAAAAGTAGACAGTGCTAAATACAGTATATAATGTCCAAAATGATTTGCGATCTGATAAAACCACATTCAGTTGTGGTCAAAAACATTTGTGACCATTGTATTTTTAGTTTAAATGCTAATTTGTCATCATGTGTGTCGGACAACAGCGAAGTACCATTACTCACCTGTCAATCAATCATTGTGGTTAATCAAGTGTTTTAAGCTTTGCTGGTTAGCCACAGCTTAAATTCTTTAGTTTATTTTTTCAATTCAACTGTATATTCATACAGATGTTGGATCAAATTCATTTAATATTGTAACATTTTCTTTTGTTATTTAAGCTGGTATTTTGTATGCATACTTAGTAACATCTTAGAAAGTGTTGTGTGTGTGTTTATGGGTGCACATGTGTGCAATGAAGGCATTAAGCCACACATGCTCCCAGGGACAAGTGCAGCTGATATGGATGACTCACTCACCCTCTCTTCCCTCTCTCCTCTATTTCTGGAGTTTATCTCCAGGCTTTTAGTACAAAAGCCAAAAACAGAGGGTGACGTGGTGGTGGGGGTGCCTGGAGTCAATTAAGGCTTGGATGTTCTGTCCACATCTCAAGAGGCAGGCGTATACAGTACATCCACTCATAACTCAACATTTTGGGCATACAGTATATTATTTATTTTTCCATGATTTCCATGCACAGGTATTTGTGTGAATAACTTTGGATGCTTTGTGTAACCACACCATAATATCTAAATGCTAATGCCCCCCATTTTTTTAATAATCATTAAAGTTGCATTATGACATTAGCTTCATTTCCCCCTTTACTGTAATCCATTTGGTTGTTTCACTTTTGAGTTTTCTGTCATTTCCATTTTTCTCCAAGGTAATTCTCATTAAGTTTGTCATTATTGTATATGTTTTACTTTATTACAAATGCTACCATGATCTATAAATATTTAACATAAATATTATCTAATTTTTTTGTTTGTTTTTGTTCATTACAGCAATGAGAATTGGGTGAATCTGGACATGTTTTTGACAGGTCTTGTAAGATTCACCCAAGCAACAGCAAAAATTTCAATTGTGTTATGATCTACACTGGCATGTGGCTGGATAACAACACCAAAACTGATCTTTCAGAACAACTGACTCTGGTAAGGTAGTTTTTTTTGTTTTGTTATTTTTTTCAGTTAAAAGGAATATTCTGGGTTGAATATAGGTTTGGTTCCATGGACAGCATTTGTGGCATAATGTTGATTACCACAAAAATTTATTTCGACTCGTCTGTCCTTGTCCTGTAATCGAGGTTACAGTGAGGCACTTACAATGGAAGTGAATGTGGGCACATTTTTTTATGTTAAAATACTCACTTTACCCTTCACTCTCAAATTTCTAGCCACAAGACAAACAATATGCATGTAAACATGATTTTAGTTAGATAAATAGCTTCTGTGTAAAATTATAGCCAATTTTACAACTTCATTGCCATGACGATGTAATGTCAACAAACCCTAAAATTACTGTAAAAATGACAATTTAAACAACTTTACAGCTCAAGTAAAATAAGAGTTTTAACAGAAGATGTAAAGGTGCTATATGTAAGATTGACAACAAGCGTTTGAAATGGGTACTGCAGTCCAAATTCAAAATATTGGAGAGTTATCTGCCTCGCCCCAGACTCGAAGCTCATGTGGGTTGCCAGAATGAGGACACGCAAATTAGCCAACTCAGCATCCGTTTTAAAGGATTTCTGGGCTTTAAGCTGTCTCCATCTTCCAAAGGCATCTCCAATATTCATCCTTGTTTTACTACACCTTGTGGTTTTTAGATGGATGGCGAGGCTTTTTAGGTCGGGTGGAATCTGTTATCTCTGATCCATTTCGTTTGCTGGCTTCCATAGCTGCAGCACGCAGTATTGTTTGCCTGCAAACTTGTTCAAATCTGGCAACCCGGCGGTGTTGTGAGTGGACAGTGGGTGGGATCACACAGGCCAAAACATAAACAAAAATTCTGGCTGGAATGGAAACTTCAGAGTAGAATATACTGGCTGTAGCATTGTTATCGGAGAAGGCGGTATTTCAAATTAGCATGTTTCCTAATTCTCTAATGACATATTATGGTCATTTTTATGATTTAGTACAGTAAAAATATTACATATAGCACCTTTAAAGTAAGTGCTTTTATAAAATTATAAGCTTCAAATTTCTGCCTTTAAACCATCCACTTCCATTGTTGTGCCTCACTGTAACCTCAATTTTAGCTTTTTTTTTTAAAGAAAAGGAGGGATGAGTCTAAATAATTTTCTGTGGTAATCAACATTATGCCACAAATGCTGTCGATTGAGCTTAACTTGTATTTAACGTGGAATATTCCATAAAGAAAAGACATTCTAAAGCATCTTGTCACATTTAATGATCTAGATTCTAGAACAAATTCAAGTGAGCTGAAGCTGAAAACAATAAAAAAAATGGACATGAATCATTAACTAATTTATTATAAATTAATGTACTTCTTTCAACTAGTTTATCAGACACCTTTTTTTATTGAATTAACATTGGGTAATGTCCAGGGCTGCATTTCCCAAAAGCATCGTAAGCCTAATAGATTGTTGAATCCATTGGTATCAATGGTTTCTATGATCAACTTAAGCTTGCTACTGGGAAACGCAGCCCAGGTAAGTAGCCTATGATGTGAAACAATAGCAAGGTTTAGCAAGGTCAGAAAAGATCATTCTCTTTCATCATAAATCTGAACACCAGAGCACACCGGGATGCATGCTGAGCCCTCTCCTGTATTCTCCATATGACTGCATTCTTTCCACAGCTTCAATTCTATTATCAAGTTCACAGATGACAACACAGTTGGGCTGATTACCAGAAACGATGAATCAGCCTACAGGGAAGAGGCAGACAATTCCCATTTGTTTTTCAAATCCGATCTTCAGGACTAATCATTTGCACAGTTTTGCAACTGCAATGTGCAAGTGATCAAATTAAATCTGTAATGCAGTCATTTTCTTGTATATCTACGTTGGTTGCTATGGTAAGGGTATCAGCATTCTTCCAAGGAGGAAGAGTAAAACTCCAACTACTTGTCCAGCTGCTGGAGAAAATGCACTGTTGAGAGAATCCCGACATACAAAAAACTGCCCAGCACATCACTGGGACTCAGGACATCAACTCGAGACATTAAAGACATCATCAACCATTGTTGTTGGCAGAGAGGTCTTTAAATCATCCCACCCACCCTTACTTCAGTCTGTTTTCCTTAGTATCTCCAGTCTATAGTCATATCCAGCATCATCCGTCCTGCTCCACAGCACCCCAGCCTTAAGGCTAGGGTATATTTAGTTTTTCCAAATCCCATTATGTCTCCTGGACAGTCGAGCATGCTAGCCTTCCATTTCGACGTGTTTGACACATACAAGTTTATACTATTTGCAATACTTTAAATACTGTACTATTACAGTGTACTGGCACTGGATTCTGTTTACTGCATAATGTTATTCAACACTTTATACTGTATATTGCTCACATACTTAGTTTATTTTCTCCATGTTTACATGGTGTATGGTTCCTTACAGACCTGCATACTTACTGCCCATTATGCCTATTGGCATGAAGGGTAGCAACAAAGTCTGGCACTCCTGTTTGTTCTGGGCCAGCTGCTGTATGGTGTCCCAGGTCTGGTTCATGGCATTCAGCTCGGTCTCCATTGTTTCGCGCCAGGTGTTTTTTGGTCTGCCTCTGCTGCGTTTCCTTTCTAGTGTCCAGTGAAGGTGATCTCCCCTTCTTTTCTGGTGATGTGTCCAATCCAACTCCATCTTCTGGTGATGATGGTGTCCATGCACTCTTTTCTTCCCTTCCCATATGGCTATAACTAGTGGCTGTAACGCTTGTAATGCAAGCTTTGGATCTGTCTTGAGATTGTCTTGTCCTGGGGCTTTTCCATTCTTGAGGGATCTAATGGCTGATATGATTTCCTCTCTCTCTGGTGTCGCAACACTGACATCAAGGACGTTCTCTGCTTCATTGATGCCAGATTTTGCTGTTGGTGGTGGTCTGTTTAGTTTTTCGCTGAAGTGCTCTGCCCAATGTGCTTCTTTTTCCGTCTCTGTTGTGAGAAGTCTCCCTTGTTTGTCCATGATTGGAACATCTGCATTTCTATTGAACTTGCCGCATTATGTCTGGGTTATCTTGTACACCTTTCCTTGGACTCCCCTGCTGGCAGCATCATTTGCCAAGCTGGTAAGAATGTTTATGTATGCTCTCTTGTTCCCTCATGCCATCATTTTGCTGTTCGATCTGCGTCCGTGTTTTGTAGTTTGTACCTCTCCCTCAGTTTTTTCTGATTTGGCCTCCATCAGTTTCTTCTTAATGTTTCTCCTGTCTTCAATGGTTTGCCAGGTATCTGTTGTGATTTTTCCTGATCTGTTCTCACTTGGTGTTGATGATGTTTTGGTCTAACTGTGTGTGATTTTCCTTTTTTGCAAGAGCTTGGAACTTGTTCTTCAATTGCAGAACAACGGTTTCCTTTACCTGGGGTTTGCATAGTTTTTTCACATTACAACGCTGGTATCCTGGTCTTTTACAGTCTGTTCTTCGCAGTTTTAATTTCATCATTGCTGTTACAAAGTAGTGGTCACTGCCAACATTGGCTCCCCTCTTCACTATGACATCCAGGAGTGATTTTCTTGAGGTGCCATTGATGGTCAGGTGGTCAATCTGTTTTTTGTCTCTTCCATTGGGGGAGCACCAGGTCAGCTTGTGAATGTCACGGTGTGGAAAAAGAGCTCCTACGATGACAAGGTTGTAGGTGGTACAGAGTTCTAACATCTTCTCTCTGTTGACATTCATTGAGAAGCATCCTTCTTTCCCCATTACTCTTTCATAATTTGTGTTGTCATTTCCAACTTTTCCATTTCAGCTTGAAACTGGTCATAAAACATGTCCATGGTTTCTTGGCCACTGTCATTCATGGGGGCATAACACTGGATGATGGTAAGCTGTCTTCCTCTCATTCTAATCCTTAAGAGTCCGCTATTGATAGGCTTCCACTCCATTAGACTCTTCTCTGTTCCTTTCTTCAGGGTTATGGCTACTCCCTCTTGGTGTTAGTTCTCAATTCTTCCAGAGTATAGGACTGTCTCTCGTGTAAAGGTCTTGTGTCTGCCTGATCCTGTCCATCTACTCTCACTGACTCCAAGGATGGAGTTACTTAAGATAGCTTACTTGATTCATACATAGTTCTTATGTTCTAGAACCCACCCTTACAAAAATAACTGCAGTTTTTTAACTGTAGTACAAGGTAAATTGGACGCAATATTACTGTAGTACTTAAAACTGCAGGAATACTGTATCCAGATTACCACACTTGTACTGCAGTGCTGTAAACTGCAGGAATACTGCGTCCAAATTACCACACTTGTACTGCAGTACAGGAAACTGCAGGAATATGGCATCCAAATGACCACACTTGAACTGTAGTACAGGAAATTGCAGGAATACTGCATCCAAATTACCACACTTGCACTGCAGGAATACTGCGTCCAAATTACCACACTTGTACTGCAGTACAGGAAAGTGCAGGAATACTGCAACCAAATGACCACACTTGTACTGCAGTGCTTGAAACTGCAGGAATACTGCATCCAAATGACAGCATTTGTACTGCAGTAATTGAAACTTCAGAAATACTGCGTCCAAATTACCACAATTGTACTGCAGTACAGGAGACTGCAGGAATACTGCGTCCAAATGACCACACTTGTAATGCAGTACTGGAAACTGTATGAATACTGCATCCAAATGACCACACTTGAACTGTAGTACTGGAAATTGCAGGAATACTGTGTCCAAATTACCACACTTGAACTGCAGGAATACTGTGTCCAAATGAACAAACTTGAACTGCAGTACTGGAAACTACAGGAATACTGCATCCAAATTACCACACGTGTACTGCAGTACTGGAAACTGTAGGAATACTGCGTCCAAATTACCACACATGTACTACATTACTGGAAACTGCAGTAATACTGCATCCAAATTACCACACATGAATTGCAGTTCTGGAAACTGCAGGAATACTGCGTCCAAATTTGTACTGAAACTTGTACTGTAGTTCTACTGTTGTTCTCTAGAACTGCACTCCTACACTTAATACTTTTGCCATACTTCCCTAAATTCTTCAAAACTTGACCAGTGACTGCAAACACAATGCAGGTTATTAGCAATCAGCAATTTTTTGACATTCAAATGTTTAAAAAGGTGCCTGGCCATTAAGACACCTGAGCATCAGCAACGGAATATTTTAAATAAAACATTCACTAGCAAATATAAAAGTATAAAATAAACATTAAAAAATTGGCATGTATAAATGTATAAACATTAGCACTGTCAGTCGATTAAAACATTTAATCATGATTAATTACATGTTTTTAAAATAGTTAATCACAGATTTTGAAAATGCTGAAATATGACTGAAATATGAAATACACTTTTCTGGTTAAAATGCATTTAGTAATTTCCATGCAAATCCACATCTCTGAGTTTAAAAGCAGGAATCAATGCAAAAGTCATTTTGGAAAACCTTTTTGACCTCTGCCAAGTGCCGTATGGTTACTATTTGTCAAGATGTATGCTAATGAGCATGTGAAGAAATTCACAGAAATTTATTATTCACATTAATAAAGTTCTTACGTAGAATAAAAATTTGAAAAAAAGAGGTTGCACTAACCTAACTTTTCCAGAAATGTTCCACATTTCCTTTACTGTATGTGGTATATGTGCGGGAGAGAAAGGGCGTGCGCGCAACTGATGATGCGCTCTCATCTCAACATGTGAGAAACGAAAGCATGAGCAAAGTGCACCGTGTTCACTCTATTTACACTTTAGCATAATTTCAAATATATTTGTATTGTCTATATTTGAAAATGTATTTTCACAAAATACACAGAACACAGTTTGTGGACTGAGGAATTTTCCTCTTGCTGTCATCATATGGAACAAGCACAACAAAATTCATGTGATACTCCACTAGTAGGTATGAACCCAACACATTGACTAGAGGCAGAAATAACCGATTAGCCAACAAAGTCTTAATACAAATATTGCAAATATTACATGCTACTGACCACATAAGAAGCAAATCTTCAGGTTCATAGGATGACCAAACTCGCTCTTCCACCGTGAATTAATTGTCATCTGAAGGCATGCATTTTCTTTTGCAGACGTCAATAGGGCTTGTTTTGCTTTTAGCACTAATACTGCCCACATAATGATACTTTATCTGAATAGTCCGGTAAGACAGAAGCACAACGAGGTGCAGAGGAAACCCTGGCCGCTTCACTCCAACAAGTCATGTGAATGTGGTTTTAGTTTGCTGCATTTGGGTTTGTTTTGTACAAAAAAATACCATTAAGAGGTAATTTCTCCATCACTTTGATCACCAACTCAGAATTGCTGCTGTGTGTTTGTGGTGTGTGCGACTCTGTGTAAGGTCCTCCCGGTTACATCACAAAGGTTCTGTCCTTTTGCAGAGTGTTTAGATCTCACACAGAGCTGAATAGAATGCCAGACATTAATGCGTCAAACATTGTAAATTAATCACATGCATTAATTTCGACAACCCTAGTTCAGTTTGAACTATGTGTCTTGCTCTCATTGGTTTATTGTCTTGTTACCTTGTTATCAGTTCTGTCTTGTCATTGGTTATCATTGTCATGTTTCTCCCTTGTCCATGTATTTAAGCCTCATGTTTGCCATTGTCCATTGTCAGGTATTGTGAATGTAACATTGTAGGATTGTTCATGTTTAGTCAAGTTACGTCAAGTTCATTTTTTTGTATTTTGTTCACGTTTGGAGTTATGGGTTTTGGATTTCACGATTGTTAATAAAACTGCACTTGGGTTCATCACACGTCATCGTCATTGTCATGGCCAGCAACAATGTTACAGAATACCTGACTGACCAAGATGAACCCAGCAGTTCAACTTCTTCATCTACGCAAGGAAAATTTTCCATTGAAGAATATGTTGAGGACATTTGTGCTCTGGCCAGCAGGGTCGATTTTAATGAGATTGCCCACAAGGACTGTTTTCGCTTTTGACTGAATGAGTCAATCTCTTCCCTGATGCCAGGCAGTCAGAGGAACCCACAGCCTGGCTCAGTATATCAACCTTGCCCAACTAATATGTGGTTCATCATTCACTGTGGGGGAGATGGACACCAAGCCAGAGTTCCACATCATGGCCGCCAAGCCAGAGTTCCACGTCATGGCCGCTAAGCCAGAGTTCCATGTCATGGCCGCCAAGCCAGAGTCCCTCGTCAAGGTTGCTGAGCTAGCGCCATCTTTTGCCCTGGATCCTGAGTCTGCTCCATGCCATGTCACAGCAACACCTCAGCCTGCTCCATGCCATGTCACAGCCAAACCTGAGTCTGCTCCATGCCATGTCACAGCTACGCCTGAGCCTGCTCCATGCCATGTCACAGCCGCGCCTGAGCCTGCTCCATGCCATGTCACAGCCGCGCCTGAGCCTGCTCCATGCCATGTCACAGCCACGCCTCAGCCTGCTCCATGCCATGTCACAGCTACGCATGAGTCTGCTCCACGCCATGTCACAGCTACGCCTGAGTCTGCTCCACTCCATGTCACAGCCACACCTCAGACTGCTCCATGCCATGTCACAGCCACGCCTCAGCCTGCTCCATGCCATGTCACAGCCATGCCTCAGCCTGCTCCACGCCATGTCACAGCCACACCTGAGTCTGCTTCACGCCATGTCACAGCCACGCCTGAGTCTGCTCCACTGTTTATCTGTTCCTCGGTTTTCCCATCGTGGATGTTTATTTTGTTCCTGTGTTTACCCCGTTATTCTGCACTTTGTTTATTTTATTAAATACTGTTTTGCCATACCTAGATCCAGCTCTCGTAACTTCCTTCCAGACGTTACATTTAGTCCCTGGTTATAACAGTGTGGAATGCAGATACACTTCACTGAACTGTACCGCACCTCTTTCTTTGTCCTGTGTCGAGGACTGCGTCAAATAGCCTCCACTTTGTCAACCTGGGGTCATAGCTCGCCGTTGCCTAGATGGTACCCTAAGTAGCTGGTCTCCCATTGTGCCCACTCACATTTTCTCACATTTAAGGACAGGCCTGCTGCATGGATCTTCTCCAGGGTCTGGCGCAGATGTTTCAGGTGGTCTGCCCAGGTGTTGCTGTAAATCACCACATCATCAAAGTAGGCAGCAGACCACTCTTCGCAGCCCTGGAGAACTCGGTCCATTAACCTCTGGAAGGTAGCCGGTGCCCCATGTAGTCCAAAGGGTAGGGTTGTAAACTGAAATAGCCCTAGCGGAGTCTTAAAGGCAGTGTACGTTCTGGAGGCAGGATCAAGGGGCACCTCCCTTACACAGGTCCTATCCTCTCCAGCAGATCATCAATCCTGGGCAAAGGGTAGGCATCAAATTTGGACTGGGCATTCGGGTTACGGGAATCAATGCAGACCCATAATGATCCATCTTTTTTCGGGACTATGACCAGCGAACTGCTCCATTCACTCATGGAGGTTTCTATCACTCCCAGCCATTTCATCCCCATAATTTTTTCCTTCTTTGGAGCCACAAATCTCTCTGGCACCTGGTAAGGCCGCTGTCTAGAAAGAGTGGTGTTGGTGAGATAGATGGTGTGGTGGATCACCTCAGTCTGTCCAAGCCTCTGATGGAACAAGGCAGGGAACTGGTCAAGGAGGTCTTGTAATTCAGCCCTCTGGGGTTCCGCCAGATGTTCTAGGGTCACCGCCGAAGACTGCCTGCCTCTGGAGCTGGCTCATCATCCTCTATATCCTCTACCTCTCTGATCAACAGTGATGTCTCTGGGGTCTTATCGGGTTGTTCCTTCCACTCTTTAAGCAGGCTGACATGGTAAACTTGGTGAGACATTCCACTATCAGGGTGGTGAACCTCATATGTCACTGGCCCCATCTTCCTCATGACGGAGTATGGCCTCTGCCACTTGGCCAATAACTTGTTTGCAGGGGTCGGTAACAGTAACAACACCTTCTGCCCTGGCTGGAATTGATGAAGCCTCACATGTTGATCGTACCACCTTTTCTGTTCTTGCTGTGCTTGCTGCAGGTTCTCCCTCGCTTGGTCCTGGTAGCGCATGGGATGGCCCCTCATCTCCAGGATGAACTGAATGATGCCTTTCTCCTCTGTACGGGTTGCAGGGGCCACCCATCCCTTCCACAG
Organism: Myxocyprinus asiaticus; assembly: GCF_019703515.2. Taxonomy (NCBI): domain Eukaryota; kingdom Metazoa; phylum Chordata; class Actinopteri; order Cypriniformes; family Catostomidae; genus Myxocyprinus; species Myxocyprinus asiaticus. The sequence continues at coordinate 27,308,727 of NC_059379.1, forward strand.
CAGGTCCAGTGGTCCTTGGACATGCCAGCCGTACAGCAACTCGTTGGGGTTGAAACCGGTCGAGGCTTCGGGAACTTCTCTGTAGGCGAACAGAACGAACAGCAGCCATTTATCCCAGCTTGACTTTCTCTGATCCCTTGGGATGTCTGCTATCACCTCCTTCTCCGAAATCTCCAACAAGTCCCAGACCAAGTCCTCCTTATCTACAGGTAAGTAACAATCACCTTAAGTACTGCATATGCTTACTTAGAAACACAGAAACAACAAACTTCACATTTCCGCGTTATCAGATCAAATGCTGACATCAAACATAACAATAAACAATATCAAACCCCCTTGTTGTTCAGGTATATTTTCCTCTTGTTCCCCTTTTGACAACACAGATGGTTTCGTTGGTTTCTGGCTGCACTGCGCCAGTGCGCTGCAGTCCAATGATGTTATAACTGTTCCCCATTTGGCCACTCAGTTTGGCTGGCGCAGCACTGCAACACGGAAGGCCGACTATACCTACACAAGCCAGAAAGACAATCACATCAAACAAGACAACACGTGTAAGTGTTATTTATCCGTGTATATGGTGTAATGTCTTGTGCTACTGGAATCACGTGTGCACGTGTGCACCCACTCCTCCGATAGTGGAGATGGCGGAAGGGGGAAAAATGGAGTGTGGTTGTGGTGAGTGGGTGTGTAAAGCCAGTGCTTCCATTCCCAACGGTGATGATCACTTCGTCACATGCACTCATACTGCAGTACATTTTTGTAAGGGCTCTCCAGGTCTTGCATTTGGTGCTCGAGACTTCCGTCTTCCTGTCAATAGCCTCCTGTCAGTTTTCACCACTGCTATTCATTCGAGTATCTTCTGATGCACCTGGAAGCCCTTTGCACACAGTAGTGTTGGTTTCTTTTGTTGCTGTTTCCATAACAAGGTGTATTTTCATAGGACTAGGTTGTAAGCCCTGTGCCCAACCCCCAACCTGGAGGGCCAGGGACTGCACTTAGTCTCGTCTCTGCCCTTTGACCTGTCCAGCTTGGATGACCCTACCAGGAGACTAGCTCCCGCTGGCATAGCTCCTGGGGTCACTAAAACATTCAAGCCCCCTGATCACGACAAGTTGTTGATCCATTGGGAGTACAAACCTGCATATTTGATGACAAAAAAGGAAAAACACCATCATTCATCATACAATATTTAAAGTTCAAAACAATGAAATAAAAATTGTCCTTCTTTAGTTTCTTAATGCACAATACAGGTCTTATTATGCATGACTCATCTGCACTCATGTACATTTATTTTGGTGTTGTTGTTGAAATACGTCAGATGTTAGTGAAATATGTTGTGAACGACGTCTCAAATTGACTTTAAAATGGTCAATGAGTTACCAACAAAGCATTGCTAACTAGTTTTCAGCAAGTGACTATCCCTGCATTCCAATTGGAATAAGTGCACTTCTGAAGGGCACTTTGAAGGGAGAACAATCTTGGCAGCCATGCTGTAGGGTCGTTCCAAACAAAAGTGCTCAGAAAGGGACCTAATTTCCTTCATAATTTCTGACAGTTTTAAAGCATTTGTTATTTGGTTGCATTCTAGAAGTAATCAAGAGTGAATACAAATCATGTATAAAGATTTCTGATTAGGTACAACTGATGTTAATTAGCACCTGTCTTTATATGTTGGCAAAGCAGCTCCTTTGGCTTGGAAAGATGACGCTGAAGTGCTTACTGAATGTCCATTGTTTTAAGCCCTACACCCTACAACCCACAAAACCTTGAACTAAGTCATAGCGATGTGCATTTTGGAATGGATTGCACCCCATTTTTCTCTTTAATGCAAAAGGTATACTCAGTACTTTTTATGTCAAAGCTAGGTAATGCTAATACTTAAAGTAATAGTTCACCCAGAAATAAAAATGTTCTCATCTTTTACTCACCCTTATGCCATTCCAGATGTGAATGACTTTCTTTCGTCTGCTGAACTCAAATGATTTTGGAAGAATTTATCAGCTGTTTTGATCCATAAAATGCAAGTGAATGGGTGCCAACATTTTGAAGCTCCAAAAATCACAGTCATCATAAAAGTAATCCATAAGACTCCAGTTGTTAAATCAATGTCTTCAGAAGCAATATGATAGGTGTGGGTGAGAAACAGATCAATATTTAAGTCTTTTTTTACTTATTCTCCTCCCTGCTCAGTCAATCTCCACTTTAACTTTCACTTTCACATTCTTCTTCAAGTGTTTTTGGTGATTCACATTCTTCATGCGTATTGCCCCTGCTGGGCAGCAGTGGTGTAGTAGTATCTGAAGAGGTGGGTATACTGTGAATTTCTAAGTAGGAATTTTCCTACCTCACCTCATGGAAAAGTATCCAAGAGATAAGATAAGTCATACAACCCAGGGAAAAAAAAAACTAAAGGAACATTTCTAACCTCACCTGTGATTGGCCGGATGGTCACTCAATCAGCCCAAAGTAACAAAACACAAAGAATACTGTATACAAATCCATCATTTGGACTCGGTATATATATATATATATATATATATATATATATATATATATATATATATATATATATATATATATATATATAAACACACACTGGTGGCCAAAAGTTTGGAATAATGTACAGATTTTGCTCTTATTGAAAGAAATTGGTACTTTTATTCACCAAAGTGGCATTCAACTGATCAAAATGTATAGTCAGGACATTAATAATGTGAAAAATTACTATTACAATTTGAAATTTTTTTTCAAAACTACTTAAACTACTTCAAAGGGTTCTCATCAAAAAATCCTCCACGTGAAGCAATGACAGCTTTGCAGATCCTTGCAATTCTAGCTGTCAGTTTGTCCAGATATTCAGGTGACATTTCACCCCACACTTCCTGTAGCACTTGCTATAGATGTGGCTGTCTTGTCGGGCACTTCTCACGCACCTTACAGTCTAGCTGATCCCACAAAAGCTCAGTGGGGTTAAGATCCAGAACACTCTTTTCCAATTATCTGTTGTCCAATGTTTGTGTTTCTTTACCCACTCTAACATTTTCTTTTTGTTTTTCTGTTTCAAAAGTGGCTTTTTCTTTGCAATTCTTCCCATAAGGCCTGCACCCCTGAGTCTTCTCTTTACTGTTGTACATGAAACTGGTGTTGAGCGTGTAGAATTCAATGAAGTTGTCAGCTGAGGACAGGTGAGGCATCTATTTCTCAAACTAGAGACTCTGATGTACTTATCTTCTTGTTTATTTATCTGGCCTTCCACATCTCTTTCTGTCCTTGATAGAGCCAGTTGTCCTTTGTCTTTGAAGACTGTAGTGTACACCTTTGTATGAAATCTTCAGTTTTTTTTTTTAGTTTTTTGTTTTTTGGCCAATTTCAAGCATTGTATAGCCTTCTTTCCTCAAAACAATGATTAACTGATGAGTTTCTAGGGAAAGCTGTTACTTTTTTGCCATTTTTGACCTAATATTGACCTTAAGACATGCCAGTCTATTGCATACTGTGGCAACTCAAGAACAAACACAAAGACAATGTTAAGCTTAATTTAACAAACCAAATAGCTTTCAACTGTGTTTGATATAATGGCAAGTGATTTTCTAGTACCAAATTATCAATTTAGCATGATTACTCAAGGATAAAGTGTTGGAGTGATGGCTGCTGGAAATGGGGCCTGTCTAGATTTGATCAAAAATGGACTTTTTTCAAATAGTGATGATGCTGTTTTTTACACCAGTAATGTCCTGACTACACTTTTTGATCCGTTGAATGCCACTTTGGTGAATTAAAGTACCGATTTCCTTCCGAAACAGCAAAATCTGTACATTATTCCAAACTTTTGGCTGCCAGTGTGTGTGTGTGTGTATATATATATATATATATATATATATATATATAAAACTTCAACTATCATATCCTTTCCTAGAGTGTTCCTCTATGATTTGATCAAAATATTTCCAAGTCAACCACCCATATATGCTCATTCAATGGAAGAAGTATCCAAGAGATAAGATAAATCACACAACCCAGGGAAAAAAAAACTAAAGGAACATTACTAATCTCTGACCTAGTCATTAAGACCCACGTTGATCATCACCATCTCTCCAACCATACCGATCCAAACTGAGCCACACGGATTATGGGAATTCACGCCCCGTCTAAACCAGACCTATTATACATTAGGAAAAGAGGAAAAACAAACAAACTAAGCAAAGAACAATAATATTATTTATGCACATACGTTTTACAGTAGATACAGCATATGACATTTCAAATCTGACTTACTTTATGATCTTTAGTGAGAGCCCACACTACATTTACACCAAAAGCTACATATACTGCACTCACTCCAGGGCTCGGCGACTCCACCGTGACCCACGATGAACCAGCGGTATATATATATATATATATATATATATATATATATATATATATATATATATATATTGTTTATATATTGTGGCAGGGTGGAGGGTGGGGCCGGGTTGTGATTCCGCACACCCGGCCCCTAATTAGGCTGATTAAGCCTGAGAGGGATAAGGCCGACCGGAGACGGCAGTGCGACAGAGAGAGAGTTACGGACAGCTGTCCGACACCTGTGTATGTGTGTTTGTCTTTTTGGTTAAGTTTATCATTAAACCTTTATTTATATTGTTATGCCGATTCTCTCTCTCTCTCTCTCTCTCTCTCTCTCTCTCTCTCTCTCTCTCTCTCTCTCTCTCTCTCTCTCTCTCTCTCTCTCTCTCTATATATATACTATATATATATATATATATATATATATATTTATGTTTAGCAGGGAACTCAATTTACAGCGCAAATTATGGTTACTCCAGGTATGCTTGTGCATCATCATAGATGCTGGAAATGTCCTGCCTCTTACCGAAACAGAAAATATGACTGATTATTATAGCAAATATTCAATCACATCTGAAATTAACGATCTGATTGGTGGATCAGCTTAGTCGGACTATCTGTCTTGCCAGTGCCATCAGTTGCGCTCCCACCTCCAGCAGCTCCATGCGCGATTAGAGAGAATCTCTGTACACACATACAAAAAAACTATTCACTCCATGGTGCTGCGGCATCACGTTATTAGAAAAAGTTCGGGGTCAAAAGCTTACTCGTTGTACTGGTGGCCATACATATCATCACATATTTTATGTGGGCATATGCAAAATCCTAAAAAAGATAGGTCGGCATACGGCGTATGCCTGCATATGCCCTAGACTACACTACTGCTGGGCAGGGAGAAGAATTTATGATAAAAAATGACTTAAATATGTATCTGTTTCTCACCTACACCTACAATATAACTTCTGAAGATATGGATTATTCCACTGGAGTCGTATGGATTACTTTTATGATGCCTTTATGTGCTTTTTGGAGCATCAACATTTTGGCACCCATTCACTTGCATTGTATGGATCTGCAGAGCTGAGATATTCTTCTAAAAATCCTAATTTGTGTTCTGCAGAAGAAGGAAAGTCATACACATCTGGGATGGCACGAGGGTGAGTAAATGATGAGAGAATTTTCATTTTTGGGCAAACTATTCCTTAAATGAATTAAGATAATCACTTGGTTACTTTTAAGCATGTTGCTGCCAAATGCTAATATGACTCTTTCAGCTCACAAAATGCTCCTCTGTTGGGTTTGTTTGGTAAATGGCAGGTTATAAATGGGCAGAGACTCACTGTACTAACTCACATGCACTTTGGCTTAATCAATAACCCTCTCGGTAATATAAGCCGCTGATTAAACTCCACCTGTACGGATAGCGAACAGATTAGCTGATGTGAGATATGGTTAGCAACTTCTTCAAGAGATGGAGTCAGGCAGATCCCTTATCATGAGGCAATTTATGAGCAATTTATTTTGATAGATTCTCAGCCCTCTGAGGTACTTAGCTTCATGACTGAGGTAACTTTTATAGCTAGCACTTATAAAGGAGCTCAGAAAATGTACATATCAGGATGTACTTTAGATGGTTGTTTGCCATTTCATGAAAACCTGTGAAACACCTAAACACCATTAGTGGTTCTCAATGGTGGATCGCAACCCAAAAATGTGTTGAATGTCTGTTTTAATAATGTCACGGACAGCGGTGAAAAAACAATGCTAAATTAAAATAATAAAATGCAACTAACAAAATAATCATGCATTTTTAGGCACTGTGATAGCAACATAAATAGGCTTATCAACTTTTTCAAGGGAAGAGAAAATCTTCTTTTGTAATTATTGTTTAAACTACATTGTTCTGGTGCAAATTCACCTGTCACTTCTATGGCTAATTTACCTTAATTAGCTACAATATTTGGCACAGTGTTTGCTTTTCGTGTTAGGTTGGTAAATCAAACTTCTGCTATTGTTTATGCATTTACAGAATTGTCCGTTTACCTAATCAGCATTTGTCATGTTAATAATTTGACATGTTGTTACATATTTTTACAGACTGGACCTATGCAGTTCATGGTAATACATTTAATTGATTGCTTTAAGCACATTTTTCTTTACTGTGTTAATTGGGTTGCCACATAATGTCCAATGTAAAATCAAGATCCTGAAGCAAAGCCAGTTCAGATCCACTGCTATAAATGATATGTACCACCAAGATTTCAAAGTAAGGCAGCAACTGATTTTGTTAAACAGATGGAGCTATTTTTTCAGAGGGCAAAAATGAAATGGTTTTGACTTGTCAAAGTCAAACACTCTCACTTATAATAACTACTTATTTCTCATTAGTGTCTTTTGTTATTAGAAGAGCTGACTGTAAATCCTAACACATTATGTCTCTCTTATCTGTGTTTGGAGCACTCACAACAGTCCATACACTGTAACTGACCTTGAAAGGGATCCCGAGCTTCTTACTCCACCAATCCCAGAGTATTCCATTATCACATGAGCGCTGGCAGCCACAGGCAGGAGGGAGGGGTTAAGCACAGTTAACTGATAGTAAAGTGATCAACCAGATATTCAACTTAAAACATTTACCGTACTAGCTTACAGCAACAGGCATGTCTCTGCCACTACCGAGCACACTCAGACGTGTTTCCCCTCGCACTTACAACAGCGTTGTGCGCCATTCAGAATTGAAATAAGAATGCTTTTTAAAGTGAAATTCAATTTTTTAATTTGAATTGAATTTGAGTTGAGGTAACAAACAGGATGCAGAATTGTACATTGAATTTAAGGAAGTAGGATTACATTAAAATGGAATGAAATTCAAAGAAATGTATATGACTTCTGTAAGTGTAGTGTATAATACTGTATATTACCTGTAATAAATTTCTTTGAACTGCAATTCACTGAATGTGGGGCGTGTCACATGGCTGCATCATTGACACTTGCCCTGTGTGCAACAGGTCAGGCAACAGAAAGAAAGATCATTTATTAATGACCACCCCATCACCTAAAATACAGAGTCTGGGACAAAATAAAATTTGAGAGCCCAATACCTCACACATAAAACTCTGAATCTTCAAACAAAATTCTTGGATCTTAACACATCCCCAAAAGACATGGGTTGTGTCTCCATCTTCTGACTGACATTGCCAGCAGGTGGGTGTGTCTTTGAGACCAAGCCTATACTATCTAGAGGGGGTCCAATAGTATGTAGTTTGTAAAATGTAAAATCTTGAATTGCATAAGGTGAACCCTTGCATCTCTAGATGCAGACTTGGTATCCTAGCCCACACTCCTTCCTCCAATGCCAAGTTTAGATCTTTCTGCCATAATCTCTTAAGAGAAGTTGAAGTTCCATCCCCCAGACTCTGAATTAGCAGGGAGTAATACACTGATGCCTCATGACCTTTTCCAAAAGCGGTAATCACCACTTCCAGAGTAAACTACTCCCAAAAACAGTACAGAGCAGGTGGCGCAGCTGTAAATACTCATAAAACTGAGATCTGTGAATCCCAAAAAGTTGAACCAAATTTTGAAAGGATCTCAACACTCCACTCTCATATAGGTCACTGAGTGTAGTAACCCCCCTCACAATCCACTCTGATCAGCAAAAAGGGGACTTGTTGATACATCATTTGGGGTTCAGCCATATGCTCGAGGCAACATTTAAATAAATGTCCGAATTAAACACACTGGACACCTTTGTCCACACCGAGTGCAAATGTGAGACAACGGGGTGTAACTTAACTTCTCAGGTTAGTTTGATAGAAAGGCTTTGCAATGGCAAAATAGGGGCCATAACTTCCTGTTCAATACAAAACCAGGGAGGGGCTCTCTCAGGTGGAAGAGACCAATGAGCCAAATGTCTGAGACTGAATGCATAATAATACAAAAAAGTCTTTGTAGCCCACCTTTGTTAATTGGCCTATGTAACTTTTTAAAATGTAATTTGGGACGTTTACCATTCTAAATGAAGGACTTCGCTATGCTATCAAATTGCTTGAAATAAGAAAGGGGGACATCTGCAGGGAGAGATTGTAGCAGATAGTTAAATTTTGGAATACAATTCATTTTAATAACATTAGCCTTCCCAATCATAGATAAATGTAATGAAGCACACCTGCCCACATTGCTCGAAAACTTTTTTATTAAGGGGTCAAAATTAACACTAACTAAATCACACAGATTTGATGGGAATAAAATGCCCAAATACTTAATGCCCTGTTTTGGCCACTGAAAGGCACCCGGCTGAAAAGCCGTTACTGGGCAGTACGCTGTAAGAGCCAAAACTTCGGATTTAGACCAACTGACTCTGTATCCTGAGAATTTAGAAAAGGAATTAATAATTCTGTGGAGGCAAGGCATAGATCTAGTGGGGTCGGAGACGAATAATAAAATATCATCAGCGTAAAGCAAAAGCTTATGCGCCACACCTCCTGCCACCACCCCTGGAAAATCATCTTCTCTTCTTATCGCGGCTGCTAATGGTTCCAGGGTAAGACAGAACAATAATGGGGAAAGAGGGCAACCCTGCTGTGTGCCCCTATCCAGATTAAAATAATCTGAAATTAATCCATTTGTTTGTACCTCTGCTACCGGGTGTCTATAAAGTAACTTAATCCATCCAATAAAAGTATTCCCGAACCCATATATTTCCAAAATCTTAAAAAGATAATCCCATTCTACCATATCAAACGTCTTTTTGGCATCAAGTTAGATGGCAGTGACCGGAATCTAATCATTCGCCAGTGACCACATGATCTTGATGAAATGCCTAATGTTATCAGAAGAGCTGCGGCCCCAAATAAACCCCACCTGATCTATATGCGTAAGAGATGACATATTTTACTAGAATTTTTGACAATATTTTAATGTCTAGCTGGATCAGGGAAATTGGATGGTAACTTTTACACTCACTTGGATCTTTGTCCTTTTTAAGTATCAGACTGATCCGGGCTTGTGTCATGGTTGGCAGAAGCTTTCCATTCTTTAATGATTCCATATAAACTTCTAGCAAAATTGGAGCCAATTCTGTAGCATAAGATCTAAAAAATTCAACGGCAAAGCCATCTGGCCCTGGAGCCTTGCCTGTAGGCAAGGCCTTAATTACCTCGCCAAGCTCGTCCAAGGTTATCTCAGAATCAAGAGAATGTTTTTGCTCAGTCATCAGTTTAGGGAGTTCTAATGGTTCCACAAAGTTTCTTATATCTTCATCTGTAGGCGAAGATGTGGAACTATAAAGATCAAGATAGAATTATTTAAAAGCATTATTAATATCAATGGCTGAATACAAATTTCACCACCAGCAGATTTCACTGAGGGAATAGTAGAAAAAGACTCTCTCTGCTTTATATATCTAGCCAAAAGCTTCCCTGCTTTGTCCCCCAACTCAAAATATTACTCTCTTGCCCTGAATAGCCAAAACTCCACCTTTCATGACAAAATAGTATTATATCTGTATTTCAATCAATTCTCTGAGGCCCTCAGAGGACATTCGGCACTTCAGCTCTGCCTCGGCACTTTTAATATTCCCTTCCAACTCCACGAGTTCTCGTGCTTTGGAATTTCTGATGAATGAGGCATACTGTATGATCCGACCCCTAAGAACCGCCTTAAGAGCCTCCCAAGCCATGCCCACAGAGGATACTAAGGACCAGTTGGTCTCCATATACACACTGATTTCAGCCTTTAACATTTGTTGGAATTCAACATTTTGCAAAAGTGATACATTAAAGCAGCAGCTATATGATTTCTTTTTCTCCGTATGTGGCAACACCTCAAAATTCACCAGGGCGTGATCTGAGACTAAAATGTTTCCAATTGAGCAATCCACAACAGATGAAATGAGGGACTTAGATATATATAACAAAAAATCTATTCTAGAATAGATCTTATGGACTGATGAAAAAATGTATAGTCCCTACCAGATGGGTTTAAAAGTCTCCAAATATCTTTAAGACCAAGATTTTTACACATCCTGTGAAGCGTCAGTGGTGTACACACTTTTGCTTCACTATAATCAAGGACTGAGTCCATCAAAAGATTAAAGTCTCCTCCCAATGTTACATCATGAGGGGTGCCAGCGGCTTGCAACATCCCTTCAAGATCTGTAGAAAAGCCCTGATCATCAACGTTAGTTGCGTATATATTAGCCAAAATCAACCTTTGCCCCTGAATTTCTGCTAAAATGACAATGACTCTTCCTAATTTATCTTTAATCTGTTTGAGACATTTGAATTGACGATGCTTACTTATCAATGTAATGACTCCCCTGCTCTTACTTGAGCCAAACATGTCCACCCCATATCTTCACAAATGTTTCAGCTTCCTGCAGGGAAAGATGCATTTCTTGAGGAAACACTATATCATATTTCTTACGTTTAAGAAGAGAAATAACTTTCCTTCTTTTTATGGGGTGCCCCAACCCATTCACATTCCACGTGGAGAGAAATAATCCACTCATATTAACATTTGACATTTTTACATATTAGAGAAAATAGATTGTGTGTCAAAAACAAGATTATAAAGACCACTTTCCAACATTTGTGCAACAATCAAACCCCGAACTTCCCCCAGAACCAAACAAACAGAAAAAAGAGAAACGAGTGCATTAACCCCGCGCACAACTGCTCCAACTGGCGTCCATCCCTCTAAACTCAAAAAGTCCATGTACACCTTCGAGAGCCCCCGCGACAACTTTGCCATCAGATTGCTCAAGTCCAGTGCTTCTATACAAATTTTGTGAGACAGAATTACATAACAGAAGAAAATCTATAAAACAAACTCCAGCCAATAGGCAGAATAAACACAAAGAACGTGTAGACTCATCCACATACAGTCCCGAAGGTGTGTTCCTCCCCAAAACAAGCTCCATCCACTAGCGGAAACAACACACACACACACACACACACACACACACACACAAAAAAAAAATAAAAAAATATATATATATATATATATATATATATATATATATATATATATATATATATATATATATATAATAAAAATAAAAAAAGTTTTTCCTCGGGCAGTCAAACTAATGTTCAGTGAATCGGCTGTTTCATAAGTGCAGCAGATGACCTAATCCTTCCAATGTCCTGCAAAAACAAATTCCACAAAACAAACTCCATCCAATAGGAGGCACAAGTACAAAGAATGAGCAGATTCATCCACAACTGTCCCGAAGGAGTGTTACTCCACAAAACAGACTCCAGCCGCTAGGCAGAACCATCACAAGAAGAAACAAAAAAAAAGGCACCCAGTTTCCTCAAACAGACAAGTGAATGTTCAGCGAGTCAAGCACACTTGAGAGCTACATGAAAATCACCAAAATAACTTATTCATTCCAATGACTTTATGAATGACATCGCTTGTTGTAGGCATGTAAATACTTTGCGGCCATCCTTAGTATCTATTCTTAATTTGGCCGGAAACATCAGTGCAAAAGCGATCTTCCATTAATGTAAGAGTTTCTTGCATTCCTTGAATCAATCACGTTTCTCTCTTGTTGAATTCGCAAAGCCTGGGAACAAGAAAATGTTGTGGTTCTTCCAAGAAAGCCTTCCTTTACTCCTCACCTCACGCAACACAAGATCTTTATTGGATGATCTCCCAGAATAGATCGGGGCCTGTCTTCCTCAGCCGATAAAGTTTACTTTAACCATGGAAAGAAGCCAAAATCTCATATTACATCTGGCTTTAAAAGTACAAGTTTGTGAGTCCCATGGATTCATATTTTTTTTGTATAAAACGGATTCAGTTTCTGTCCTGGATGCCGATTGGACAATAAAGCATTTAGACTGTGCTAAAATACACAATATACTTAACAGCTATGACGTGAAACACATGGTGGATCATTATTAGATCATTATCATAGCAGACTATATCTTCTAGCGGAAAGATGGCACTATATGAATTTGCTTTATAATATAATGTTTCGTATACATTTGTGTCCTTGATATTATTATTACGTAGGAACTGTAGTTTTTAATAAAATCACGGCTGAAGGGGTTGCAGGCATTCTGCTGCACTGTACGTTGTGCCTAATAACACCATTGCCATGACTATGTTTGGCAAAATACAGTAGTCTTCTTTTCTCTTACTCTTGCTTCAATAATAGTCTCCATTCTACTTAAAACAATTTTCTGAATGCTTGCTAAAGTCATCTGTAAAGAAGGGAAAAGCTGATTTATAATGTCACAGTTGACACTATTACTTTAAACCATTGCTTTTACAAGACTGACATCACAAGTGACATAATTTGTTCATTTCTTAGAGCAGATAACAAACGGACCACTCCAGACAGGGCTTTCATTTCTCTCATTGAATCATTCTGTAGGAAGGGCTATCCTCTTGCCTGCAAGGGCTTGCATGCGTATGCAGTTAGACAATTCTTTCAGCAATAGGGATTCTGCAAAGACCTTATGCAGCCAGTTTGTTTGCATAGCAGAGCGGAATTAATCTGAGACAAAGCCAAGCACTGTGAACTGCAATTGCATTTGTATTACCCAATATATTTCAAGAAATATATGCATAACTAATGAGCAAAACATATTTGTTGGGTACAACAGGGCTAAAGCCCCCTCAGGCCCTTTCAGGGATTTGTTTCTCACAAAATACAACCAAACCCATCACAGTGCATTCATTCTACACACTTGATTATTCCTATGCACTGCAAAATTGTGCAACATCTTCCTGATCCATGAGGTCATTAAATTGAGGAAATTATTTAATAGCCTTTATTATGCAATTTTCAGTTTTGTTTAAGGTGATTTATGAAATATTTTTTTTTTTTTTTTTTTTAAATAAGTGAAAGGATGGAATTCGGTGTAAAAAGTTCCCTTGTTGAAGGGGCTAAAGGCCCCCTGTGAAAAGACACACTGGACCCAAAACACTAAAATCAACATGATTACACAGGAAAACAAAATGCTGCTTCCAAATGTGCATGTACCCTGAAATCAACTGCATTCTTCCGAATTACTGAAAAGCGCATTTTGCATTAATTCATTCCATCAGTTTGTACATCTTTCTCTGTAGCACTATTGACAGTGCATTAAGCAAGTAATCTATAAGAAAAGGGTTCTGGTCCTGTGGAAACCAGGAAGTAATTGCATTCACATAAACAATGGTGATTGATTTGAAGGTTACATTTTCACAATAAAATGAAATTACTCCACTGGTGGTTAGGTTTAGAGTTGGGTTTGGATTAGGGAAGAGGTTAATAAAATATGCATTGCTGTTGATTGTATTACATAATTTACAACTAACAATACAACTCACTTTTGGCACCACCCTGTGGACATTTCACCTCAACAACACTTCCCGCTTCGGCCATTGGGGGCAGTGGTTCGAATTTCAGTTAGCACAGACCGAATTCAGCAGCAAAACTTTCGACCTGCTGTTGCTAAATTCAAAATCACAGAAGACTGAAAACACACAAAAGATGCCTCTGATTCCTCTCATGGACCTTTTTTTTTTTTTTCATAATTGGGACGGAATAGATTTTTATGTGCAAAAAGGGCCCACAATGACTGTTCCAGTCACGATGGAGATTCATTTCCACAAATGCCTTGTTTCTTCAAGAAGTAAACAAGTACAATAATGCAGGAATTCTCATTAAATACTTGAGAGGTAATGAAATGCCAAAAGTGATTAAATAAACAGAAAATTGGTTCACCATTTGCTAAAGTAGTTATTTTGAATAATTATGCACATAATACTTACTAAAATACTATCTTGCTATTTCAAAATTATTTGCCTATGATGACAAATTCTGCTATCATATAGCTATCCAGGTGTCTTTTACCCCAGGCTGGGGTTACTTTGCACCCCAAGTATGAGCCCCCTCTAGTTGCCTCTACCATGATTTTTATTTTTATTTTTATCAAATCTAACTGATTTTACTATTTCTTTTTTCACTAATTATGTTGCCCAATGAAAAAATAATAAATATAAATATAATTAATGTATACTGTCATATACTTCAGTACCAGAAAATAGGGCCCTTTAGCCCCATTACACCATAACCTTGTTCCTGAGGTAACTTTTCTGTTATTTATATTTTTGGCTGGGGCAAATCTTTTTCTTTGAAATACACTCTTGTCTTCATGTCAACTTGTCTATTCAGCTTGTGTTTAAACTTGACATTTTACCTAACACTATATTTAGGCCCTTTCAATATACAGTCAGAAAAGTTGCTGCTTCCATTTGTGGCACTAGCACACTATGTTTGCTGTCTCCTTCCATATAACACCAACAAATATGAAATGGTTGAAGTTAGTTAAATTAGTGCTGTTTCAGTTATGGCAGATCATTGGACCACACAAATATTAATTTTGTTATTTTTATTTCTTTATTTTTTTACTAAAAAGTGTCACATGGTCTGGCTGCTATTGACGCTATTAATCATTCACCAAGTTTGTGTTAGTTGTTTGTGTGTGTTTGTAGTAGGTGGAGTGATTAATAGCCAGTTTTGCATATAGATTGCATTCGGTCTGAACTCACACCCATGGCAGCATTGCATGTCAAAACACTGTGTTACAATCCACACTTTCTCTGCTTTATTGCTGAGCATTTTGAGATATTACATAAGGCAATCCCAGTAATGCATCCTGGCCTGGTAATTTACAAAGCAAGATAAAGGACACTGCTAACTTAACATGAGCCTACAGGCTCATTATGCCTTTACCTGACCTGCCAAAAGCCAAATGTGAAATGATGAAGGGAGTGTGCGAATTGAGAACAAAATAAAAGTGGCATGCCATTATGATGTTTATGCGATTTGGTTGTTAACATTGCAGATTAGAGAAAAAGAGATAATTCTAAGTGCTGTTATTTTTTGAGAGACTGAATTTATTGAATATGACAGTTCAAACTGATGAATACAGATGTTCTTCTTTTAACATGAAAAACTGAAAGGTTGTTTTGTTATATTTTATTGTATTTATTTATTTATTTATTGTTTCTATATAGGAACACACCTTAAAGTCTTGAGTACAAAAAAGCTTGAGAACATTTCCATTATTGTAAGATACAGTTCACTGAATACAAGTTTACCCAATAGTGGGCTATGTTTTCACACAGTATGGGGTAAGTTGTCACAATGGAGTCTGCAATTAAACAGCCTATTAAGGTAACAAAAATATCAAACTTTTGTTTTGGCCAATAAATATTGTATATTAATAAATGGTATAAATGTATAACACTTAAAACACCCACATATATAACGTGACAACTTGGCCTGATCTGACATTTATGACATTTACATAGTTCAACCTTTAGGTTAAAATACCTTAATTTCTAGGTGTTTTAACTGGTTTACAACTTTCCTGTGTGACAACTAGCTCCAGTCTCCCCTATGTGTTAACTTTCATTTCCATGCTTGTTCCTGTTCTAATGGAGTATGAAAACAATCGGATGCCAATTGTATAATATATAATAATATATTATATATAACATATATAATATTGATATTGACATATATATATATATTGATATTGACATATATTGACATATATTGACATATATAATATTGACATGATATTCAGTTTAAGTCTGTTTCCATTATGGGGGAGACCGGGTCTAGTTGTCACATGGAGAAGTTGTCACAAGGGCTGTATATCAGAAATGACAAGATTTGGAGTCAAAAGTCCAATTGCATGTGAACTTTGTGTGGATAATGTGTGTTTTCTTTAGCAGAGGTTTTGTATGTTGGTCTCAAACATAGAGTTCAAAACCCTCTTAAATTAGAATATTTTTTGGTGAATTCTACACTCCAGACTGAAATTCCATTATCATATTTTTGGAACAGCTGTTGGGTAAAAAGTGAACACACATACACAAACACACACACACACACACACACACACACACACACACACACACACACACACACACACACACACACACACACACTCTGGCATAGATTCAAGGATCAAGGGTCATCTATATAATTAAGGTTTTAACCCAAAAGTTCAACTGTGCTCCCATGACAAAGGCATTTTTCATAAATGTAACATTGGGGCATTTGTATTGTTCTCATGTAGTCACTCGAAGTAGTGTCTTATCAAGAAAGAACTCACTCGACACCCAGCTGCACTTAATCAACTGAACTCTTTACTGAGGTTACTGCATAAAAAACATGAGTCAACAACCAATCAGCAATTAGTATGCAAATTAACAATTTGAGCCACTATGCTCACTTTTTTTCAAAAGAAGAAAATATCACATTACTGTATTTATAAAATGTCTCACACAAGTACAAAACCAGTAACACATTGCATTGCAAGGAAGTGGCACAATAAGCAATGTTTTTTTTTTTTAATCTCAGGTAAGGGTCCTTTTTCTCAGCTTGTGCTTTGTCTAGTATGGTCTTTACTGTTTGCATGACTTGTCTTTTCTGCAAGACCATTTTTTTGAGGATAGTGGGGGCTGGATGTTACATGTGCAAAATCCCACAAAGCTGCAAAGCTTTCAAAGTCACGAGAGCTATATTGCGAGCCATTGTCAAATATCACTCTTTCAGACACACCATGTCATGCAAACATGGCCTTGAGCTTGGGGATCACAGCTGCTGAGGTGGCTGAACGGAGCCTTTAAATCTCAAAGAATCTGCTGTAATAGTCAACGGCTACTACATAGTTTTCTCCATTCCAAGCGAATAGATCCGTTGCGATGATCTGCCATGGGCGTTCTGGAATCTGGTGTGAGATCATGGGCTCTTTAGGATTAGACTTGCAACGTTCAAGACAGGTAGGGCACTTTTCCACCATGGCCTCAATCTGCTTGTTCATTCCAGGCCAAAAAAAGATGTCTCTGGCCCTTTGCTTACTCCTCTCGATTCCTATATGTCCGGTGTGTATGCGCTCTAGCATGTCTGCCCTCATCGCATGTGGAACAATGTTTTTCTCACCACTGAATAAGATCCCTTAGATCTCTGAAATTTCATCTCTGTGGTTCCAATAGTACACAAGGGCGGAAGGATATTTTTTTCTCACATCTGGCCACCTGTATTTGATGATGCTTTTTAGCTTGGTGAGTGGCGAGTCTTGCCCTGTGGCTGCTCATATGTCAGTCAATTTTCTGTAACTCACAGGGATGTTGGTCATGATCGTGTGAATTTGTGCATCTATAACTTCATCCAGAGATTAGTATTAGTCTGCATGCAACTGATTTCCTGGAAAGGGCGTCTGCTATTGGAATGTCTTTTTCTGGCGGTGCATCTCAATATCATACCTCCATATCTGCAGGATCATTATTTGGAGGCAGGGAGGTGCATAGCTTTCTCAGGATGGGCTCTAGATGTTTGACATAAGCATGGAAACGTTTACATCCAAAAACCACAGTGCACAACTCCTTCTCAATTTGAACATAGTTTTCTTCTGTTGGTGTAAGGGATTTGGAAGCATAAGCAACAGGTTTACCTTCATGGAGGAGCACAGCACTTAGGCCGCTCTTTGACGCATCAACCTGTATTCGGAGCTCCTTGCTTGGGTCATAGTAGGAGAAAATGGGACCAGACTCTTTTGTGATCAGCTCTTTCATTTTCTCATATGCTCTCTCCTGCGTTTCATCTCAGACAAACTCATTGGCCTGCTTCAGAATCTGTCTCAATGGCGCATTTATTTCAGATAGGTTTGACGCAATTCTGGACAGGTAGTTGACCATACCTAGGATGGTCTCCAGCACTGACTTGTTCCTGGGAGGGTTCACCTCTCTTATTGCATTGATCTTCTCTGGATCGGGTTTGATGCCTTCGCGTGTTAGCGTGTGTCCGAAGTAGCTGAACTCTGGCACACATATCACACTTTTCTCTGGGTTGAGGTGCACCCCTTTTTCACGGGACCTCATCAGCACAGCACGTAAGTTTGCATCATGTTCTTCTTTAGTTTTTCCGAAGACAAGTATGTCATCAACAATAGCTGCCACACCATTGAGCCCTTCATATGTCTCATCAATCTTTCTCTGAAACTCATCCTGAGCCGAAATCAGTCCAAAAGGCAAACGGAGTAATCTGTATCTCCCAACTACTGTGTTGAATGTTGTCAGTTTTGATGACTTCTCAGAGAGTTTGATCGCCCAATATCCAGATTGTGTGTCCAGTACGCAAAAAAATTGAGCGCTAGTGAGTTTTGTGGTAAAGTCATCCAAGGTCGGAAGAAGATAATGTGGCCTCTTAATTGCCTTGTTTAGGTCCCAAGGATCCAGGCAAACTCTGTTTTTTCCCATGCAGGGTTTTTCAACGACCACAAGGGCGATGACCCTGTCAGTGGGTTCAGTCACTTTAGTAATGATGCCTGATTGTTCCATGTTGTCAAGCTTTTCAAGGCGATTGCACAGGTGTGGCTGTTGGGTTTAGGTGTATGGTGCACTCACCCGGAAATTGTTCAATCCCTTGGAACACATCAGAAATCTCTTTCATTATTTCACAGGACTCATCTGTATCTGCGTGCACTGAAAAGATGAACTTGAGTAGTCCTATGTCCAGACAGGCTTTCAAACCAAGCACAGGGGGAGCCTGCGTGTTCATGATATAGAACTCCATCATTGTTACAGTGTTTTTATATTTGCACATTAGGTGACATTTCCCTTTAACATCCAACGGCTCTCCACCATAGCCTATTAGGCGACGTGTTGTCGTCTTAAGTGCTGCAGTGCTACAGAGGTTTTTAAATCTGTTAACAGGAATTATATTCACTTGGGTCCAGGGGTGGATTTAGGCATGGGCGATAAGGGGAGCGGAGTGGGCTGGAGAACATGAGCTAAACATGCTGGCAAAATCTCCTCCATGAGTCCAGTAAACTCACAGAATCCCAATCATCAGTCATCGGTGTAGGAACACCCAACAAATCCATTTTGTACAGACAAATAAATTTCTGACACCATGTATTGTTCTTACATAGTTACTCTAAGTAGTGTCTTATCAAGAATTAACTCACTCGACACCCAGCTGCACTTATTTAACTGAACTCTTTACTGAGGTGACTGCATAAAAAACAACCAGTCAACAACCAATCAGCAATTTGTATGAAAATTAAGGTGAGTTGCTAGGAACATTACAGCATTTATGTCTTTAATATTTTTCAATCTTTTTATATGAATTGTTTTGTGTTTCATCATTGTTTAACTGTTTATATTCTGCTGAAAAGCCCATAATGATGGCAGGTTCCCATTGTGACAACTTAGCCCTTGTAGTGTGACAACTTGCCCTGCTATTTTCCTGGGCAATAATGGTGGAAATGTTTGATAGCTTTTTGTAGACAAGATTAAAAGGTACTGTATGTTCCTACTGGTTTTCAAAAATAAACCACCGTGAGAAATAATCCCTGAAGTAAAATGTGGTAAACTAGCCCCAGTTTGCTCTATAAATATATTTTAGTTAACATTGTTTTCACAGTGTCAAATCTGCATAACACTGTCTTATGTCTTCATGAGTTGTAATTGAGCTGCATTTGGTTCACATTGCTCAGCTAACTTAACATAAATTAAATAGCTTAATTTTAGACTACTGATGAAGCCCTTTTTAGAAATGCAAAGGTCTACTGCAGCCCAGAAAAAAGCAGAAACCCAATCTCGTCTCTTCACTCCTCCGCAGTAAATTCTCCACCCCTTCAGACTGTCAGACTGTGTCTGCACCTCCTGCTAGAAAGTTGTGATGAATTCAATTCTGCTTTCTGCTGTGTGGAAGTGAGTCAATCAGGGCATTGTACTGCAGAAAATGAATCAAAATTAAATCCAATCTGTGGAAAATGGGTGCTCTTTACCATGAGAAATATTTCAATATTTCATGAACACATCTAAATACAATCAAACACTGCACTGATGAAATTGTAAAATAAGTGCTATTGCTTGCTGTTGGATTTTAGCATAAATAAATCTCTTCAGAATCACTTTGATGGAATTGTTCCCTTCCATATCTATTATTTCATGTTTTGCATAAGAAGAAAACTCTTTAATAATCTGGCTTTTATCTTAAAGGTTGATTTACTGTCATATTTATTCATTATAATCCAAAGCCCCACAATCCCTCTGTCACTGCGAGTATGTCTCTGAGTAGTTTCTCTTGCTCTGGACAGGGACTATGGGTTGTGATTTCCAGGGAATAGCTCTCTGACAGCACAGTGACATGGTACCTCAGGAAGAGCTGCTTCCATAAATAGCACCTGATGTGTTTGTGAGGCTCTTTCCATGTTTGGGCCCAAAGGTCATCAGTTTTAATCAGTTGTTCAAAAAATGATCCACACTATCTTTCAGTTTGAAAATTGTGGTATATATCAGAGACTGGAATCCACACGGAGAGTACATTATTTTAACTAGCCTATTTTAAGGGTGAATTATTTTTAAATGAATTGTATAAGTGAGCGTTTTAATGACAACAGAACTGAAGAAATAGTTAAACTAAGATAGTCAAGGCTAAGTGATGTCCTTAGAGTAATTATTCTCCTGCATATCTACAGTGTTTAGGACCTCAGTAAATACAATGGAGTTCAAAAGTCAGACTTAAGATGCTTCTATTTTGCATTTTTCTAATTTAATGAATTACAAATCATTATCAGCATAACAATTTGAGTAAAAAGTTAAATTTGTAAAATTAACATAAATTTCATAGAACTGTTATATCTTCCTTTTGCCAAAATTTTGTGTGCTTCAGTGGAAGCAAGGTAGTCTGACCTGTTCGACAAAGATGTTAATATGGTCAGTGTCACACATTTGCTTATTTGATTACGGTAATGACCAAAAACTGTTAATATTGTAGATATTTCTTATCCATTTTATGTCTTTTATTTTATTTTAATTTTATTTTTTTCAAAATCATAAAACTTTCCAGAGACCACATCTATTTTACATAATATTTTCAGTGTGATCTCAGACTTTTGCACCTTACTGTATGTTATGTATCTACAAGGTTTGTCAATGAATAAAACATTTTTATCAAATAAATTACGACACAAATTAATCGCAATTACTTGCATCAATATTTGCTGAGAAAGGCCCCTAAATAAAGATAATTCAAAACAAATAAATAAATAATAATAATAATAATAATAATAATAATTATATATATATTGTCACGGTCCTGTCACTCTGTCAGTCTGGGTTTTTGTTTAACAAGACTGTGGCATTATCGTCCCATACCTGTCTTGTGGTCTCTCTTTGTGTGAGCGCACGGTTTTGGTTGTATTCCCTGCCGTGCGCTCTTCTGTCTGTCTTGTTTCATGTCGGGAGCACGGTGTCTGGATCCTGACTTCCTGTCTGGTCCGGTTTCGGTCTGTGTCAGGATCTGGACTCTCGTGATCCATGTCTGTCTGCATGTCATATTGGCAGCTTGCACTCACGTCAATAGTTTGTCACTGGTGCGCCCGGGTCACGAGCTGTCTTCATGTTGTGCTGAGGTTCGGTACTTCAGTCTAAGGTGTCGGGTGTGTATGTGGCTGAACTCTCGCACAGGTGTCCTGTCTTGTTTTTGTCCCCTGTTGCGTGCATCGCATGGCATTTGCCTCGCGATGTACACTCAGATTTCGTTTAGTGTGAGAATGCGTGGCATCACTTTGTTTGCCGTTGCTATGCATTCTCTCGTCTTGTTTGTCAGTTGGCATGGGTGTATATTGCCTCATTGTCTTGGCGATATGTGCTCATGCCATTCGGGTGTTTTGTTGTCTTGTGAGAACATGTGGCTTTGTTTTGTTTCTGTATCACTGCATGTCTCTCTGTCTTACATCATACACCACCTCCTTGTTTGCCCATTATTATTTTTAATAATAGAAATGTAAAAGTCACACCTGCCCTGTCTTGTTAACCTGTTGATTTCTCTCCCAATTTTAGCCTCCTCGCGTGTGCTGTTCAGTGCCAGTTCGTCTTGTTTGTTTCTGTATGTCGGTCCTTTTGTCGGTCCTGTTTCATCCCAGCTCAGTCTGGTCGGTCCTGTGTGCCGTTCTCCTCTGCCCAAGCCTGGATTGTCTGTTTCCTCATGGGGTAGTTTATGTTGGATTTAGCCTTTGTTTTTGTTTAAATAAATCCCCTTATTTTTTAACTCTGCTTTTGGGTCCTGCCTCTGCATTCTCTGGCCAGAATGGACCCAGCAGAGTTTTTTCTTTTTAAAAACTGGTTCTCCTGCCCACCAGCAGGCAGAGCACGTAAGGAGACTGTGCAGGGTATGGCAGGAGGACAAGTCCATGTGGGGGTATGCCCTTGAGTTTTTATCATTGTCCTCAGATCTGGGATACAATCAGACCTGCATAATCGATCTCTTTTGGGCAGGTCTGAAAAAACCTTTTAGATCATGGGTCCCAGATCAGGATGAGGATGGAGGTTTTCTCGATGCAGTCAGGCAGGCTATGAAATGGGAGGAGTTTGTTTCAGCCTGCACCTCGGAGGACTTCCATTCCTCATCCCATCCTAAGGATGAGGGCACCCCCCACACGGAAGTGGACGCCTTGGCTGAGCCCACTGCTGCTGACTGTCAGGAGGTGGAGATTGTCACTGCAACAGTACTTCCCTCCACTCCTCAGTCGCTGACAGCGTCCATGTCCACGGAGGCCATTCCCCTGCCGCTGTCATCGGCCATGTCCACGGAGGTCATTCCCCTGTTACTGCCAGTGCCCACAGCCACTGAGACTGTTCCCCTTTCCTTGCCAGTGCTCATGACCAAGGAGGTCATTCCCCTGTCACTGCCAGTGTTCACGAACAAGGAGACCATTCCCCAGTCTCTGCTGGTGTTCACGGCCATGGAAGCCGTTCTCCTGTCGTGGCCAGTGCTCCCGGCCACAGAGGCCATTCCCCAGTCACTGCCCCCTGTCTAGCAGCCGTTGTCCAGTTCACTGCCCCCTGTCTAGCAGCCGACGCCCAGTCCTCGGACCCCTGTCTAGCTTCCGCTGCCCAGTTCTCGGACCCCTTTCTAGTGGCCGCCACCCAGTACTCTGACCCCTGTCCAGCGGCCGCCGCCCAGTACTCTGTCCCCTCTGCCCAGAGGCCGCATCCACGGAGGCCGTTCCCCTGCTGCTGTCATTGCCCATGGCCACTGAGGCCATTCCCCTGCTGCTGCCAGCGCCAGCGCCCACGCCTGCCACAGTCAACGAGCCAGTGCCCATGCCTGCCACGGTCAACGAGCCAGCGCCCACGCCTGCCACTGTCTACAAGCCAATGCCCACACCTGCCACGGTCAACGAGCCAGGGCCCACAACTGCCACGGTCAATGAGCCAGTTCCTGAAACCTTGTCCGTCCAAGAGCCAGGGCCTCAAGCCTCATCTGTCCTAGAGCCAGTGCCTGAAGCCTCGTCTGTCCCAGAGCCAGCGGCGGAAGCCTCGACCACCCCAGAACCAGTGCCAGAAGCCTCGGCCATCCCAGTGCCAGTGTCCTCGGTCATGACGGTTGCTTCCACAGCAGTGCTCCCGGCCGCCCGGAAGAGGAGAAGAAGGGCTCCTGTTCCCCAGTCACTGCCTGTGCTCACAGCCATGAAGGCTGTTCCCCTGCCACTGCCACTGCCACTGCCAGTGCCCACGACCACGGAGGTCGTTCCCCTTTCACTGCCTGTGCTCACAGTCACTGAGACGGTTCCCCTGTCCTTGCCAGTGCTCACAAACAAGGAGATCGTCCCCAATCTCTGCCGGTATTCATGGCCAAGGAAGCTGTTCCCCTGTTGTGGCCAGTGCCGAAGACTTCCATGGCTCTGCCCCCTGAGCCGCTCCCTCCTGATCCCTTTCCAGCGGCTGCCATCCAGTTTACTGCTCCCTGTCCGGTGGCCGCCATCCAGTTCACTGCCCCCTGTCCAGCGGCTGCTGTACAGTTCACTGCCCCCTGTCTAGTGGCCACTGCCCAGTCCTCGGACCCCTTTCTAGCAGCTGCCATCCAGTACTCTGACCCCTGTCCAGCGGCTGCCATACAGTTCACTGCCCCCTGTTTAGTGGCCACTGCCCAGTCGTCGGACCCCTGTCTAGCTGCCGCCACCCAGTCCTCAGACCCCTTTCTAGCGGCCACCACCCAGTACACTTGACCCCTGTCCAGCGGCCGCTGCCCAGTACTCAGACCCCGCCTCTACCCTGAGGCCACCTCCCAGACTGCCAGACACCACCTCTGCCCTGAGGCCTCCTCCCAGGCTGCCATCATAAATGCTGCATTTTTAAGTTAAAAGTAGTTAAAACTTTGAAAATGCTTTCTCGAGATCCCTGCCTTCCGCTGTGTTTCGTCCAGCTGGCAAGAACGCGTCCTGTGTTACCGGCTCTTATTCTGTCTGTGGCTGTGCTGCTTGTAAGGTTTGTTAAGGCGCGTTGACTGCCCCCAGCTGGCGAGGCTCTTGCGTGTTTTCAAGCTTAAATTTTCTTAAGGAATTCACATACAGGTCAGGAGGCATGATTAAGTGCGTACATTTCTTTATGCATTATTCTTTATTTTATTAATCATGCTAAATTAACAGGATAAATCAACAGCCCTATATCTACATGACAGGATGCTGCTGACTTCGGTTTCATTGATGAAAGGTTTGGGTAACATACAGGTATCTCACACAAAATAATGAGTTTGTCAACACAAATAATAAGCTGAAATCAGCTCTAAAGTGGTGTACACACAGGAGGGTGATATTTATATAGGGAGCCATCACTTTGGTGCTGTCAAGAACGTGGGTAAACCGCCTTTCAGCGAGCACTAATGATGGTGAATGAGCAGCCCTGCTCCCCTCTGTCTCATGGGTAATTTGGGATGGGATGTTTAGATCTAGTGCTCTGACATTTGTCGGTGTCTGTGACACAAGTTCACTAAAAATAATCTAGGAGGAGATGGTGCAGACTTAACCAGGTGCTCAAGGGCTGCCTCTCATATCTCTTCCATTTTGTTCCAGGCATCTCACGCTTCGTGCACAGACGAAGATATGCACACTTTATTTTCACATGTGACAAGTCCACTTAGAGGGTGTTCATTCAGTTGTTGCATTAACAGTCATATCAGTGTTCAAATGTTTTTCTCTCAGCTGTCATAATACTTTTTCAATATGAGATCCTCACTTCATATATTCTTGTTGTTGGTTGTCAGTGTGTGCTCAGTAAACTATATAAGAATAGCACTAAGTCATTTTTGTTTGTGTTTTACTGGCTGCTATGTCTTTTTGGGCTACTGACACCTGTTGGTGTGGATACAGCATCAAGCAAGGCTTTTGATTACAGATAACATAGTCAGCCTGATATAATGAAAATTATGTGACTTTAGCAACACTTTTGTAAAATAACATGGTTTCTTATTCATATCGCAGCAGTTCCGATGTGAAATGTCCACCCTCTTGCTCTAAAAGTCAGTTGACATTTTCTGTAAAACATGTGAGATTTTGAAGGTTAATGTTCTATAGAGTTTTATATCAACAAAACATACCTACCTACCCTACACCTTAAACCAAAACCTAACTAAAGTGTAGTAAAAAGCAAGTGTTAGATTAAAAACAGATGAGGTTTTTAACTTCCTGAGACCACCACGTGACTGCTGTGTGCATTTTCCATTTCCCTTTTTGATTTGTATTTAGTAGCACCTAACAAACAAAATTCTTGAGCAAATAATTTTCATGAAATTGTATGTCCACATATGTGGACAGCGGGACTTAGTTGTCAAATTTTAAGTAATTCCAAGCTATAGAAAGTCAGATTTTCTTCATCAAATAGTTTATTATATGTCCAGGAGTGTTGGTTATCCATGTTTTAGAGACAAAATAGACATTACAGCTTATTTTCTATCAAGCTGAATTTAATAGTTCTGATTAAAAGTAATGGCCAGCATCATCAAATCACTACCAACCATGTTCTAAATAACATTTTGCATTATGAAATTCTGAATCTATGTACTGATTATCATTTTCCCATGTCTGTCAAACATGTTGAGTGGTCCAAACATCATCTGCAGCCTGAAACTGACTTTTGGTCAGATTTTAGGAGTGAATGCACTTAGCTGCATAGAAAGGTATAGGACCCTTGCAAGGTTATTATCGTAAACTAAAACGAAAACAAAATGTAAAAAAAAAAAACATTTTCTTAAACTGAAATAACAATAAAAATCAACATAATTGGAAAAACTGAAACTAAAGTAAAATACATTTTCATGGCTCTGAAAAAACTAAACTAAAATTTTCAAAATATTTAATTTTTGTTTTTGTTGTGATTAGGTTTTAAACCTTTAAACCCGCTATCACCTTAACACGAAGATGCCACTATAGGCGGCGATAGCACAAGCAGATGTCTATTGCCCTCATTACATTAGCAAAGACAGAGTGGGAGGGAATCACCACAGTACATCATGGAGAGAAGCAAAGCAGGTAGAAAACTAGGGTGACCAGGTTTTACGAGGTATGTCCCAGTGTCCCGTCATTTCTCTACAGAAATATAATAATGTCCTTGTTTCAGCTGTTAGGCTCACTGATTTTTTTCTATGAAATTAAATATCATCAACGTCCTTCTTGGTATCGTGTCTGGTATCGATTGCAGGGAAGGGAAAATATTTTATTGCATTGCATGATGATTTGACAATACTTTCATTCTAGTTTTGCAGCAATCCGCTCAGAATCTATCTGGTTACCAGTGCAATGACTCACGCGCTTGGCGCTCTCTGCCGCTCTCTGTCATCATCCAATGCAAATTAGAAATGCCCAAATTAAAGTGCATGTTCATCAAACTGAAAGAAGCCAATCTATTTATTTGCACAACACGTGAAAATGGAATTTAAATGTTTCACTGTAAATGTTCACTTTCCCATGGCTGCAGTGTTAAATAAGAGATTGCAGGTCATATTCATACAGCTGTATTTTTGTTTGTTTTTAAATAGTACAAGCACTTAAATGTGGAATTGTGGAATTGTATTTTAACTTTGAAGTTCCAATGTTGCAAATTTTGTGTAAAAATGTATAGCTGACAAGAAATTTCAAGCACTGATAAGTCATATCATTATTAAACATGCAACATGACATCATATGGATAGAATAGGCTATATGGAATTTGTACATTTTACAAATATCTAAAATGTGGTTAAAATTGTATAAAAAATATATAATAAAATAACATTTCACATACTAAAATGTTATTTTGAATTTAGCTACATATTTTAATACAATATATATATATATATATATATATATATATATATATATACAGTATAGATAGATGGATGGATGGATGGATGTATAGTGAACCCCTCAGGTATCCCAGTATGAGAAAATGCACTAGCTGTGTCTAGGACTTCAATTATGACACATTTGAACCTTTATTGGAATGACTGTTCATTGTGTTGCCAATGCACACAAAGAGAACAGAAACAATATAATATCCAGTCATTTATTCTACTTTTTTCCTCTCTCTCTCTCCCTCACACACACACACGATTTTTTTTTATATATCATCGTGGGGACATTCCATAGATGTCTATAAATTTTATACGGATCTTACGATAATTTCTATTTCCTAACCCCACCCCTAAATCTAACCCTCACAGAAAACTTTTAGCATTTTTACATTTTCAAAAAAACATAGTTTAATATGTTTAATAAGCCATTTTCCTTGTGGGGACTGCTGGCTGGTCCCCACAATGTAGGTGATCTCAGGTTTTACTAGGTTAAACCTGTACACACATGCGCACACACACACACACAGTCTTTTCACTCATTCTGTCTTACACCGTCAATCAGT
This sequence comes from Myxocyprinus asiaticus, assembly GCF_019703515.2. Lineage (NCBI taxonomy): Eukaryota > Metazoa > Chordata > Actinopteri > Cypriniformes > Catostomidae > Myxocyprinus > Myxocyprinus asiaticus. The sequence continues at coordinate 27,336,774 of NC_059379.1, forward strand.
GATTTGTTTTACATTTCATATGGAATTGGTATAGAGTTTAGAGTTTTTGTTCAGTTTTCAGAGTTGCGACAAGGCTTACTTTCTCATGTCAAATGCACTAAAGAGGATTTTGTGGTTAATGTTCAATTAAAAAAAAAAGCATTCTTAAATCGGAATCGAGTTTTCTTCTACTGTAATATCAGTAATGAAATTCAGTTGGTCTTATTAAAATGAAGATTTTTAATATTTTAAGTATTATTTACAAACTGTACATTTGGGTTTCCAGCTATATGACCCACATTGCACAAATGCCTGTTTTCCCTATTCTATATGTATCACTTGATATAAAAACTAAAACTAAAATAAAAACTAAATGTAATGAAAAACTAAAAATAAAAATAAACTATAAAATATTTAAAAACTAAACTAAAATTAACAAAGAACTAACAAACAAAATGAAAACTAAACTAAATTGGAGCAAAAAATATAAAACTAAATTAAAAATGTAAAGCTATTAACCTTGCTCCCTTGCTCCCTATTTAGTGAATGTCATAACCTCCAGTGTGCTGTCTGTCTCCACTGGTCTCAGAACAGTTAGAAATGTACATTATTTTCATCCTAACTCCATATAAAATCTCTGAAAGCAACATTTTTCAGCTTTTGCATGAATACATTTATTCTCAATGTGAAAATGAACAGTAAAAATATAGGAATGCATTTACTAATGTTAATGAATAGAACCATATTGTACAGTAACAAAATAAAACAATAACAAAATTGATATTAAAAATGAAGTGAAATGACCCACATATGTGTTAATGTTGAAAAATATTAAAAATAACATGTTTTCTTTTTTTTTTTTTTTTTTTTTTTAACTTTTCAGGGAATGCGGTCCTAATTTCCACAAATGTGGACTTCATCTTTTTTTAGCGCACTGGCGCGAGACAAATGGAAGGATTTTTTAAAGCAGCATATCAAACAACTCTAGAGACTCTACTTTTTTACAACCAAACAGGTTTCAATCAAAAAACTTAAAGGGATAATTCACCCAAAAATGAAAATTCTCTTATGATTTTCTCACCCTCATGCCATCCTTGATGTGCATGATTTTCTTTCATCTGCAGAATAATTTTTAGAATAATATATCACCTCTGTAGGTCCATACAATACAAGTGAATGGGTACCAAAATTTTGAAACTCCAAAATCCACATAAATGGAGCATAAAAGTAATCCATACGACTCAAGTGGTTAAATCCATGTGTTCAGACATGATATGATAGGTGTGGGTGAGAAACGTCATGGTTACTTGTGTAACCTCCGTTCCCTGATGGAGGGAACGAGACGTTGTGTCGATGTAGTGACACTAGGGGTCACTCTTGGGAGCCCGAGACACCTCTGGTCTTTGATAAAAGGCCAATGAAAATTGGCGAGTGGTATTTGCATGCCACTCCCCCGGACATACGGGTATAAAAGGAGCTGGTATGCAACCACTCATTCAGGTTTTATGCTGAGGAGCCAAGACAAGGTCCGGCCATTTCAGCGGGTAGTTCAGCATTGTGGCAAGAGGGACACAATGTCTCGTTCCCTCCATCAGTGAACGGATGTTATGCAAGTAACCATGACGTTCCCTATCTGTCACTCACTCGACGTTGTGTCGATGTAGTGACACTAGGGGTCCCTATACAAAATGCCACAACTGGCTGAACTGTGTTACGTGAACTGGCGGTGTGTGACGGGCAGACCACTGTGCGCCTCGTTGCCAGCACACCAGGTCGACACATTACCTCCCCCAACATTGTTATGAGTGTCGAACGGCCCTTTGGGGACAAGTCGACTACCCAAAAGATAGAGACAGGCTAACCCAGTCATGGCCTCTTTTCCCCTTCTTTTTTTCCACTCCATAAAAAAGAAGGGGGATTATCCGACTGGGATGCCAGGTCCAGTCGGGGGGTGTCCCTCCCAAGAGGAGGACACCGTGGAGACCACACCTCGCCCAAAGAGAGGGGGGGATATTTAAGTGGAAAAATACTTCACATGGTCTTTCTGACCATGTGGAGAGTCTTCAAGGTAGATCCTACCCAATGGGGGAGGAATTACTACAAACATGGAGACTGGGGCAGAGGGGCTCTGCCCAAGGAAGACGCAGTTTGCCAACAGGGAAACGAATTAGCGGAAGATATACATTCCATAGGGTTAGCCTTACAGGGAACCGCCACATGCGGAGCACCTACCCCAGAACAGGACTCTTAGTTAGCACGTGTACTGGGCTGGCAGTGAGTCTCTCCGAAAACTCGACTGCCACAGGGCTCGGAGGAAGTCAACCAGGGAACAAAGTTTGTGAACACTACTGGGAATTAATGCTGCACATCTTCAGCTCAAAAGGAGGTGGAAGGTGCTATGTGCAAGCGATACACCCGGCCGGCTATCCTGGGCTTATCCTCTTGTATTGCTTGCCACTACCTGGGACGAAACCGGTTCCACCTGGAGGTTGTAGAACCTTGCAAAGGTGTTGGGTGTTGCCCAGCCTGCTGCTCTGCAAATGTCTGTTAGAGAGGCACCCCTGGCCAGGGCCCAGGAGGCCGTTACACCCCTGGTAGAATGGGCTCATAGCCCTACCGGGGGTGGCATGTCCTGGGTGTGATATGCCATAGTTATGGCATCAATGAGCCAGTGGGCGATCCTCTGCTTGGAGACAGCGCTTCCTTTCTGCTGTGCACCAAAGAAGACAAAGAGCTGCTCAGAGATCCTAAAGCTCTGCATGCGATCCAAATAGATGCGTAAAGAGCGCACCGGACACAGCAATGACAGGGCTGGGTCTGCCTCCTCCTGAGGCAGTGCTTGCAGGTTCACCACATGGTCCCTAAAAGGGGTCGTGGGAACCTTGGGCACATAGCCCGCTCGGGGTCTCAGGATCACGTGAGAGTAGCCCGGAACCGAACTCCAGACACATTTCGCTGACAGAGAATGCTTGCAGGTCTCCTACCCTCTTGATGGAAGTGAGTGCAGTCAGGAGGGCAGTCTTCAAGGAGAGTGCCTTAAGCTCGGCTGACTGCAAAGGCTCAAAGGGGGCTCTCTGTAGACCCTGAAGAACTACAGAGAGGTCCCTTGAGGGAACGAGGTGCAGTCTGGAGGGATTCAGCCTCCTGGCGCCTCTTAGGAACCTGATGATCAGGTCGTGCTTCCCTAAGGACTTACCGTCGACTGCGTCGTGGTGTGCTGCTATGGCGGCAATGTACACCTTCAAGGTGGAAGGGGACAGCCGCCCTCCCAACCTCTCCTGCAGGAAGGAAAGTACTGATCCGACTGCGCATCTCTGGGGGTCTTCCCGTCGGGAAGAACACCACTTAGCGAACAGATGCCACTTAAAGGCATACAGGCGCCTCGTAGAGGGGGCCCTAGCCTGAGTGATCGTGTCTACCACCATCCAGGGGCCAGACATGGAGATTCCAGAGGTCTGGTCGCGGGTGCCAGATGGTGCCCTGTCCCTGAGAAAGAAGGTCCTTCCTCAGGGGAATTCGCCAGGGGGGGCTGTCGTGAGGAGCGTAAGGTCTGAGAACCACATCTGGGTGGGCCAGTAGGGTGCTACCAGGATGATCTGCTCCTCGTCCTCTCTGACCTTGCACAGGGTCTGTGCAAGTAGGCTCACTGGGGGAAACGCATATTTGTGCAGACCAGGGGGCCAGCTGTGTGCCAGCGCGTCTATGCCGAGGGGGGCCTCGGTCAGGGCATACCAGAGCGGGCAGTGGGAGGATTCTTGGGTACAGGTGGACCTGTGCCTGTCCGAATCGACTCCAAATCAGCTGCACCACCTGAGGGTGGAGTCTCCACTCTCCCCTGAGGGTAACCTGCCGTGACAGCGCGTCCACTGTAGTGTTGAGGTTGCCCGGGATGTGAGTGGCTCGCAGCGACTTGAAATGCTGCTGACTCCAGAGGAGGAGACAGCGGGCGAGTTGTGATATACAACAAGAGCACCGACTGTCTTGGCAGTTGACATATGCTACCATTGCCGTGTTGTCTGTCTGAACTAACACGTGCTTACCCTGGATCAATGGCCGAAACCTCTGAAGGGCAAGCAGAATTGCCAACAACTCGAGGCAGATGATGTGTCAATGCAGTCACGGGCCCGTCCACAAGCCGGTGGCTGCGTGCCCGTTGCAAACAGTGCCCCAGCCCGTTTTGGAAGTTCTAGGGGAACACCTGCCCGTAGAAATGAGAGGTCGGTCCAAGGGCTGAAAAGATTGTGACAGATCGGTGTGATGACCACACGATGTGTCTCACGGCGCCATGCCCATCTCGGGACTCGAGTCTGAAGCCAGTGCTGAAGCGGTCTCATATGCATCAACCCGAGCGGGGTGGCCACCACTGAGGATGCCATATGCCCCAGGAGCCTCTGAAAGAGTTTCAGTGGAACCGCTGTTTTCTGTTTGAACACCTTCAAACAAGCCAGCACCGACTGTTCGTGCTCGTTCATGAGGCATGCTGTCAAAGAGACTGAGTCCAACTCCAAACCGAGGAAAGAGATGCTCTGAACCAGGAGGAGCTTGCTCTTTTCCCAGTTGACCCGAAGCCCTAGTCGGCTGAGGTGTGAGAGCACCAAGTCCCTGTGTGCACACAACATGTCCTGAGAGTGAGCTAGGATTAGCCAGTCGTCGAGATAGTTGAGAATGCGAATGCCCACCTCCCTTAATGGGGCAAGGGCTGCCTCTGCGACCTTTGTGAAGATGCGAGGAGACAAGGACAGGCCAAAAGGGAGGACCTTGTACTGATATGCCTGACCTTCAAATGCAAACCACAGGAAGGGTCTGCGTCGAGGTAGAATCGAGACGTGGAAGTATGCGTCCTTCAGGTCTACCGCCGCGAACCAATCTTGATGCCGGACGCTCGCCAGAATACGTTTTTGCATCAGCATCTAGTATTGGAGTCTGTGTAAAGCTCGGTTCAGTACTCGCAGTTCCAAGATTGGCCGAAACCCACCACCTTTTTTTCAGTACGATGAATTAGGGGCTGTAAAACCCCTTCTTCATCTCAGCCGGAGGGACAGGTCCTATCGCACCCTTCCATAGGAGGGTAGCGATCTCTGCGCGCAAGGTAGCTGCGTTTTTGTCCTTGACCAAGGTGAAGTGGATACCGCTGAACCTGGGCGGACGCCTGGTGAACTGAATCACTTAGCCGAGTCGGACGGTCCGGACCAGCCATCGCGACGGATTGGAAAGCGCAAGTCACGCGTCCAAGTTCCGCACAAGGGGGACCAAAGGGACAACATCGTCGGACGTACCGGCAGGTGGGGCCTCGCGGCAGGGCGGAGCTCGAGGTGCCACACCATGTCGTGGCCATGCTGAGTCTAGGGACATTGAAGCACTTACCTGGCTCCTTGTGACCACCCCCGGAACAGCCTGGGACGGGGGAGGAAGAGGCCTGTCCTCGTGACCCGTGGAGACTGTCACATCGGCGGCAGATTTGTACCACAGCTGGGCGCTCAGGGGCGGGAGACCGCCGCTGGAGCGCTAAACCTGCCAAATAGAGTGGTGGACGGTGGTCGTGATGACGGCCGTGCACACCGGATACGTGACCCAGGGAACAAGGAAACCGCTCTTGCTGAACTCTTGAGTACTGCAGCCACTTGGGCATGCAGCGCAATTAAATGCAAAGGTAACAAAAAGATTCTCCTCCCGGCCTTCGTCCGGGGGATGGAGAGGTCTGCTTACCAGCTTCAGAGCAGCGGGTTTCGTCGTCCCTGGGTCACCCGTCTTAAGGGCGCTTTGAAGCCTTTCACGGGTTCTTGGCGGCCGCGAGATGGGTGGTGTCAGGGGGGGACGCCCTTGGCGATGAGCAGACGGGGTGCGGGACCTTGAGCCATGCCGGGGCAGGATATGCTGGATAGTCTCCGTCTGCTGCTCCACCGTCGAGAACTGCTGGGCAAAGTCTTTGATGGTGTCGCCGAATAGGCCAGCCTGGGAGATGGGGGCAGCAAGGAACCGTGTCCTGTCGGCCTCACCCATCTCGACCAGGTTGATCCAAAGGTGGCGCTCCTGGACCACTATTGTGGACATCGTCTGCCCGAGAGACCGCGCCGTGACCTCCGTCGCTTGGAGAGCGAGGTCGGTCACTGAGCACAGTTCCTGCATCAATCCCGGGGCGGAACTACCCTCGTGCAGTTCCTTTTAGCGCCTTGGCGGACTTGCAGGAGAGCCATGGCGTGCAGGGCAGAGGTGGCTTGTCCAGCAGCACCGTAGGCCTTGGCCGTCAGAGACAACGTAAACCTACAGGCCTTGGATGGGGGCTTTGGGCACCCGCGCCAGGTGGCGGCACTCTGTGGGCATAGGTGCACCGCGAGCGCCTTTATCCACCGGGGGTTTGCCAAATAGCCCTTGGCCACCCCACCATCGAGGGTAGTGAGGGCGGGGAAGCTGAAAAGATCGGGACCGGGCAGTAAAAAGTGCCTCCCACGACCTTGTCAGCTCTTCATGCACTTCCGGGAAGAAAGGAACGGGGGAGGGGTGTGGCTTTGAGCGGCGCCGCGATCCGAGGAATCAAACCGCGAGGGTTCAGGGAAGAGCGGAGGGTTCCACTCTAGCCAACGCTCGCAGCTGCCATGGAAAGCATGTCATCATGTCTGCGTCAGCCTGTGACTGGGCAATCGTCCCCGAAGGGAGGAGCCCAGCTGAGGCTTCCGCGTCCGAGTGGATGAGCCCGCTCTCCAATGCTGCACTCGAGAGCTCATCACTTTCACGGGCTCCGAATAAGAGGTCGAACTCGCCGTGAGACGAGCCGGCGGACTCATCCGGAAGCTCAATCGGGGCAGACGAGCGTGCCGGGGAATGGGAGGTCCACGGGGGGATACCCGGCGGAGGCGGTCCCATTGGGGTCCCCAAATCGCCCCCAGTGCTAGCCGCGCTGGCCTCATACCCGTGGGTAAAAGACCGAGGCGGGGAGCCTCTGGGGTGGCTTGCTTTCTTACGAAGGCGAGCCACGACTGCATCGTTGCCGTGGACATGTCCTCGCAATGAGTACATGACCATCCACGAACGCTGTCTCCACGTGAGCAGTGCCCAGACACGAAAGACAGTGATCGTGACCGTCAGAAGGCGAGAGATAACGAGCGCAACCAGGAATAACACACAAAGGAAAGGCATCTTTAAAAAGACATGTCTTTAAAAAGACGTTTCATGTGTGCCGCTCTTTTAGAGAAATATACTCTTTTAGAGAAATATACTCTTATTTCTGCCGAAGCGCCCAGGGGCATTCTCTGCAGTGCACCAGTGCAGAGGAGGGAGAAGCCACTGAAATGCGCCAGCAGAGGTGAATGAACAGTCGTGGGAATTCAGCTCAGTGAGCATGACAGTTCGGCTCCGAAGAGAAAATCTGAAGCATACCAGCTCCTTTTATACCCGTATGTCCGGGGGAGTGGCATGCAAATACCACTCACCAATTTTCATTGGCCTTTTATCAAAGACCAGAGTTGTCTCGGGCTCCAAAGAGTGACCCCTAGTGTCACTACATCGACACAACGTCGAATGAGTGACAGCTAGGGAACAGATCAATATAATAAATTCTCCTCCCTGCCCATTAGGGGGCAATATGCAAGAAGGGTGTGGATCACCAAAAACAGAAGGAGAATGAGAAATTGAAAGTAAAGTGGAAATTGACTGAGCAGGGAGGAGAATTTATGGTATGTAAAGTATGAAAAATTACTTAAATATTGATCTGTTTCTCACCCACACCTATCATATAGCTTCTGAAGATATAGATTTAACCACCAGAGTCATCTGGTGTACTTTTATTTTGCCCTTATGTGGATTTTGGAGCTTCAGAATTTTGACACCTATTCACGTACATTGTGAGGACCTACAGAGCTGAGAAATTCTTCCAAAAATCATTCTATTGTGTTCAGCAGAAGAAAGTCATACACATCTGGGATGGCATGAGGGTGAGTAAATGATGAGAGAGTTTTCATTTTTGGGTGAACTAATCCTTTAAAGAAGTTTCTTATCAGAGGCACTTTTGTTGGCACTGCACCCATAGCAGTGCTTCCTGGAAATCAACGTCACGCTGTTGTGTCATGTGACACGGTGCGCCAGAAGTTTAACCCATAAATGACAGTTTAGAGTCTTGCGAACAATATTCAGTCAGTTTTAATCCATTTAAATTATATGTTGCATATAGCGAAGCAAAAATACAACATCCACACATGTGGATGCGGGGTCGCACGAGGTTAAAGTTAATGATTTATCAAGTTTAAAATCAACAAAACCTACCTCCCTACCCTAAACATTAAAACTAAATCTAACTGATGTCATACAAATCAAATGTGACATGAAAAAAACGCAATTGCTAAATCAACCACGTCATTTTGTGGTGCTTCTGTGACACTTTCGGCTCATGCGTTATGAAAATTTTGTCACAATGCAAAAATGGCTTGATGGCTTTCCATTTTGAGCTACTTAGTGCACTTTAACTGTTGACATTAGAAATAGCTCAAATAAATGAGCGTACTTTTTAAGCTAATCACTCTACACTTTTCACTACTTTGTGAAAATCAAAATGCTTATGCAAAGGTTTCCTGTTCTCAGAATCCCTAACACGGCTTGTGTCTGGTTTACTGAAGTTAATCTAATGCCATGATTTTATTCAGCCCTGCCCGGCTCCCGTTACCCAAAACAAGCCTATCTGCGCACATTTGTGTTTAACATGCATGCGCTCGGCTCACGCTCACTGTTTAGTATGCAGCACAGCACAGTGCGCGCATTCTCTCCGAGAAAACAAACAAGAGTTAGTGGAACATATCTTTATTACCCAGTCAGCCTGGCTAAATTAATCACACCCCCGTGAACAATAGGCCTACTGCAAAAATTAAAGCCCTATACGCAGATACTCTACTGGAGGTAAAAGAGGAAAGGAAAAAAATAGAGAACGTCAACATTGGGGTTTAGTTGAAATAGGACATTTATTAAAAGGGATGTTTAAAATAAAAAGGGGGGATGAGTGGTTGCAGTTCGGTGCTCAAGTCGTGACTCCTGCCTGAAAGAAGATGAAATAGAGAAGGCTAAAAGTATATAGACCAACAAAGAGAGAAGGACTACCAACATTCACCACCTCTCAGCAATCCCTCCTGAACCTGCCACTGGCATGCACAGTTATTCCAGATGATTCACATGATAAAGCATTCTTTTTCATGTGTGTGTGATACCTGTGAGTGAGTGTAGAGAACAACCATGACTAAATTATCAACTGAATGCAATAGAAATTTTTTAAAGACCATTTACAAGAGTCTTTCACTTATGCAACCCCATCTGTTTAAAAAAACAAAAAAAAAATACAATTTCTGTCATCATTTATTCACCCTCATGTTGTTCTAAACCCATTTGACTTTCTTCCTTCAGTGTAACACAAAAGGAGAAATGTTGAAGACTCTACTGGTCGCTCTTTTCCATGTAATGATAGCAAATGGGGACTTGTTTGTTCAGCTTGAAAATGACAACAACAACAAACAAACAAAATAATAAAAGTTTAATAAAAGAAGTCCATATGATTTGTGTACTAGATTCAAAGTCTTCTGAAGTGATTTGATAACTTAAAAATTTAAGTTGTTATTCACTTAATATTTTTTCCCTCTGCTGTCTGCATCCATTTAAATACGACACCTCAGATGCATCCAGTCTGATGTAATGAAAATTTTGTGATTATGGCTACATTTTTGCAAAATTATATTAACGGATCACATTAGGTTTCACATCCATGATGTCGCTGCAACGTGACCAGTCATCACTGATGTTAAATCTGACATGATGCATGTAATGGCACCATATTTAATTTGAGAGCTACAGCAGAGGGAAAGATTTTCAGTGAAAGACAATTCTCATTTCAGGCTGTTTGTCACACAAAACTATTGCATGGTTTCAGAACTTGGAATATACTGTAGCACACATACTTTTATGACACTTTTATGGTGCTTTTTTATCATTGTGGAGTTCAACAGCTCAATTAATTTTGTGGTACTTGCACTTATAGCCAAAGAAAAGAGATAAATGAGTCACTGGATCATAGATTTTCTGATGAGTGACTATTTGCTGACAGTCTGAACATTGATTTATAAAAGGTAAGCACAAATATATCTTTAGCCTGAGGGATTATGATGATATCAGCATTAACAAGCTCAAAGTGAGGCTCTGACACAATGGAGGTTTACTTGGATGTGCAGTTCAGGTGTACACTGTACTGTAAACTCAGTGTATGCAAGTGAATGGAACATTCCATCCCATTCTTGAATCTCTGGTTACAATCTAGTGCCCTGGACCTTTGAAACAAGGCAAGAAACAAGAGCTCAGCAGTTAGTTTGTGTGCTGATGAGGAAATAAATTCCAGACTAACCTTTCCTGTTGGTGAACAGATAGTAGACTGGTGTCAATTGGAGTCTTTATCAATGTGGTTGCTTTTTATTGTTTGCAAAAATAGCATGTTTATACTGTAAGTATCATGCCATTCCTCTGTGTGGCAAATAAATTAAATCTTTACGGAAACATTCTCTAAACCTGTGATAGTTATTACAAATATTCAGTCTTGTTTACGTGCAAATGTGTCCCTGTTTACATATATACAGTTGTATTGTGCTTATGTGTTTAGCCTTGATGAGAAATTAACTTAATTGCAACTTGTGTGATATTTGAATTATGACTGAAAAAGGAAGAAAAATGAAAAATAGAAATAAAAAAATAACATGCAGCTGTTTTTTATTGCCTCTGCGATTACTCATGCAATCATCATCTGCTGGTAATTTTCAGTTTATGTTGTAATATAGATTAAGGAAATTACTTTCACCAATATCCTCACATTAAATTAGAATAAATTGAAGTTTCAGATTAGAATATTGTAGATTCAGACTCCCGAAAGAGTTCTATTATGTGGTGTCTTTCATCTAGCACTTTAATTCAACGGTGGCCTCAGGGAGATGGGATTAGAACAAAGCAGCGTTTCTCTAATTGGACACGACAAGCTCTGGTCAGTCAGATAAGGTGAGGACTTCAGGCAATGGTTCAGTTCTACTGTGGACAACTTCCACGGTTATATACTTCAAATTACTGAGAATGGAGAAACTACATCAGTACCATCGGTTGTGCTTGTAGTGTCCTTCTGTCAGGGGAAGCACATTTGTTTCTCTCTAAATTTAATATACCCTATTAGAAAGACTTTATGAAGCGCTTCAGTCACATTTAAAAACAGATTAAAAAAATAAATAAAAAAACGAAATAATACAAGGTTTGGATGGTAACATTTTATATTAAAAGGAAAGATGTTTCAGAGACCGCAAAAGTTGTTACATTTTGCTAAAAAATTTGGAATAACGTAGACTACACAGATTAATCATGCACAATAACGCCAGGAATTTAGCAAATGGGGTCAATTTTGATTTCATGCTAACTTTAAGCTATATTAATTTATAATTAGCTGTACTATTAACATGTTCTTTATTTTTAGAGCCTTTAACTAATTAGGCAGATTTTGCAGCAACACATTCTTATTCATTTGAGGTTTTTGCCTTGAAAAGTTCAAAGCCCCAGTGAGAATGTGTCAAGCATAAAATATTTCAGGGAGTTTTGGCCCGGCTCCAGTTCCACAGAATGGATGAGGTGATTGTGCATTATGCTGAACATTCGCATCAATCTTTTGTTCTGCACTACATTAAACTGGCTTGTCAAAAAATTTTCCTCCTACTCATCCGATGAGACTCAAACATAGATAAATTGAAACTATGGCTTTTAAAACTCCTTTGACTTTTCAGATATTGTGGCAACTTTATGATGATGCTTCTGGTGATCATTTACATACATCTAGGATACAAAACTAGCAATCTCCCCTGAAACTTGAGCCTAGTGCAGGGTTTCTCAACACTTTTGTCTTATGTACCCCCACAGCACAATTAATAAAGCTCAGTAACCCTTTATCAAGACCAAACCAGAAATGTGTACCTTCCAGAACATTTTATCCTGGATTTTAGTTAGTGAGTCAGTTAGTTAGTTACTTAAAGGTGAAATAAGCAATTCCCGAGAAAGACTGTTGATATTTGAACTCAAAAGCCAAACAAACACACCCCTCCCTTCAGTGCTCCTTCAGAAGCTACGCCCCCCAGCTATGCATGCGCAATAATGTTGTGTGGATTGGTCCGATCCAATTTGTTTATTTTCCCATTTACAGAGCCAGGGCTGTGTACAAACACCAGATTTTTTAGAGCGCACACACAGAACGGACAGCTAGCGTGAAGAGATATTCGCGGAATTTGACAAAAAGCGTATTGGATTAAAATGACTTACTCCACCTTTAATGAGCGATATAATGATTTCGTAAGTTTGTGACTGAGTGAGTTAGTTAGTGACTTAGTAAGTTAGTGACTGAGTGAGTGAGTGACTGAATTGGTCAGTTAGTGACTTGGTGAGTGAGAATGTGAGTGAGTGAGTGAGTTAATGACTGTTAATTAGTTGGTGACTTAATGAGTGAGTTAGTGACTTAGTGAGTGGGTTGGTTAGTGATTTAGTAAGTTAGTCACTAAGTGAGTGAGTTAGTGACTGAGTAAATAAGTTAATTAGTTGGGACTTAGTGAGTGAGTGAGTTAGTTAGTGACTTAGTGAGTGGGTTGGTTAGTGATTTAGTAAGTTAGTGACTAAGTGGGTGAGCTAGCTAGCTAGTTTGTTTGTTCATTCGTTTGTTCGTTCGTTAGTTATTTAGTTAGTCAGCGCTGTGAGTGAAAAACAGAATCACAGCATTTATTGTACAAAGAGTGTCATCCATGTAAATGTATAACTGAAAAAAATTCATTATATATATATATATATATATATATATATATATATTGTAACAGTATAAGGACAGGCAAGGAGGAGGAGGGAACTGGCTGACCAGTCAATGTAAAGTTTAATGATATACTGTAAAAGAACTTAAAACAACATAGAACATAAAACATGATGAACGAACACACATGCAGTCTCTCTCTTGAACCGGCATCTCCGGCTGCTCCTTATCTGCTCTCCCGCTGATCAGCTGATTCAGCGCCAGCCTGCTCCATCACGGTCCTGCCACGCCCTCCTTATATATATATATATATATATATATATATATATATATATATATATATATATATATATATATATATATATATATATATACTGATGGCCAAAAGTTTGGAATAATGTACAGATTTTGCTCTTATGAAAAGAAATTGGTACTTTTATTCACCAAAGTGGCATTCAACTGATCACAATGTATAGTCAGGACATTAATAATGTGAAAAATTACTATTACAATTTAAAAAAATATATATATATATTCAGAACTTCTTAAACTACTTCAAAGAGTTCTCATCAAATCCTCCACATGCAGCAATGACAGCTTTGCAGATCCTTGGCATTCCAGCTGTCAGTTTGTCCAGATACTCAGGTGACATTTCACCTCACGCTTCCTGTAGCACTTGCCATAGATGTGGCTGTCTTGTCGTGCACTTCTCACGCACCTTACAGTCTAGCTGATCCCACAAAAGCTCAATGGGGTTAAGATCCACAACACTCTTTTCCAATTATCTGTTGTCCAATGTCTGTGTTTCTTTGCCCTCTCTAACATTTTCTTTTTGTTTTTCTGTTTCAAAAGTGGCTTTTTCTTTGCAATTCTTCCCATAAGGTCTGCACCCCTGAGTCTTCTCTTTACTGTTGTACATGAAACTGGTGTTGAGCGGGTAGAATTCAATGAAGTTGTCAGCTGAGGACATGTGAGGTGTCTATTTCTCAAACTAGAGAATGTGATGTACTTATCCTCTTGTTTAGTTGTACATTTGGCCTTCCACGTCTCTTTCTGTCCTTGTTAGAGCCAGTTGTCCTTTGTCTTTGAAGACTGTAGTGTACACCTTTGTATGAAATCTTCAGTTTTTTGGCAATTTCAAGCACTGTATAGCCTTCATTCCTAAAAACAATGATTGACTGATGAGTTTCTAGAGAAAGCTGTTTCTTTTTTGCCATTTTTGACCTAATATTGACCTGAAGACATGCCAGTCTATAGCATACTGTGTCAACTCAAAAACAAACACAAAGACAATGTTAAGCTTCATTTAACGAACCAAACAGCTTTCAGCAGTGTTTGATATAATGGCAAGTGATTTTCTTGTACTAAATTAGCAATTTAGCATGATTACTCAAGGATAAGGTGTTGGAGTGATGGCTGCTGGAAATGGGGCCTGTCTAGATTTGATAAAAAATGAATTTTTTCAAATAGTGATGGTGCTGTTTTTTACATCAGTAATGTCCTGACTATACTTTGTGGTCAGTTGAATGCCACTTTGGTGAAATAAATTGAAATTAAAGTGAATTACCAATTTCCTTCCGAAACAACAAAACCTGTACATTATTCCAAACTTTTGGCCACCAGTGTAGATAGGGAGGTAGGTAGGTAGGAAGGTAGGTAGGTAGGTAGGTAGATGATAGATAGCTAGATAGATAGATAGATAGAGAGAGAGAGAGAGAGAGAGAGAGAGAGAGACAGACAGCCAGACAGCCAGACAGACAGGCAAGGTTCCCAGCATGGTTACAATTATTATGTGTGTTCACTTCTAAATAGTGCTTCTGTGATCTCAGCCATCCTTTTGGTTGATCGCTGGACCAAGCTGTGAGTTGAAGTATGTGCTTGCTCTTCACCGAATCTGTCCTGAAGCTAAGCAGTCCTGACCACCAAACAGGCATGAAAGGCGAGTACTGAATTGTTACGCTTAGCCGGTAATTTATTCTGCTTGAGCTGCTGCCAGGTATTCAGCTAGAGTTCTCACACACCCAAGGGCACCCTGGGAACAAACGGAAAAAACACTTAGCAACATACAGTATGTATGCACTTGAGTGTTGTTTTTAAGGTCCACTTTACAGTCAATTCAATAGAGGAAAGCAGGAATCATCTTAAAACATTTTGTGTTTTGCTCATTTATTCAGGAAATTTTACTTAGACAAATTCAAAATTCAAAGATTCACCTCAAACATCTTTGACATGTCAGCATGTAATTACCAGTGTTCAATACATTTATAACTCAATTACATACATGAACATGCACAAGCTGATGGAAAACACAAATGTTAATAAACCCCATATGTTAGAAACACTAAAATGGATTTAATTGGCAGTTTTTTCTAATATACAATTTTAAGTTAACAGTTTATGTGCTGGACCTTTATTTTCTCTGGGCTATAGAGGCAGCTGTTACATTCATACAGACAGGAAAATTACAGATGGTTTGCAATACCAAAATCAGGCCAAGAAATTCACAAAATTTGTTTTGTCAAAAATAACACAGTGATCAGTTTTCATGTTAGTTGTTACTAAAACTGTACATTGCATTACTTGCACATATCTAATATGTACACCGTGAGTGCAGTTTGCATTATGTTATTACCAATATTACATTTAATGACCGTTACAATTATCCCCACTCACCCCTACATCCATCTTATTGCAGAACAGTCAACAACAGTCAGTATTTTCTGTGGTTTAATGGTAAATAGAAAAAGAGTATGGACTAAACAAAGTTTCCATTTTTTAGAGTCTTAATAGTGGAAATTGACTGAGCTCCAGAAAATCCCATAAAGATTCAATGATCTTTTAAAATAATGTTGTAAAATCATACTGGTGCTCATAAAAGCACTCTTGAATTTGTTGCAAATTAGGAACATCATGACCAAATAGTGACTTCAGCACTTGGTTCTTTAAAATGATCTCATATTGCACGGTCATTATACAGTATGACCACACAGACCAATAATTTGACCCAACGACTCCCACATGATGGCCGCCCATACCATTTGTAGATTTCTTACTATGTTTAACAGGCAATGTACACTGTGGTTTGAAGGCCTCCTTTGGCTTTCTCCACATGTCAGAAATAGAGTGAATGTGTTGTGATTTTCCACGAGTTGTGTTTCTTACACAAGGTTATGCATCATTGCTGACCTTGAGTAACAGCAGTTTCCAAGCGGTTTTTTCTTTTTTTTATGTCTAAATTTTAAAAGCATGCCATTTCAGTTCTGTGTCCTCTGTTTTCAAGCAAAAAATCTTATTTTATTCCACTGGATGACACATTATACTGATTTGAAATGTAGGTGGTGCTCTAACGCATTTTAGTACTCACCCATAGACAACAAGTTTTTTGTTTTTTTTTAAGTGCTGAGAGCTTCCACACTGCTTTGTTGAATATCTTGGTGTCACTGGAAAGCAGAGAATCCCAGCTTTACAATGATGTGTAACATTTAGTCTTCTATAGATGGGAACCTATTTTTCTGATGATTTGTTTCTCATACTTTTTCTACCAGACTTCATATTTTGTTCTAAAATGTTTTGACACAACATTAGAACATTGGGCATTGGACTGGAATATTGGACAAGCAAGCTAACAAATAAGTAAACAAGTAATTTCTTTAACTCATTTTAAAGCTAACAACTCAAGGTAAGGTTTGATATAAAATTTGAGGCTATTTGGGGCTTATAGATCAGTGGTCAGCACAGAAAAGAGACGTTTGCATTTTATGCCTTACCGAAACAAAATAAACTGCACAGTCACCTTCCTGAGAATGAGAGCTTTCATCTGATATATGACTTGTCTATTTAAGTGCTACGTGAAGGACTTTTATATTCATTTAAAAATGTCTACAACATAACCTCTAAGTGGGGCCACTTTGCAGCACAAATGTTTTCAGGCCTTATTTTGTTATTTTTTGTAAATAAATGCAAAAGTGATGGAGTTCTCAGAAAATTTCAGATTCTAAGCTTTCAAATGAAACCACATATGCCTAACTTATACCACAGGTCTGTTGAATGCTTGATTCTGATTTGTTGATGGACATTCTAAGGTGTGCAGTTATTTTCCAGTAGCTGCACGGCTAAAAAGTTCCAGGTCTTGACCGCATAAAGATTCCATATCACTTCGCCAAATTATTTCAGTTATTACACAGAGCCTTACAGGCCAATACAGACTACACATCATGCATTTTACTGAAGCAGCCTGAGAGGGTTTGTTGTTCCGTTGTCTCCCCACTGGCTCCTGCCTGACTATCGCTCTCTTTTTTTTTTCTTTCTCCCTATATATATAAAGTCACATGCCCTTTCAAGCAGTGTGGTAAAACATTTGCTGTTGTATCAACATTTACTTCTCACTTGTGTAGAAAACTTAAAAAAATACAGGAGGCTTAGTTGACTCCAAAAGTGGCCATCCTAATGGCTCACTTCGCAGAGAAGCAAGAAGGACTAATTCATCAAGAAAATGTAAGTTTGTCTTCATATTCATTGTGTTTGTTCTTCATATGAATACCTGTATAAAATGGTTCACCCAAAAATGATCATTCTCTCATCATTTACTCACCCTTATGCTGTCTCAAAATCATATTACTTTCTTCTGCAGAACACAAAAGATGATATTTTAATGGAGAAAGATGTCTGTTTGTCCATACAATGCAAGTGAATGGGGACCAAACATTCAAGCTCCAAAAAGGACATAAAGGCACCATTAAGGTTCTGCATAAGACTCCAGTAATTTAATGAATGTCTTCTAAAGCAATCCAAATGGTTTTGGGTGAGAACAGACCAAATGTAACTTCTTTTCACTGTACAGCTAAAATCGGCAGTCTCCTTGGCAAACATGAATTCAAGCTTGATCACAATTCCTAGCACTCTGCATATGCATCAAGTGCTAGGAAGTGTAATCAAGCTTGAATTCATTATTGTGCCTAGAGACTGCAATGGCAAGATGTACAGTCGAAAGTGTTACAGTTTGGTCTGCTCTCACACAAAACCAATTGAATCGCTTCAGAAGACTGGTTAAACCACTTGACTCGTATTAATTACTATTATCCTCCATTTCTGTCCATTTTGGTGTTTTTGGTCCTCATTCTCTTCTTTTGCATTGTATGGACAAATAGACATTACATCTCCATCAAAATATCATCTTTTGTGACATACGTGTTTAAATCAACATAAGGGTGAGTTAATGATGAGACAATTATCATTTTTGGATAAAATATTCCTATTTGGAATATAACAGGCCTATTGTCCTGGTACAATATAAGCAGTAGCACATTTTTTTCTTTTTCTTTTTTTTTTCTTCTTTTTTCATAAATTGTTATCTTTACGAATAGATGTCTGCCACTCCTGCTGACCTTGAGAAGACGGGTAACCTGCCTGTGACTCCTCGTTTGATCCTGCTTGGTAAGTATATCATATTAGATATGTCTGCATTTTGTTTCACTAAAACAAAGCTCACAGTCTGACGCATGTTTTTATTAACAGGAAAAGATCCACCTTTATGTGCCTCATTCTAGAATCTACTGTCTTTGAATTGTCTGTTTTCAATTGTCGTCATGTACTCACAGGCATGTTGTAACAAACCCATAAAACCTCCTTTCTAGGGACTGGCTGTGTCAGTTATTGTTCAATATTATTTAAAAAAAAAAATGTTGCAATGAAAGTGAATGGCAACTGATGATGTCAGTCCCTAATATTCTGCCTACATTTCCTTTTGTGGTCCACTGAAGAAATAAATTTGGAGTAACGCAAGGGTGAGCAGATTATAACAATTTTCATTTTTGGGTGAACTATCCCTTTGAGTGTCAGATCACATGGTGTGTTTTCACTGGGGGCGTATTCAGTAATTTTCTTTGCAGAGATATTGTGGGTTCTCTTATCTTGGAAGACATGACATTGTGTGACATTGTTAGGGCTGGCATAATTTTCTCACTGCTTTTTGTATGCCCAGCTGTCCTGAGAACATAGATTACACATGAATCTATCTATCCATTCCTTTAAAGTCCAGGTGATATTCCAAGGCAATGGATGAAAGGATGGATGATCAGCCTGGAAGGTCAAATAATCTGCAAGGGTGTGCAGCCAACTTTTGTCACTGGACTTGCTGTATTGTTTTCTTTGTATTACATCTTTAATTAGCAGCATCCACACTGGAATTCCTTCAAAGGTAACAAGCTTGCACTTTTTTTATTATTTGTTTAATTTTCATTAATAAATTAATATTATTATGTTGACTTAAACGAATAGTTCCCCATTTAATAATTATCTCATTTACTCAACTTTGTTGACCAAACTGTTAGCTACAAAAAGGACATAAAAGCATAATAAACGTAATCCATACAGTACAGTGGTTTAATTCAGTTTAGTTTAATTTTAGTTGAGAACAGACCAAAATAACTCATTCACTGTTCAATTTGCCATTGCAGTCTCTAGGCACAATCATGATTTCAGTCCTGATTACACTTATTTGACACACGCTCAGAGTGCTAGGAAATGTAATTGAGCTTGAAATCATGATCGAAAATTCTGAAAATCCTCTCAGCAGTCCGAACTGTCCTTTGTAGTCTTCTGATGTCTGATTTCATAGCTGAACCAAACCAGACAATTACTGAAGTGCAGAGGACAGACTCAATGACTGCTGAGTAGAACTGTATCAGCAGCGCCTGTGGCAGGTTGAACTTTCTCAGCTGGCGAAGGAAGCACAACCTCTGCTGGGCCTTTTTCACAATGGAGTCAATGTATGTCTCCCACTTCAGGTCCTGTGAGATGGCAGTGCCCAGGAACCTGAATGACTCCACTGCTGCCACAGTGCTGTTTAAAATGGTGAGGGGGGGTCAGTGTTGGGGTGTTCATCCTAAAGTCCACAATAATCTCCACCGTTTTGAGCGTGTTCAGCTCAAGGTTGTTTTGACTGCACCAGACAGACAGCTGTTTATCCTCCCTTCTGAATGCAGACTCATCGTCATCTCGGAGTGGTGTCGTCTGCAAACTGCAGGAGCTTGACAGAGGGATCCTTGGCAATGCAGTCATTGGTGTAGAGGGAGAAGAGTAGTGGGGAGAGCACACATCCCTGGGGGGCACCAGTGCTGATTGTACAGGTGCTAGAAGTGAGTTTCCCCTGTCTCACAAGCTGCTGCCTGTCCGTCAGAAAGCTAGTAATCCACTGACAGATAGACATGGGAACAGAGAGTTGGTGTAATTTATTCTGGAGTATAGCTGGGATGATGGTGTTGAAAGCCGAACTGAAGTCCACAAAAAGGATCCTTGCGTATGTCCCTGGTCTATCCAGATGTTGCAGGATATGATGCAATCCCATGTTGACTGCATCATCCACAGACCTGTTTGCTCGATAAGCAATTTGAAGGGGATCTAGAAAGGGTCCAGTGATGTTCTTCAGGTGGGTCAACACCAATCTCTCACATGATTTTATGACCACAGACGTCAGGGCGACAGGTCTGCAGTCATTAAGTCCTGTGATTTTTGGTTTCTTTGGGACAGGAATAATGACTGAGCATTTGAAGCAGCATGGGACTTCACACTGCTCCAGTGATCTATTGAAGATCTGTGTGAAGATGGTGGCCAGCTGGTTAGCACAGGATCAAAGACATGCTGGTGAGAGGCCATCTGGGCCTGAAGCTTTCCTCGTCTTTTGTTTCCGAAAGACCCGGCTCACATCATCTTCACAGATCTTAAGTGCAGGTTGAGTAGCAGGAGGGGGGAGGAGGGGGGTTGCAGGAGGTGTTGGTGTTTGTGTGAAGTGAAGGTCAGAATAAGTGTGGGATGTGAGTTTGGGCCTTTCAAATCTGCAGCAGAACACATTCAGGTCATCAGCCAGTTGTTGGTCCACCACAGGGTTGGGGATAGGAGTCCTGTAATTTTTGAGTTGTTTCATGCCACTCCACACTGATGCAGGGTCGTTAGCTGAAAACTTGTTTTTCAGCTTCTCAGAGTATCTTCTTTTAGCCACTCTGATTTCCTTGTTCAGTGTGTTCCTGGCCTGATTGTACAAGACTTTATCCCCTCCCCAGTAAGCATCCTCTTTGGCCTGAAGAAGCTGCCTGAGCTCTGTTGTAAACCATGGTTTGTCATTGTTGAACGTTAAATAAGTCCTAGTAGGAATGCACATATCCTCACAGAAACTGATATATGATGTAACAGTATCTGTGAGCTCATCCAGGTCTGTGGCTGCAGCCTCAAAAACACTCCAATCAGTGCAGTCAAAGCAGGCTTGTAGTTCCCGCTCTGATTCATTGGCCCTTCTCTTTACAGTCCTTACTACTGGCTTGGTTGATTTTAATTTCTACCTGTAGGTTGGAAGAAGATGAACCAGACAGTGATCAGAGAGTCTCAAAGCTGCTCTAGGGACAGAGTGATATGCATCCTTTATTGTTGTGTAGCAGTGATCCAGTATGTTCCTGTCTCTGGTGGGGCATGTAATGTGCTGTTTGTATTTGGGCAGTTCACGTGTGAGATTTTCTTTGTTAAAATCCCCAAGAATAATAATAACTGAGTCCGGGTATTGTTGTTCTGTGTCTGTGATTTGATCAGCCAGCTGTTGCAGCGCGGCATTCAAACACGTGTTTAGTGCGATATACACACTCACCAGAATAAACGAGGAAAACTCCTGCAATGAGTAGAAAGGCTTACAGTTAATAAAGAGTACTTCCAAATTAGGACAGCACATCCTCTTTAACCTTGTTACATCTGTACACCAACTTTCACTGATGTAAAAGCATGTTTCACCGCCTCTTGTTTTCCCCGTTAACTCCGCGATGCGATCCACTCTGAACAGCTGAAAGCCCGGCAGATGTAACACGCTGTCCGGAATGGTTTCACTCAGCCAGGTTTCTGTGAAGCACAAGGCAGCAGAGGTTGAAAAGTCCTTGTTTGTGCGGGTGAGGAGATGTAGTTCATCCGTTTTGTTAGGAAGAGAGTGGAGATTCGTAAGATGAATACTTGGCAGCGCTGTTCGAAATCCACACTGACGGAGTTTGACCAGCACGCCTGCTCGTCTCCCTCGCCTGCGTCTCTTGAACAGCAGAGCTGCGCCTCTAACTAAAATGTCCAGCAAAACGTCTGAATATTCAAAAACCGGGAAAAGATTGTCTGGTATATGCTGTTGAATGTTCAGCAGTTCGTCTCTGGTAAAACTGACTGGAAAAAGATTACTAAACACAGGACAAACAAACAAAAACTACAAAACAATAGGAGCGCTCCACACCGAGGCAGCCATCCGCGGCGCCATCATGATGCATGAATCCATAATCCACATATACAAATAGAAAGTGCAGGGTGTAATATGCATTTAAAATTGTGATTATGGGGTTGTGACTGGTATGTAATTTAACAGCTATATGCTTCTAACTTACAGTTATATATTGTAGTTGACAAATACAGTATTTAGCTGTTAATTTCGAAAATGGTAACACACCGTATTTTTACAGTATAATACTGGCAACCACAGCTGCAAGTAGATTACTGTTTTTTTACAGGAAAATATTTTACAGTGTAGAAGTTTACACAGAGTCATTAAAGAAAGGTGAACTACCACCAACCATGATGCAAGCCCTGATCAGTCTCATTCTTAAAAAAGATAAATACCCAAACGAATGTAAAAGTTATCATCCAATTTACCTGATCCAGTTAGATTATATTGATAGATTATATAGAAAATATTGTCTAAAATTCTGGTGTAACAGTTAAAGGTCGGGCAAGGAGGAGGCGGGAACCGGCTGAACAATCAACATAAACTTTTAATGCATAAATGAACTTAAAACAACATAAAACATAAGGACACAGACACACATACAATGCCGCCACGTGCGTCTCTCTCTCTCGAACCGGCGTCTCCAGCTGCCCCTTATCTCGCTCTCCCACTGATCAGCTGATTCAGCACTGGCTGTGCTCCATCACGGCCCGGCCATGCCCTCCTCCTACTCTGGCTAATCGGTTAAGCAGAGTAAATACATCTATTATACATATAGATCAAGTGAGGTATTCGTGGTCATAGTTCTTCTGATATTATTAGAAGATATGGTGGAATGGAACTAAATAGATAGTCCCATTCCACCCTATCAAACGCCTTCTCGGCATCAAGTGAGATCACTTTTATTGGGTGGATTAAGTTACTTTATAAACAACCGTTTATAAACGGTTAAATGGCAGTGCAAACTAAAGGAGTAATTTCAGATTTTTTTTCTCTTGGTAGGGGATCCCAGCAAGGTTGTCCTCTCTTTCCTATATTGTTCTGTCTTGCTCTGGAACCATTAGCAGCTGCAATAAGAAAAGAGGTGTCATGCATAAACTTCTACTTTACTTTCTAATTCTACTTTAGCTCTTGCTCTGACAGCATATTACCCTGTCATGGTTTTCCAACCTGGCGCCTTTCAATGGCCCAAGTAAGGCATTAAGTATTTAGGCATTTTATTTCCAGCAAATTTGAGAGATTTATGTAGAGTTAATTTTGACCCAATAATAAAAAGGTGGGCTTCACTACATTTGTCTATGGCAGGGAAGGTCAGTGTTATAAAAATGAATTGTATCCCCAAATTCAATTATCTACTATAGTCTCTCCCCTCTAGAACTTCCTATTTCTTATTTTAAACAAATTGATAGAATATCTAAGTCTTTTATTTGGAATAGTAAACAACCTTGGTTGCATTTTAGTAAGTTACATAGACCAATAGGAGGTTTAGGCCTCCCCAAAATGTTGTTTTATTACTGTGTTTTTAATCTTAGACACCTGGCCCATTGGTCTCTTCCACCAGAGAAAGCCCCTCCCTGGTACTACACTGAACAAGCGATTATTGCCCCAATTTCACCATTGCAAAGTCTTTCTATCATACTTCCTAGAGAAGTAAAAATGCATTCCATTATTTCACACTTCCATTCAGTATGGATAAAGGTTTCTCGTATGTTCAGTTTTGATACTTACCTAAATGTTTCCTCAAGCATATGACTGAACCCCAAATTATGTATTAACAAGTCCCCCTTTTGCTGGAAAGAATGGATGGAGAGGTGTGTTGCTACACTTGGTGACCTTTATGAAAATGGAGCTTTGAGATCATTTGAAAATATAATGCAGCAATTTGGAATTTCTAGGTCTCAATTTTTCAGGTATTTGCTGTTGCACCAGTTACTTTGTACTATTTTTGTTGGTAGTACACAATCCCCTAAA
Source organism: Myxocyprinus asiaticus (assembly GCF_019703515.2). Classification (NCBI taxonomy): domain Eukaryota; kingdom Metazoa; phylum Chordata; class Actinopteri; order Cypriniformes; family Catostomidae; genus Myxocyprinus; species Myxocyprinus asiaticus. The sequence goes on from NC_059379.1 coordinate 27,360,740, forward strand.
GCTGCAGACATCCTCTGTATGGTGCTCACGGCCTTTGGAAAGGGGCATGAAGCGTCAGTGTATTATTCCTCGTTGATTCAGAGTCTGAGTGACGAGGCCTTAACAGCTCTTAAGAGGTTATGGGAAAGAGATTTGTACTTGGTATTGGAGGATTGGGAGTTGGAAAATAATTAAAATAATATATTAAAACTATGTCTAGGGATGCAAGGGTACGCTTTTTTCAGTTTAAGATGTTGCATCATTTCTACTGGATTCCCTCAAGATTGTTTAGGCTTGGTTTAAAAGACACACCTACATGCTGGCGATGTCAGTTGGAGGATGGAGACAAGCTAAGATTCAAGAATTCTGGGTAAGAGACCAGAATTTTATCTGTGAGGCTCTAGATACTCAAATTTTATTCTGCCCCAGACTATGTATATGGGGCGGTTATTAAAGTAGCTGACAAATATACAAAAAGCTGGGTCTAAACTAGTGTAATGATTGGCAGACAGATCATTCCTAGAGGATGGAAGTCAGTTGGCACTCCCTCATTTCAAGAATGGTTCACCAAATTGGGCAAGATGTTAATAAGCTGCTTGGCAGATTGGACATGTATGGTAAGAAATGGGACAGGAATTTGTCCTTTCTGGAAAGCTCTTAGTGAGGACGATGTGGAGAGAGACAAAACTGTGTTAGTAATTGTGGATTCTGTTCTTTGTGGAATTCTTCTTTTCTTTTCTTTTTTTATACATATATACATACATACTGTGGCAGGGTGAGCAAGAGACAGACACAGTGGGTGTGGCGTCAAACCTCGGAGAGGCATTTGTTGGAAACAATAATGAACATAAAAGTGTCCAAAAGGGGTAAGAAAAGGGGTAATCTCACACATGGAGATTTGAAGCCGGCTCCCCGAGAAGAGGTGTGCACTGCGTTTTAAACAGCGGTGATGACGCATTATCCCCATCAGGTGTGCTTCATTCACCGCTGACCAAACAAGGCATATTAATTATGCACCTCTTCTCGCTCTCCTGCCCAACTCCCATCGCCTGGCTGAAGGGCGGCCCTAAGAGGCGGGGCGACGATGACATGCCAGAGGGCCAGATCATTCCACCACAATACACATACATACACACTATACATTCAAATACTGATTAATATATATATGATATCTGATGAGATAGACCTAGATTCCATAGGTAAGAAACAGCACCCACTTCACCCGACCGGTCAAGGACTGCCCTCTGCTCCTAAGAGCATTACAATTTCCTCTGTCCCGATTACCCAATGTTAAGATCCTGTATTAACATCACGGAAAACTGAGGGACAATTGAGGCAATTAAAGTGCTTAATGACTAATAAAGTGCTTCCCAATAGTGCATCTCTGATGTTGAGATCATCTCAGACATTCAGGGCGAGTTGTGGGACCCATTCATCACACCAGAGAGGAAAGAAAAAAAGGCCGTTCTCATCGAGGTACTCCAATGAGGGCAATACACCACGCCAAGAGCCAAAGGCATGCAAACCTCCGAGTAGGACGCCCAGTGCATACTTTCTTAGAGTTCTTAAAGGCGGCACTATAAATATACATATGCATTTTTGTGATATGCAAACTTTGTAATATAAGACAGTAAATTATTTTAATACAATATAATAAATATTTAAGTCTGCAAGCGGTGTGCAATTCTTGAGATAAAAAGCGGTTTAGAGAATTATGATGTTAATTGTTCTTCGGTACAGATGCAGTTATTTTATAATATTATAAATAACAGAATTAAATAATTTGATATAGTATAATAAAAAAAAAGAAAAAAGCATAATGTAATAATAATATAATATATTATAAAATATATAATATCACATGGTAAGCTGGAATAGAATATAATAGAACAGCAAACCATAACACAGAATATATTATTCACAATCATGTAGAGTGGGGCATCAATTCACTGTGGTCATATTAAATATATAGTGTGTGTGTGTGTGTGTGTGTGTGTGTGTTTTAGTGATATAATACATAATGTTGTGTGGTGTGGGGTGGGGTGTCGATTCTATTGAGTGAGTTCACTGTGGTGTTAATAGCAGAGTGAATTTATGAAGTTGATTTTTAAATGAAGCTGTTTGTCTTTCATTAGTTATTTAATCTTTAAGTAATTGTAGCTATTGTGTGACGGAAACTTGGCTTTTATTTTTCCAGTTAATGAGAATGGTTTTCTTGACAATAGCTGGAGACAAAAGAAGTTGTGTTTGATTGTGTTGCTAAGGTGGGGTAGGTCAGATATTGTATTTCTTCATATATCAATTGTTCTAATTGTAGCCATCGGTTGTGAAAGTGGTTATTTTTTGTCCATTTGCTAAGATATTGTAATTGAGCTGCTAAATAATAATATTGAAAATTGGGTGCTGAAAGGCCTCCTTGATCTTTACCCTTTTGTAATGTATTGAGTTTAATTCTAGGTTTCTTATTTTTCCAGTAAAGTTTACCTATTATGTGGTGTAGTGTATCAAACCATTTTTTCATAGGTTGTATCAGTATCATTGTGAAGAGGTAATTGATTTTTGGCAATATAGACATTTTGATGGTGGCTATATTGCCAAAAGTTTCTCTCTTTCGATCCCTCAAAACACACACACACGCACAAGTGCACTACCTTATTATTACAGTAAGTGCTCCAGTAAAGCAGCACAAGCCTTGCAATCTCCATTGCTAGTTCTAAACTGACGTTTTTGAACTAGCAACGAAGGCTCAGACTGTATTACAACAAGATGCTGAATCCGTGGCGGAAGAAAGTAGTTCCACTCACAAGAGTATTTTAGGGACAAAACCAGAAAATGTCTTGAGATAAAAACCTGAATGATGTCTTAAGGTGTGGTAACTGTGGTATAAGTGGAATAATTGACTCCGGCTCATAGGTGAAACGGTCACTCCGCTGCGCATTACCACCTTGGGTGTGCATTATATTTTCAATAATTCAATGGTCTGTCGTCAGTTATTCCTTACTTTTGCATCCAGGGACTTCAGTGTTTTAAGTGTTAAAACGGCTTGCCATATAGCGTCTCCTCGCGGACCTGCCGGCCGGTCCACAGGGTTGTTCCAATTCATTCATGAATAATTTTGCAATATTTTGCATTTGCTATGATTTAGTTACTTCTACATTCCATTTCCACTACTTTGTCTTACCTCTGTGAATCCTTGCTGTGTAAAATTCTGGCATGTTCAACTGATTAACTATATCAGCTCATTTACTCCTCAGCTGAATGCTTAGGAATGCTGGAATTATCAGTTCAATAATACCAGTACCAGTTTTGCAGTTATTGCTTTGTTATTACATGAAATGGTGCGATGAACATTTCACATTTGTGGTATTCCCTCCTGTATTTTCTATAAAAATTTCCTATTGGAAGCTGGGGTGGGGCATATTGAAGGGATCGTTCTTGTATTTTTAAAAAGCCAATACCTTTTAATTTTTATTTCAGCCATTAACCATGATTTTCTACTTGCCTTTGCTAGTAGCTGTCAGGTAGTATTATGGGAGGGGCCCTTCTCATTCTAGAGAGCAATTTAAATGTCAAAAAACAATCAAACAAGATAAGTCATTGAAATTGTTGGTTCTTTTTTCCAGACAAGAATGACTGTAAATTTTAAAGAAAAAATTCACTCAAAATTTCTAGCATAATTTACTCACCATCATGGTGTTCCAAACTTGTATGACTTTCTTTCTTTTGTGGAACAGAAAAGAACAACATTTAATGAATATTCTTTGCATGACTTACATTCCGGGTTATTTCTCACCAAACCCCATCATATGCCATTGAAATTAACAGACAGGTTGTGATCTTCATTCATTTTTTCCTTGTTCTGCATAAGAAAAAAGTCATACAAATTTTGAATGATATAGGGTGAATACAAATTATGATAAAATGTTATCAATTTTTAGGTGAACTATCCCTTTAAGTTCATATACTGTATCTGCTATATAGATTGCCTCAAAACTAATACAAAAATTCCAATTGTAATTTAATTGTCTCTTTAAAAGCTCTTTAAAGTCCAATACAATGAAATTAAGCTTTTTCAGTTGTGCAACTTGCTATGTTTGAAGTGTAAGTGATAGATGCTTTTACTCTTTGAGAAGTCAGAAGTGTCGTGGATTTTTCCATCCTAATATGGCCTTTATTGAAAATCATATAGCACATCAGTGAGCCTTTCACTTTCTCTGGTGCTGAATAATTTAGACTGGGGTGAGTTCCTCCGAGTGCTGTACTGATTTACTTACCTCGCTGGATTCTAGTATGACACTGCAGTTGCATTAGACCACATTAAGATGAGGTTTCACAAGCTACCTCCAAGAAACAGTCAAAACATAACCTCCAGGCTAATACAAGTATAGATGTTTAGGCAAATACTTTCAATGCACAATTCTTAGCAGGTGATTGTGTTGCCTTTGTCATGTGAGATTATAAACAGTGAGGTCATGTCCCTGGTTAAAGTGGTAGATGGTTTCCTACATCACAAGCCACCTGACTGGGATTCCTTTGCCTTGAATCAGAGAGGAATTCCTAAGCCCTGACGTATGGGGTGTTTCCACATAAGAGCATTCAGTGGGTGTGAACACATGTGTGCGGACATTAAAATTAATTTGCCCCTTATCTAGGCCTCTAAGCACAAACCAATTTATCAAGACCAAACGAAAGGCTTACGATGTCATGAGAGAAGGCTTAAAGTTAGGGCATCCAAATGATGGCTTGTGTCAGCTGGGAAAGCATAACAAAATGCCATCTCAGAGGTTTGCTGCTATCACAAGGAAATGTAATATCTGCCAATACATGAATAGTGCAAAATCCTGCAGGGCTGCCATAGTCTTGTGTAGCCAGACTTTTTGAATTGTGGCATAAAGTTTAGTCCAGATTGCCGCCCAAAAACAGCCCACTTAGACAGGAAGAGACTGTATGATTGTAATGTTAAGTGACCAACCACAGTTTGTTTTGTTTTTGCGTACATTTGAGGGCAGGTTTATCTGAATACGTTTGTGCCAAAGTAATAGGCCATCATAAAAAAAGGAATCCAAATAATGGCGGAGCAGTCTTTGCAAACAGTTTTATATAAAACACTTGAAAAACAGCAGAAAATGTGTTTAGACAGATTTTCTGTCCATTGAAAATGTGTACTAATTATTTTACTTAAAGGTGCTACAGTATATGTAAGATTGACAACAAGCGTCTGAAATGGGTACTGCAGTCCAAATTGAAAATATTGGAGAGTTGTCTGCCCCGCCCCAGACTCGAAGCTCATGCGGGTTGCCAGAATGTTGACATGCAAATTAGCCAACTCTGCATCCGTTTTAAAGGATTTCTGGGCTTTAAGCTGTCTTCATCTTCCAAAGGCATCTCCAATATTTAACTTCAAAGTAGAATATACTGGCTGTAGCATTGTTATCGGAGAAGCCAGTATTTCAACTTAGCATGTTTACTAATTTTCTAATGACATATTATGGTCATTTTATGATTTAATACAGTAAAAATATTACATATAGCACCTTTAAACTCAGTACAAAAAAATTTAAAGCTCAACTGACAGTGCATGTCATTGTGCATATGATGTTGATTACCACAAACAATTATTTTGACTCATCCCTCATTTATTAAAAAAAAGAAAAGAAAAAAAGGCATAAATCAAGGTTACAATAAGGCACTTACAATGGAAGTGAATGGGGCCAGTCCATAAACATTAAAATACAAAAGTATAGCCACAAGACATAAACATTATACGTGTATACATGATTTAAGTGTGAAAAAATCATTTACTAACCTTATCTTTGTAAAGTTATTGGCCTGTCCAATATTTCAACTTCATTGTCATGTAATGTAATGCCAACAAAACCCTATAATTTGGTAATCCCTGCTTTTATGACACTACAAAATCATGTAAACATGTACAGTATAATGTTTACATCTTGCGGCTATACTTTGAAAACATTCTGAATTTCAGTGTTTATGTCCTGACCCCATTCACTTCCATTATAAGTGCCTTATTATAAATGAGGGATGAGTGGAAACTTTTGTGAATTTCGAATTTATACTTTTGTTGTAATCAAAGTTATGCCACAAATGCTATTGATTGAGCTTAACTTGAACCAGGAACAGTCCTTTCATTCTAAGTGCCTCAAACAAAACTCTTGATTATTATTCAAATATTTGATGCCACTAATCTGGAAAACTCTGGCAAATCCTGTCGTTGTATAAAAAAAGTGTTCTTCCTCAAAAGTGATGACTGGGGGGCCTGGGTAGCTCAGTGATAAAGACGCTGGCTACCACCCCTGAAGTTCGCTAGTTCAAATCCCAGGGCGTGCTGAGTGACTCCAGCCAGGTCTCCTAAGTAACAAAATGGGCCCGGTTGCTAGGGAGGGTAGAGTCACATGGGATAACCTCCTCGTGGTCGCTATAATGTGGTTCGCTCTCGGTGGGGCACGTGGTGAGTTTGGCGTGGATGCCACAGTGGATGGCATGAAGCCTCCACACACACTATGTCGCCGTGGCAACATGCTCAACAAGCCACGTGATAAGATGCGCATGTTGGCAGTCTCAAACGCGGAGGCAGCTGGGATTCGTCCTCCGCCACCCGGATGGAGGCAAATCACTACGCAACCACAAGGACTTAAAAGTGCATAGGAAATTGGGCATTCCAAATTGGGGGAAATAGAAGAAAAAAAAAAGTGATGACTGTATCAACTCTGTACTTTGTAAATACGAATTTGCTTCCAGGCGAACTGATAAAAAGTCAATAAATAAATAAATAAAAACATGTTTGCCTTTTAATCCCGGAAGCTGCAAAACCACTTGCCATTTTTGCTTGCAGTATGCATCGGTTAGTAAAAAAAACTGTGGGGCTAGAAAATATTACTCAGGTTTAACAACTAACGTGGAAGTTACAGAACGTTCTCAGTGGCCAAAACAAACTGCTGTCTTATCTATCCAGAGCCAAGGCAACTAGATAAGAGAAGAAATTGTGTTGCAGCTTCCTACAGTGAGTGCAAATGTTTATGGGTGAGAGCTGCTGAGAGCCATCCGAAATTAAATTGCACAGGCCAGGGACATCGGATACCTCAGGAACCTGCAAAGAGAAATGGCCCCCGCTGCCACAGATACACCCATAGTGGAAGGCACGATGACTACAAACAAAATCCATCAACACTGCACCCGTCTATGTCAGAGCTCTGCTCGTCATTCATTGTGTAAGAAGGTTTGTTGCAACTACAACTGTATCATGCAGCTGCTTTGAGCTTTTAAGCTTTGCTATTGTGCTCTGTTACTGACTGATAGTTATGAGCTGAACTATACACCATCTGTAGGAACAATCCTGCTTATGTCACAGCCTAAAAACCACTGGCTTTAATCGGTACTGAAAGCTGGGGGTGTGGCTTGTCTGAGAGTTGAATTTCGTGAAAGATCTAGTTATCTGTTTACTGCCGTGTGCTTCTAGATGACGTATTAAAAGGGCGTACAAGTCTTTGAAGGACCAAAGTGACCTTGAGTCTGAATAATCTGATAATCCATTTTTGTTCAGTAGAGACCTGCAGATAAATGTTGTTTAAATAGGTTCAGTAACTTTAGGACCACTGTATATACTGTATATTGAAAATTCTTCTTTTGTTGGGGTGTGAATCTTTGGGCTGAAAAACTTTTTCGAAATTTAGAATGATTTGATTCACAAAGAAATTCGATTTGATGAACGGCAGGATAGTAATCGATGCATCAAGAAAACGAGTAAATCATTACAACCCTAGTCATTATTTACGTTTAACATGAACAAATGAATGGAAAGAAATTGACATTCAATTTTGTTGGGCTACAAAAAGTGCTGTTCAGATAGTAGTCCAAAAACCCAAAAGGCAATTAGCATTTTCAAGCCATGAGTTTTTATAATGACAGTTTTAGATTTATAAGTAAAAGTAGGTCTGTGGTTAAAATTATTTGAAGAGGTTTCACATTTTGATCTAAAACATAAATTGCACACATTTATAACTCAGTCATGGATTTTAGAGCTTATGTGTTTTTTAAAAATGTACATTCTAAAAACTAGGCTCGGGATCGATGCCTTTTTCACTCATCGATAATCAGAAAATTTTCCAAATGATTATCGATCTATATCAGCATTTGTTCAGAAAACAAAATAGGGCTACTTGTGGCACAAAACTCTTTGTCTGTTCATAAATATTTCTTAACACAACTTTGGTAAAGTGTGAGCGGCAGGGTAACTTAAAAGGGGCTCGCACACGAGACGCGTCTGTCAGACAAAATTGCGTGTTCTAAAATTCAAAACAATTATTTTCAATGAAGGTACACACAACACAGCCACCACTCGCCATCTGTCTGTGCCGTCCAGCTATGACTGCGGAGGTTGCTCAAATTCTGCAGTGCCACAGTGTGCAATTTGCATTGTTCTCCATTAAATTTGACCCAAATCATTATCAAAGGACATAGATTATTTACACTAGCCATCAGTGGATGATAAATTGTGTATATGTATCTTTCATATAGCCGACCCAATGTATTTTCAGATAGGCTACAAGTATGACTTTTTGTTGTTTGAAAGCTTGAGTAAAGCTACATCCAGATAAATTGCATAAAAAAATGTCGCCATTTCTAATCGTTCAGTTTGCGCTGTTACACCAGTTTCATATACTAACCTTCAAACTCATCAACGTCACTTTGTTCATTCTTTAAGTACAAAAACCTTTATAAATTTTGTGTGTATGGTCATTAGATTCACAACTTTGGATTGTCACCTGCACCGCATTGATGCGTCCGGTTTGTGACACCTGTGCCTTGTCCAATCCACAATGTGGCGCTTCTCGTCCAGTGTGCGACTGGCTTCAATAAATGTTATTTCACCTACTTGTGGTCTTGCAAAGCTATTATGCCAGACTACTTTAAACAGATGGACAGGCCAACTGACCGTGAATTGGAACGCAGATAAATTAGGCTTCTAATTTAAATGTCGGCTAATGTTAAATATATCGATGCCTCAAAAACGTATTGAGAAAATAACATGCCAATCAATGATCACTGTATCAATATTTTATGACATTCCTTCTAAAAACCCATAGGAAATTCCTGAGGGAGCCCTTGGCAAATTAGCCTTCTGGGTTTGCCTGCAAATTGACCATGACTGAACAGCTCTATAGAAATCTTAAAAGATTCACTACATAATAGTTTACATAAAATTGAGGACTAGTACCCAGATGATCCTGACTTTCGAGCTGTTCTTGACACAGATACCATTCATTTCTACTGAGGGTGTTTATCTTCACACAGCAATAAGCGTGGCTCCACCTATTTATTTTGAAATGAAACTTTGTATTATTGTCACTTTTGACAGTCAGTGACAATAATACTTTTATGTATGCAGTCTACAGTGTAATGTGTATTGCTCTATTGGTGATATAAAGCACATTTACTACTTGTAATATATATATATATATAGCTGAACCTGATGGAGAACTTTCACTGTGGGTGTAGTCTGTCTCAAAAAGATATATAGTGTGGTGGGAAAGATCACTATTATTGTAAAATGACTTGGCAATGCCAAAATGGTACTGAACATGTTTGACATCTGTGGGACAGAACACATTTTCCAAAACACGAAGAACTATAGCATATTTGCCTTTTAGGGTCATTTTTATGGATTAGAAGGAAGCCAGAAGTCCTAGAGCCCTAGAGTCCTAAAGTATTTTCTGTAGTCACATCCTTTTATATTAAACATTTATTCTACCTATGAAATAATTCTTGATACTCAGGAAATGGTTTCAATATCACCTAAAAAAAAAAAAAAAAAAAAAGAACGGGTAAAGTTCAAGTCACAGTTATGAAAACTGAGTTGGTGCTTTGCCGTGTCTGGTGACTGGATGGCTAACATTCTGCCTAACATCTCTTTTTGTGTTCCCCGAAAGAAAGTCATATGGGCAAAATATCCCTTTAATTGCTACCAAAATAACTGTGACAAAACATACCACAGACACAGTCAACCTCAGATAAGCAGATGGTGCTATATCTGCATACACGCTGGCATCACCGAAGTCTCAAACTGTCTTCAATGTAATCATACACACATTGTAAATATCATAACCACTGTAATCTCAGCTCTCCCCAGACTGCTTTCACAGAGGCTTTGCACTTCTGCTGCAAAAAGCAAGTTCACATTTGAAGCTTAATCGTTGAGCTACACTAGTATATCCACAACAGCAATAAGCTTCTCACAGCGGGTGGTGAGGTGCAGTGCATTAAGAGGGAACACAACTGATTTGTTCTCAACCTTTGCCACAAATGGGACTTAATGCGAACATGAATATATGAGAATGAACGAGGTCCCACATGGTCAGAAAATATTTTTCAGTTCACATTTTGAAGAATTTATCATCTGAAAGCCATGCTTGAAATATGAAAAAAATGTCACCTGATCAGTAGTTTTAGTTACATAGTGACATTGAAAATTAATGAATCAGTGTAAGCTCCTATTCATCTTTTAAAGGTCACCTACACCTCACCGTACTGAAACCAGCCATTCACATACTTAATTTTGCTCTCAATGTTTGGAATGTGCTAAATGCCCAGCTATTAGCGCAAAATAGAGAATGGAACCTTTTCACACTTTTGGGTTTTGGAATGCAGAAGTAAACGATTGTAGGGTAAACTTTGATAGTGAATGGCAGTGAATGGAGACCATGCCAAATAGAATTTTTGCTTACCCAATTGCTCCAAAATCTTATGAAAAATGGCACTATAACGTTTCCACAATTTTCTAAATGAAAAAAGAGAGTGATGGATTATGACAGTCAGAAGAGAGATGACAAATTTATTGTCACTCTCTCAAAAGCTGTATTAGAAACCTCATTGCATCTGTAGTAACTCGTTTTTTAAAACTAAATCCATGGTAATATTATACAAATTATGTTACAAATTTACACTAAATAAAAAAATAAAATATTAAAAAGTTTGCTAGATTTAAAGTACACTGCTTAATAAGGTGGAAACGTGTCATCACAGTTGATGAAACATGTCCATTAATGCTTTATTCTAAGACAAAGTCAATATTCAGCTTTTTAAACAGGTATCATCTTCAAGCCACTCACTCAGTGTTTTCAGGTCTAGTCAAACTGAGGCCTAGAACAGTGAAGATTCTGCTGAACGTTGAAATAATTTTAAGATTGCACGCCCTTCTGGCTCATGATTTGAGTCAATGGCAGTCTGCCTTTGAATAACCAAAAACATTTTTAATAAAAATAAAAAATCAGATATCTGAAGCTCTAAAACAAGTGGGAGTGGTGGTGGCGTAGTGGGCTAAAGCACATAATGTAGAAGGTTGCTGGTTCGATCGCCACAGCCACCACCATTGTGTCCATGAGCAAGGCACTTAACTCCAGGTTGCTCCAGGGGAATTGCCCCTATAATAAGTGCACTGTAATTTGCTTTGAATAAAAGCGTCTGCCAAATGCATAAATGTAAGAGAACCTCAAATCACCATGTGACTTCTTCTGAAGCCATTTTGTGATTTAGATTTGGTAATCATCTCCCTTTCGGCTTAAAGGATCATGGCAACATTACATCAAATCAGTGAGGAAAGATGTACAAAAGATTACATTTAATAAATAACTTGTTTCTGCAGAACAAAAATGGGCATTTTCAAACCAGGATGGGCTTTTTTCAACTGCTTTACATGATTTGCCTACTACATAGTTCAGAAATGCTCATCCTGCTTAGGAAACACCCATTGATTACTACATTGAGATTCCCTACTTTTACTGGCTAGTTGAAAAACATCCCGTCCTGGTTTGAAAACGGCCACAGATTGGGAAACGCCCATTATTGTTCCTCAAGAGACCTATACTTCAGGAGATGTGGCTAAAAGCTACAAAAAAACCTCAGGAGTGGCACCTGCCATTGGTCAACAATCACAAACACCATTTAGGCAGGTTGCATTTTTCATGAATAATTAAATGATAAAGGAGCTTACTGTTTAAATGCTTACAGACACAACATTGAAGAATAAAGTACACCAAGAATTCCTTCTTGCCTAAATTTTCTTTTATTGAAAAAGGCCAGGGTGCAAATGTCAAATAAAAAAAAAAATAAAAGACAAGCATATATTTCAAGCATTTTAATACAAACTTAATGTAAACTATTTCAGTCCCTCTTGACATGTAAGACACTGACTCAAAATACTTTGTTATACCATATTTTATCAAGTATTGCACAATGTAGGTACAAAATTAATATATACGTTTACATTGTCCATAATATAGCAAAAATCTGTGTAACTCTTAACAGAAAATACAACTCTTTGTTTAAAAAAAAAATAATAATATTCCTACACTGAAATCCCAACACTAAAGGAATATTCTTTAGATTTTTTTTTATTTTTTTTAATCTATTTTAAAGATTAATTTCTTTAACAATTTAAAAAAGGAAAACAAAATACATTATAACATAAAGCCTTCTGCAGCCATCACAGATCACTGGAGTAGTAAAAAGATATAAATGCAATACCATGTTGTAGAAACAATATATATACTCTGATATTTTACAAACTCTGTACTCAATTAAATTATACAATTAGAAAAAAAGACCACATAACCCCAGATATTATGCATTAGTGCCAATTTCTTAAAAATCAGCCAAGTCTTACCACCTTTATAATACTGTAAGAGGTAAGAACTTGAAGCTTCTGTATTGTTGTTTTTCAATGTTTTAGATTCTTTTTCCTCAATAGTAAATTTTTTATTTTTTTTTTTTTTTTTTTTTTTGCTTTATTGGCAAAAAAGGGAAAGAAAACAATGACACGTTGCTTGAATGTAACCAGGCTTGGACACATCTGTAACACAAGCTTTCAGTACAAACTCAAGGGGGCAGAGAAACAGGCGGAGGAGAAAATAAAACTCCCTTGGGCACTTGCGCTTAGTGACTAATAGAGATCTTTGTTTCCACATTCAAAGTTCCTTGAACTACTAGAAGTCTTTGAACTAATCCTTTTGCCAACAATCACTCTTCAACATTAGTTAGCCATGACTGGTTGGAACTGCTGGTTCGAATACTGCATGTTGCTGAGACTGAAGTTTAAGCCATCCATGAGGGACTTGTCATTGATGCTCCCGTAGGTTGAGAATACATCAAAGGCATTGTTATACTGCAAAGGGTTGAGGCTTAGGGGATTCTCGCTTCCAAACTTTGCACTGGAGCTCCCTTGGCCCTGGAGGTTGGGGAACACAAACTCCTTTGCGTTGGGAGAAAGTGCTGAGGCCTTCTGTTGCTGGCTTCCCAGGCCAAAACTGTACAGAGAATGCACGGAGTTAGAGATGGCTTTCTGCTTAAGTAAGCTGTTTGCATTCAGGCCCAGGTTTGTGGGAGAGGTGCGTGCAACTTTGCTGCCACTGCGGCCGCTGTTCTTCATCTTAGTGGAGCCAAACTTGGTGGCAGCAAACGAGGCTGTAGTGAAGGTTAAAGGCTGAGTGGAGCGTGGCATGAAGGAGGGGCTAACTGCTGCAGACTGGCCAAATGGAGGGGACGGGGAACTGGACTCCGAGGAGACGCCCACAGGGTCGCTGATTGGCATAAAGACCTGAGCCTCGGGGTTAAAACTGTTTCTGATCTCCTTGTCCAGCTCTGATCCGTTCTCATTGTTATCATCCACATATAGCACCTTGACAGGTCCCTTTTCCCCAATTTGGTAGGACACCTCAAAAGGGTCGATCCAAACACTGAGGTCCTGAGGCAAGTTATTGCGGACATCTTCGATGTCCAGCCCACTCTCTTTGGCTGCTTCCTCCACTACCGGGTCCACCTTCTCACCCACGTGTATACACCTGAATCCAGATCCTTTGTATGGCTTGTCGGGGTACCAGTGTCCTTCATATTTCTTCTTCAACTGTCTCTCCAGCTCCTCACCAAAGATGTTGACTCGTCGTCGTGGGAGTTTGTTATACAGATAAGAAATTATGAAGTTGAGCGCTACTTGGATTTCAAGCTGCATAGCTGTTTTGCCGTCGTAAATGCCGTCAAGAGCCGCTTAAGTTGAGTGTTGCAAAAACCTCAAAGGCAGTAGTGATCAGTGGGGACAAACAGAAGTGCTGGTGGATTAGAAAATATTTGCAGTTCCACTGGAAAATCTTCTCACACTCCTTGAAGGGGGGAGAAAGAAGCAAGGTGTTCAAGCTTTGTATTATAGTAATAATAAACCATGACTTATCCCTTCTGAGCCTACATATGCAAACATAACTCAACTGCTACAGACTACAAAACATACGAGGGCAAGTGAAACAACTGGCATCTAAAAAAAAAATACATAAATAATAATAAACATTCATTAAAAAGGCCATCATGTGTTTAACAATTTAATGCACACCTCGTATCTTTAGTACCCCGGGACATCATTCCACCCCCTGAACCTCATCCACTTTTTGGAGATATGCCCACACCTCTTGTTTTCCTATACCACACCTCACCCTTTCTCTTGTACACATACACATAATAATCAAACATATTTTACAAGCTATTTCTTGCTCAAGGTGTTCAGTGATTGACTCGATTTACATTTGATATTGCTATTTGATGAAGCAGCAATGTAGAAGTAAACTATAGCAAGTGTAACACATGAACAGCATGATTTGGCTATTGTCATTCGAGTATCCTACTGAAATTCTGTAAATTGTGCATCTATAGAGCCTCAAAAAGTGCCTGAGAAAATACTTGTGTAGCTTCTGTGTTATATGTAGCTAAATATGTGTTTGACAGCCAGTTGCATCTTATGATATTTCAGTGTGGAAGTAATGAATCCTGTTCTATATTTTTCTCTCTCACTGATAGATGAAAAATAAAACAAAATTAATTCTATTATTTTCTAATTGTCTCGTAATTATTTTGAAAACGTGACACTACATGGGCATTTTGTAGATCCATTTGTGATAGATGTACCTGCCAGTTCTTGAAGACATGCTGTGCGTTTAAGGGTTAATAAAACATGAGAACAGAACAACAAAACCATCTGGTCTGTTTAAAGCATGTGTTTTGGTCGACACGAGTTAAATCTGTTTAAATTGGCCTCATCTACCATGTGGGGGTGGTACAAGCCCTGGGTGGAAATTTGATGGAGAGTTGCTACAGGATTCAGGAGAGATGACATAATACAGATGCTCTTCTCTACTTTATTCTGACAACTGTTGCGTAAAAAACGCCTTTATGTGAATATAGGGCATTTGAACACAATGCGACACATTGAAACGATATTGCGCAACAGATCAGCGATCGGGGTTACCGAAGATCGCGACCAATAGCAAGACGCTCTCCTCGGGGTGTGTTATAGCTTTAAAGATTTTATGTGAACAAATATGCACGATTTGTTTGACAACCTCGCTACCACACATACAGCAAGTGAACACCATTACAGGCGAAAAATAGGGCAGTTATTTCGCATAGCAAGTTTAATATAGGGGTTGTTTCTTACAAAAACCTGACATTGGTAGCGTCCCAACAACTAGTCAGCATCAATCGTTGTGATCGAAAGCGCCTATGAAGCCCGGAAAATGTGTAAGTGTAAGTAGGCAGCTAGCAAGGTTTTGAAACACAGCCATTATTATTTATGCCCCCTTACGAATATGGCATGGGAACATGCTGGACGCATTTAAACGTCTACAAACTGTTAACGGTCTCTCTGGAAATCCACCATACATGGTGCCAAACCCACTGCAAAACAAATGACGCCGGGAATCAATCTGGTTACCCACGATCGTGCAGGACTTCAGACGGACTGAACTTGGACACAGTAAGCGGTATGATATTCTGATCGTATGTGCGTGTCATACGGTCAACAGAGCCGAAAACTGCCCTGATCGGTCATTTCCGTAAAACAAACACACGACGGCGTTGTGGAGAGAGCAGCTCACATGACTTGAAGGTTTTAAATGAAGACTGGGAATAGTTTTATTGGATAAAACGGATTAACTGAAGCGAAACGCGATCGTTTCTCGTGCATTGTGCCCACTCGTGCACCAGACCTCCTTTTAAATAGATAACCATAATCAGTAATAGCCTGTTCAAGGCAGAGACATTAAGATCCAGCAATATAAATTTTTATGACACAGCATACGTCTGCATACACGACACACAACACATGTTCATTGCCAAAAAAATCATAAAATCGCCAGATACTTACATTAAACGACTTCACCGTGTGTTCTCTCCTGGCTGGCTTGACAACAACCTTCCGCAACAATTCCTAGTTAACAGTTATCGAACTGATAATTCCAATCAGGTTGCATCAATATGTTTAGTCGTTTGCTCTTCGTATGTTATTTTTTTTATATATATATATATATAATTTTTTTTTATTTAGGAGTCTATCGTCAGTCAGTCTGACTCCCCACTGCCTGGGAGTTTTTACAACTCTGCCCTTTAAACTCCTGACTGAATCTGCTTTATAGCGCTCCTCCGCCACGGACATGATGGGGGCGGTGATGCGGTTTTCAGAGGTCAGAACCCCAGTGACGCTCACGATTGGTTCAACGTGCTTTCGTCATATATTTGCCACACAAATCCTCCGTCCTGATTGGCTCCATGCTACTGTCAATAATGAAAAGGGACCCGCCCCTGACAGCTGCTCGACCAATAAGCGAGAAGTATATTTATGGCTGACGTTTCTCGTTATGTATTAAGAGTCTTCCTCCCACACGTAGCGAGCTTAACATAATAATAAGATACTTGCCTCTTTTATTGTGTAAATGTATTGATTTATTGAGACCCCTCGTAATATTGTGATGTTTACAGCATACCACTGAATGGACTAGTGCTGCAGCGGTCGGATGTTTACATATGAATACGTTGCAGTTGCAGTATGGAGGTTGAATGCAATGTTATGAATAATGAACGTCTCTATTCATTTGGGAAGTATTAAACAGATAAGAGGTAATAGACATGCATAAATACATTAAGTGCAAAGTGCAAGGACACAGCGGAGTGACTCCGGTCATCTGGCTGCTGAGGTGTAATCTGCCCTTGTGTATTTTGCGTGGAAAAAATACTCCAATGCTATTGGCTGCCGAGGCTTTTGTCGTCATCACAAAAAAATCAAAATCAAATACAAATACAAATATAGTAAAAACATTTTTGTCTTAATTGTAACCCCTACTTATATGTGGATGTCTTCGAATCGTATGTGTATTGTTTTGCAATAAAAAAATACACTCTCACACACACACACACACACACACACACACACACACACACACACACACACACACACACACATATATATATATATATATATATATATATATATATATATATATATATATATATACACTCACTTAAATATACTGTGTGTGTGTGTGTGTGTGTGTGTGTAGTACTAATTGCTATGGATATTGTTGTCACTGGAATGATATGCATGAAGAATGCACCTATCATAGCAATATAAATTGTCTGATTTAAAAATTTTTTTAAATATTAACATTTATTTATTGAAATAATAGTGAAAATGTTTCTCATGGCCCCTGTCTGGTACAGAGTGTAAATCAAAAGCCCATTATTCATATATGTTCTATGACATACATTGTAACGTGATATAGACGTGTTGTGTTGCTTTTTCTATAGTATCAGCAATAGTGTGTTGACCCTTTGGTCATCTCATATTTCATTTGTCAGTTGAGCTCCCGCATGCAAGAATTATAAGGTGCATGGCGTCATGAATTGTTATAAACCCAACCAAGTATGGGCTTTGTTTGTACAATAAGCTCTGTACCGTATGGGTGAGAATTGGGTCGGGTACAGAAAGAAGTGGACCTCCTGGGAGGAGTACACTCCAGATATTTAGTTGGTTTGTACACTATGTACATTCGGAAAATGATTTCAGGCTCACAATACAACATGATGGAAAGTCCAAGCTGTATACTTACATATCTTGACCAGGACAATACAAGCATGCTCTTCTCTGGCGTTAAGCAGAAATAAAGATGATTTTGATCGTAGTCAAGCTCTAATCAACTGAGTCGTGTGTTTTAGCATCTACTCTCTGACATTGTTGTTTGTCTATGCAACATTTTCTTATTGCCCTTATTACACAGAGTGGGAGGAACATACTAATGATTGCAGAATTCTAAACTGGGGAGTCAGGATAAGCTAATTTGCTTAGCAGGGATATTGTGAACGTTTAAAGTTCAGAGGGAGGCAGAGTGGGAGGAGGGAAGACAGACTCAGCTAGTGGCCTGTCTGGTTACTGCCACAGTTTTTTTTTGTTTTTTTTTGTTTGGTTTAAGGCGCTGCTGATAAGCTGGATACTGAAATGTGATCTGACTACTTTCCTCCAAGTTTGTTTTGGAATTGTTCATATAATGTCTGTATGTTGCCTAGGAATCTAAACACTCTGATTCCAGCTGCATGTTGGGTTGTAAGCAACTATAATTCAAATGTGGTATCTCATATCATTACACATTGGGTATTTTATTTTATTTTTCTATGTATTGTAGCTATTTTGTTTCATAGGTAAAGAGCGATAAGCCTGTAGCTTAAAGGAATGTTCCAGGTTCAACACAAGTTAAGCTCAATCGATAGCATTTGTGGCATGATGTTGATTACCACAAAAATTATTTTTGACTTGTTCCTCCTTTTCTTTAAAAAAATGCACAAAATCTGGGTTACAGTGAGGCACTTACAATGGAATGGAAGTTTGAAAGTTAAAACACTAAAAAAAATTCAAAAGTATAGCTATAAGACAAAGGATATGTGTGTAAACATGATTTTAGTGTGATAAAATCACTTAAAAACCTTTTCTGTTATAGTCAATTTTGCAACTTCGTTACCATGACGATGTCAACAAACCCTAAAACAACTGTAAAAATGACCAATTAAACAACTTTACAGCAAAAATGATACACAAGTTTTAACAGAAGAATTAATGTAAGAGCTTTTATAAAATTATAAGCTTCACATTTCT
Source organism: Myxocyprinus asiaticus (assembly GCF_019703515.2). Lineage (NCBI taxonomy): Eukaryota > Metazoa > Chordata > Actinopteri > Cypriniformes > Catostomidae > Myxocyprinus > Myxocyprinus asiaticus. The sequence goes on from NC_059379.1 coordinate 27,379,692, forward strand.
GTTTAAACTCTCCAAAAATGGCCCCATTCACTTCCATTGTAATTGCCTCATTGTAACCTCGATTGTTGCTTTTTTTAAAGAAAAGGAGGGATGAGTCGAAATAATTTTTTGTGGTAATCAACATTATGCCACAAATGCAGTCGATTGAGCTTAACTTGTATTGAAGCCAGAATATTCCTTTTAGATTGTTCTCTACAAACGTTTTCATGATAAAATACATGTCTAAATATCAATAATTTTCCTAGCAAAAAGAAATTGGCTATATATTTTAGTCAGTGGATGACGTTAAAGTGAAGGAAAAAAAGTTCTGGAACTTACGTAAGTATGCCTATGACGTGTTATCCGTAGCATAGCAACAATAAATACAAACCCCTGCTCCTCCCCTATCATGACAAGCACCTGATTTGTTCCAAGTCAACACTGCATCACACCTTTTTCTTTCTTCATATGACACATTGGCTTGTTTGAGGAACTTCTCTATCTAAAGAAAGAGCGGCCTTTCTACATTCCAGCCTTAATGATTCCGTGACTGTCTCATCTGTGTAACGATACAGGCATGTGCGTATACCTGTATTTTTACACATTCCATTTGTTTACTAATGCTTCTGTCACTAGATGTAGTCTACATACAGAGATAACATCAAATTCCACATTGTTCCAGTGAGTTTATCATGGTGGGTAATGGCAGAGCAGGTAGAGAGGTGTATTAGGTCCCAGATTGCTCCTTTGCAGGGGTGTGAATAGAAGCATACAGAAGACACTACATAAGCATTTCCATTATTGCACTGACTCACATAATAAAGCCATGCCAATGTAGGTGGAACAGGCCGCTTTCATGATATGATAAGAGTGTTATGGCAAAGCAAGTAAGTTTTAGTATAGGAATAATGTATGTCAAACACATACCTTCAATCAGTTCAGTTAAACTCTTTGATGAAACTATAAAGGGAGATGACAAGAAACCTTCATCCAAGGGATCAAGGTTTGGCTGGTTAGCATGGTCCAGTTTGCTTCTTCTGATAGATGCCATAACTACACCATTTTGGGGGCAAAACGCACCTTTCTCTATTGACGGCATATATATATATATATATATATATATATATATATATATATATATATATATATATATATATATATATATATATATATATATACATGTACATATATATATATATATATATATATACTCGCGGCCAAAAGTTTGGAATAATGTACAGATTTTGCTGTTTCGGAAGTAAATTGGTACTTTAATTCACCAAAGCGGCATTCAACTGATCACAAAGTATAGTCAGGACATTACTGATGTAAAAAACAGCACCATCACTATTTGAAAAAAGTCATTTTTGATCAAATCTAGACAGGCCCCATTTCCAGCAGCCATCACTCCAACACCTTATCCTTGAGTAATCATGCTTAATTGATAATTTGGTACTAAAAAATCACTTGCCATTATATCAAACACAGTTGAAAGCTATTTGGTTTTTTTAAATTATGCTTAACATTGTCCTTCTGTTTGTTTTTGAGTAAACAAACAGTATGCAATAGACTGGCATGTCTTAAGGTCAATATTAGGTTAATACAAATGGCAAAAAAGAAACAGCTTTCTCTAGAAACTCATCAGTCAATCATTGTGTTGAGGAATAAAGGCTATACAATGCTTGAAATTGCCCAAAAACGGAAGATTACATACAAAGGTGTACACTACAGTCTTTAAAGACAAAGGACAGCTGGCTCTAACAAGGACAGAAAGAGACGTGGAAGGCCAAATGTACAACTAAACAAGAGGATAAGTACATCACATTCTCTGGTTTGAGAAATAGATGCCTCACATGTCCTCAGCTGACAGCTTCATTGAATTCTACCTGCTCAACACCAGTTTCATGTACAACAGTAAAGAGAAGACTCAGGGGTGCAGGCCTTATGAGAAGAATTGCAAAGAAAAAGCCACATTTGAAACAGAAAAACAAAAAGAAAAGGTTAGAGTGGGCAAAGAAACACAGACACTGGACAACAGATAATTGGAAAAGAGTGTTATGGATCTTAACTCTATTGAGCTTCTGTGGGATCAGCTACAGGTAAGTACAGTAAGGTGCGTGAGAAGTGCCCGACAAGACAGCCACATCTATGGCAAGTGCTACAGGAAGCGTGGAGTGAAATGTCACCTGAATATCTGGATAAACTGACAGCTGGAATGCCAAGAATCTGCAAAGCTGTCATTGCTACACGTGCAGGAGGATTTTTTGATGAGAACACTTTGAAGTAGTTTAAGAAGTTCTGAATTTTTTTTTCAAATTATAATAGTAATTTTTCATGTTATTAATGTCCTGACTATACATTGTGATCAGTTGAATGCCACTTTGGTGAATAAAAGTACCAATTTCTCTCCATAAGAGCAAAATCTGTACATTATTCCAAATTTTGTCCGCCAGTATATATATATATATATATTGGTATATACAGGTATTTTGTACTGTATACTGTATATATAAACATTCACTCAGATGCAGTTTAGAACAAAGTGTAGACAGTTCAATAGTTGATGTTTACCAATGAGCAATCTAAAAGAGGGCTTTAGCTAAGTCACAAGCCCTTGCCAAGAGCCTGGAATTCCTCTGGTACAAATTGTACAGGCACTCTCAGTAATATTTACCATTCATGTTGCAACCCTTTTAGATAAGCTACCCTGCTCTCAGTTAGTGTTGCTTTGCACTTAATAAAATTACAGAGCAGCAGACATATTGTAGCCGGCACTGATCAGAATTCAGGTAAGTTTGGTGGAAACTGTATGTTCATCAAAAACATAATGTAACTTGATGCCTTGTGGAAGCACACACTCTTTAAATTTTGATGGGTGAGAGGGCAAGCCTTAGAACATCCCATATTTTCATTGATTCTCTAATTGTGAATTATTCCCTTTCTGAACTGCACTGAAATGACACTGCAGGTGCAACATAGAGGTAGAGCTGAATTTTGCTGACAGATAACTTCAGAGGAAGAGAGAGAGAGAGAGAGTATAAGGGGAAGGCGATAAGTGTGTCGAAAGCACAAACAGTACTGAAAGGAGGGGACTTGTCATGTATTCAGTATCAGCAATTTATTATTGTTTCTTTTAATAGGGAATCATTTAGTGGAGATGGACTATTAAAGGGCCGGGTAACCTACAGTTTTTCTCTACTGCAGGAAAAACATCCTGGAACCATTAGTACATACTATTCAGATATACTGCAACATTTCACTACTTGATGAGTCATTGGTACATCTGAACTAGAGACATGTACAACCCCAGAAACTTGCCTGACTTTTGCCTCATCTCTTATGAATGCTCCAACAGGGTAGTTCTGGGACGCCTGCTGTGAAGAGGTTAAGAGTTACAATCTTATACTTTTCCATTTCCACCAAACACTCTTAGAAGAAACATTTCTACAATATATAGACCTTTCTATAGGTTCTAATATACAGATGTAGAATCTTTTAAGGGTTCCAGACATGGCATCATAACATTTTATGGATTTAGGCCATGCCCACACTAGTACATTTTTGTTTGAAAACACATTCATTTCACTGTTCACACCATCCACTCTAGAATGTTTTTTCTCCACTGAAAACACCCTTTTGAAAAACTCGTTTTTTTTTTGTCTTTTTTTTTGTTTTGTTTTTTCAGACAAAAACTGATTAGTGTGAATGTGGATTTGTTTTTGTTTTTATTGAAAACATTTCAAGGATTTGTGAATTAAATAGTTAATAACAACAGATACTTTATCATCAGAATAAACTGAAATAACCATAAGCAAAACACATTAACTGGTGCCCAAAAGTTTGGAATAATGTACAGATTTTGCTTTTATGGAAAGAAATTGGTACTTTTATTCACCAAAGTGGCAATCAACTGATCACAATGTATAGTCAGGACATTAATAACATGAAAAATTACTATTACAATTTGAAAAAAAAAAATTCAGAACTTCTTAAACTACTTGAAAGAGTTCTCATCAAAAAATCCTCCACATGCAGCAATGACAGCTTTGCAGATCCTTGGCATTCCAGCTGTCAGTTTGTCCAGATATTCAGGTGACATTTCACCCCACACTTCCTGTAGCACTTGCCATAGATGTGGCTGTCTTGTCAGGCACTTCTCACGCACCTTACAGTCTAGCTGATCCCACAAAAGCTCAATGGGGTTAAGATCCATAACACTCTTTTCCAATTATCTGTTGTCCAATGTCTGTGTTTCTTTGCCCACTCTAACCTTTTCTTTTTGTTTTTCTGTTTCAAAAGTGGCTTTTTCTTTGCAATTCTTCCCATAAGACCTGTACCCCTGAGTCTTCTCTTTACTGTTGTACATGAAACTGGTGTTGAGCAGGTAGAATTCAATGAAGCTGTCAGCTGAGGACATGTGAGGTGTCTATTTCTCAAACTAGAGACTCTGATGTACGTATCCTCTTGTTTAGTTGTACATCTGGCCTTCCACATCTCTTTCTGTCCTTGTAAGAGCCAGTTGTCCTTTGTCTTTGAAGACTGTAGTGTACACCTTTGTATGAAATCTTCAGTTTTTTGGCAATTTCAAGCATAGTATAGCCTTCATTCCTCAAAACAATGATTGACTGATGAGTTTCTAGAGAAAGCTGTTTCTTTTTTATCATTTTTGACCTAATATTGACCTTAAGACATGCCGGTCTATTGCATACTGTGGCAACTCAAAAACAAACAGAAAGACAATGTTAAGCTTAATTTCATAAACCAAATAGCTTTCAGCTGTGTTTGATATAATGGCAAGTGATTTTCTAGTACCAAATTAGCAATTTATCATGATTAGGATAAGGATAAGGTGTTGGAGTGATGGCTGCTGGAAATGGGGCCTGTCTAGATTTGATCAAAAATGACTTTTTTTTTCAGATAGTGATGGTGCTGTTTTTTACATCAGTAATGTACTGACTATATATATAAATATAGTATATAGTATATAGCCAATGCAGGTATGCTCGTGTTTGAGGGAACACGTCATTCAAATATCTGAATAAGTTAAGTCACTGTGGTCTGACCTGCATGCCAGGTTAGTCCTGTTGCTCTGGTGTGAGTCTAAAGACTAAGGTCATTCCAGGAGGGTATATCTGGCCAACCGCTTTGTTAGTCATATGAGGTTAATGTCCTCCACATCAATGACCCAATTTCTTAAACAAACAGAGCAGAACCAAAATAAGCAATGTTGCAATTTTCATTTTAATATTTTGAGTTGTGGCACAGTAGTGGTGTAAGAGCTGGTTCCTCCTAAAACCGAGAATATTGTCCATGTTATGAAAGTGTACACTCTTAAGAATAAAGCTTTCAAAAAGGGTTTTACAGCCTCATGCCATAGGAAAATATTTTTAAGTTCCTATTTGTAAAAATTAAAGATATTTGAGGCATTATTTGGGGTTTCTCAGATGCCACAATGGCAGAACCTTCTGGAGAACCTCTTGGCACCTGGAGAATCTTGAATATCCTATTTATGTCCTCAAACAACTTGAAGGTCTGTTTCAATAGTCTTTAGAGTTCCTGCCGGAACTAAGAGTAACTTTAGAGAACTGAAAGGGTGTCGAGAAAATCACCAGAGGGTTCCACCAGTGCGGCAATTCGAATAACCCCAAATAGTGCCTTGAGAAACTTTTTTTCTTTTCTTTTATAATGTATGATGTCATAGTGAAACATCTGAACCTCTGACGAACCCTTATATAACCAACTCAAGAACCATTTTATTTTGGCAAAATAAAATGCATCTTGATAAGAAAGTTTTTTTGATGAGGTGGAATTTCAATGCCATAAGCTTCTTTAATACTTTGATATTGGTTTCCTGCATCAAAGCATTTCCTTGTATTCCCCTCATTTAGAGCATGCTGATGATACACTATGTCTGTGTGTGTGTGTGTGTGTGTGTGTGTGTGTGTATAAGTGGACTGTCTAATTGCAACAGCATCTACTGAGGAAAATGTCAGAGAGATTTATGAAATGCAAAGGGAGCACACTGTCTTGCCCTTTTTGTTTTTGTCCTAAAATTCAGTTACAACCCTTTTTTGTCACCACCTGTCTTTATTACAGTAAGTTGGAGTGCAGCAGCAGTTGTGTAGTAGTGACTGAAATGTATTTTATTTTATTTTTTACTAAGAAATATAAATGTAATTGTTTTGATCTCATGATAAATAGGCTCCACTGACAGAAGAAAAAGACAGAATAAATGCATAAATATGCTGACGTTTATCAGCGAAGTAAATTTGTGCAAAATATGCTGATCAGCATTTTACTGTAGTAGACACTAGAAATGTCCCGCACCTTCCTGAAACGGAAAGTATGATTGGTTAGCAAATAACATATCTTGGAAGAAACTAATATTCTGATTGGTTGCACAGCTGAGTCGGATTGTCAATCTTGCCACTGCCTTCAGCTCAGCGCTTCTGCCTCCCGCTGCTCTGTGAGCATTTAGAGATAATCTCTGTACACTTATTAAATTAAATCACAATTTACTCAACGTTGCTGTGGCATTACCTTAGTAGATTGAACAGCGATGGGTCAAAAGCCTACTCGCTGTTCTGGCGGCCATACGTATCACTTATTTTAGGTGAACATATGTGTGGCAGCGGGGGCGTGGTCAAGCATCTCTCCGGAGAGAGAGAAAGCGGTAAGGGCGCTTACACCTGAGTTAAATTATGTCTAACACCTGTCTCTAATTTCAGCACGGGGAGAGCGGCATAAATAGAGCCACACAGCAGTTAGACGAGAGAGAGAGCCTGGGCACGGACTATGAAGCCAGAAGTTATTATGATTACAAATTTGAGAGTTTATTTTGTAAGCTAGTTTGTGGATGTTTTTAGACTGTGTTTTCCAACAACGTAAAGCCCTGAGAGTGTGTTTGTGCTGCAGTGAGGAAAATAAAAACGCCTACCTGAACCAGGAAATCTGCTTCTCGCCTCCTCCTTCCACTGAGAAGTGTTACACTGGTGCCGAAACCCGGGAATTAAAGTTTGGTTGAAGATGGATGGAAGTCGCCCCGTAGAGTCCCAGTTGGCAGAGATCCTCCAAGCCCTCGCTGGCCTACATCGGAGCCACCAGCAATCCCTGCTTGAGCTCCAGCAAGATCAAGACCGCCGGTTTGTGGAGCTCATGCGCGCTCAAGCAGAGGACCGACAGGCGATCCAGAGCCTTCTCAGCCAGGAGGCATCCCCAGCCGCGACCCCGGACACCCACATGCCGTTACCCCCGCCTGCGTTACAAAAGATGGGGGCAGTGGACAACCCAGAGGCATTCCTTGATCTCTTTGAACGCAACTCCGAGATCTGGGGCTGGCCGCTCGACCAGTGGGCGGCCCGACTCATACCGCTACTGTCCGGGGAAGCCCAACTCGCGGCTCAACAACTACCAGCGATGAGCCTCCTGGCCTACGGAGATCTAAAGAGAGCCATCTTGCAACGGGTTGGTCGTACTCCGGAGGAAAGTCGTCAACTCTTCCGGAGCTTGAAGTTGGAGAGCTCCGACCGCCCGTTTGCCTTCGCCCAGCAGCTCCATGACGCCTGCTGAAGATGGCTGCTAGCGGGGGACCGCGACGTCGATGGAATTATCGATCAGGTGGTACTGGAGCAATTAGTACATCAACTGCCAAAAGGGACGGCGGAGTGGGTCCAGTGCCACCGCCTGGCGTCGCTGGAGGAAGCTATCCAGCTTGTGGAGGACCACATGGCGGCGATCCCGAGGGCGGAAGAGCCCTCCCTCTCTCTCTCTGTTCCCCCTGTCTCATTCCCCTCCCCTATCTCCTCTCATTCTGCTCTCTCTCCAGGTCCCGTTCCTGCCCCACGCAGATGAGGAGGACTTCAGCCACGGAGACCAGTTCCCCGGGTGTGGGAGGCGACACCTTCCCCTATTCCAATGCCCCGCCGCTCTCCCCCTCGGGGGGGGGCGCCCGCCGACGCAAGTGCAGGCGTTGCGCCTGGGCCGGCCTGCTGGAGGTGCGGAGACCCGGGCCACTTCCGAGATCAGTGCCCTCTGATGGAGCTGGGGACGGTGGTGCAGGTCTCTGACCTCCCACAGGCTGCCCCGACCGGGCCGGAGCATACCGGATACCGGTAAGTGTCAAGGGGGCTACTCACCAAGCGTTGGTGGACACCGGGTGTAATCAAACCACTATCCACCAACGCTTGGTTCAACCCGAGGCATTGGTCACAACTAAAACGGTGAAGGTGAAATGTGTACACGGGGATATTCACAAGTATCCGGTGGTGACCCTGATGATTAAATTCTGGGGGAAAAAGCATAGAGTGGAGGCCACGGTTAGTTCTCGCCTCACCCATCCGCTGATTTTGGGGACTGATTGGCCTGACTTTAGAGTTTTATTAAAGGGAATTTGCGCGGATGGGTCCTGTATGAAGTTAGGGAGATGTGCGATGCTCTGGCAGGGGAGGCGGAGCTGGGGCCGTCCTCGACAGCTCCACGTCATAATGATGAGAGAGGGGGAGAGGCTGCAGCCCCTCCCCTTCTCAGGGAATTCCCTGAGGGGGATTTCCCTTTGGAGCAGTCGCAAGACAAAACCCTCAAACACGCCTTTGACCAAGTGAGAGTCATCGATGGTCAATGACTCCAGCCTGACATCGCACTTCCATACCCCTATTTTGCAATTATAAATGAGCGGTTGTATAGAGTGACACAGGACACTCGGACCAAAGAGGATACAACCCAATTTTTTATTCCAAGGAGCCGTCGGGAAATGGTATTCCAGGTGGCTCATTATAATCCCATGGCAGGTCACTTAGGAGAAAGGAAGACACTAAACCATCTAATAGCCCGTTTCTATTGGCCGGGCATTGGCGGCAATGTCCGCAGGTGGTGTGCGGCATGCCACAAATGCCAGCTGGTCAACCCACCGGCCACCCCAAAAGTGTCATTGCGCCCTCTCCCTCTGATCGAGGTCCCCTTTGAAAGAATTGGAATGGACCTCGTCGGGCCATTAGAACGGTCAGCACTTAGACATCGCTTTGTATTAGTCCTAGTGGACTACGCAACGCGATATCCGGAAGCAGTGCCTCTTCGCAACATCTCAGCACGCAGTGTTGCGGAGGCACTCTTCAAAATAATCTCCCGGGTGGGGATTCCGAAAGAAATCCTCACCGATCAGGGCACAACGTTTATGTCACGGACACTACGCATACTGTACGAGTTGTTAAATATTAAATCGATTCACACCAGTGTATACCATCCTCAAATGGATGACCTGGTGGAATGATTTAATAAAACCCTCAAAAACATGATTCGTAAGTTCGTGCACGACGATGCTAGAAATTGGGATAAGTGGCTCGACCCCCTGTTATTTGCAGTACGAGAGGTTCCACAAGCCTCCACTGGCTTCTCCCCATTCGAGCTGCTGTATGGGCGACTCCCACGCGGTGTGCTTGATGTATTGCGAGAGGCCTGGGAGGAGGGACCTTCAAACAGTAAAAATGAAATTCAGTACGTTCTTGATCTTAGAGCAAAACTCCACACTTTGGGGCAGCTAACACAGGAGAATTTGCTCCAAGCTCAAGAACGACAGCGCCGACTGTATGACAGGGGAACTCAGCTAAGGGAATTTGCACCGGGAGATAAAGTGCTTGTATTGCTTCCCACATTGAGCTCTAAATTACTCGCCAAGTGGCAAGGACCCTTTGAGGTCACACGACGAGTGGGAGATCTCTATTATGAGGTTAAACGAACCGATAGAGGGGGCGCACGTCAAATATACCACCTCAATCTCCTGAAATTGTGGAGGGAGGCGGTTCCCGTGACGTTGGCTACGGTAGTTCCCAAGAAGGCGGAGCTCGGACCGGAGGTGAGTTCAAAACATAATCAGTTCACCCCGGTCATTTGCGGAGACCACCTCTCACCGAGCCAACTCGTGGAGGTTGCTAGGTTGCAACAGGAGTTTGCAGATGTGTTCTCCCCTCTACTGGGATGTACAAACCTCATCCATCACCACATCGAGACCGAGCCGGGGGTCGTGGTATGTAGCCGCCCCTATCAACTACCCGAACACAAGAAGAAAATCGTTCGGGAAGAATTGGATGCGATGCTTGATATGGGGGTAATAGAAGAATCCCACAGTGATTGGTCTAGCACAGTTGTTCTAGTGCCTAAGAGCGACGGGTCTGTGCGATTCTGTGTGGATTATAGAAAAGTCAACACGGTGTCTAAATTTGATGCGTATCCAATGCCTCGCGTTGATGAGTTGCTCGATCGGTTGGGCATTGCTCGTTTTTATTCGACATTGGATTTGACGAAGGGTTATTGGCAGATCCCCTTGACACCAATTTCCCGTGAGAAAACCGCCTTCTCCACACCGTTTGGATTACACTAATTTGTGACACTTCCGTTCGGTTTGTTTGGGGCCCAGGCTACGTTTCAGCGTCTCATGGACCGAATCCTCAGACCGCATTCAGCTTATGCCGCTGCCTATTTAGATGACATCATCATTTATAGCAATGATTGGCAGCGGCGGTTCTGAGATCGCTGTGCCGAGCGGGACTCACAGCGATCCCGAAGAAGTGCACGATTGGAGGGTGGAGGTACGGTATCTGGGGTTCCACTTGGGCCACGGGCAGGTGCGTCCCCAAATTGACAAGACAGCGGCGATTGCGACCTGCCCGAGACCCAAGACCAAAAAGGGGGTGAGACAGTTCCTGGGGCTGGCTGGCTATTATAGAAGGTTCGTACCTAATTATTCGGATGTCACCAGCCCGCTGACTGATCTCAATAAAAAGGGAGCTCCAGACCCGGTCCAGTGGACGGAGCAGTGTCAACAGGCGTTCACGCAAGTTAAAGCCGCACTTTGCGGGGGGCCGCTTTTACATTCACCTGACTTCTCTCTCCCTTTTGTTTTACAGATGCTTCAGACAGGGGGCCGGGGGCCATACTCTCGCAGGTGGTGGAGGGGGAGGAGCGCCCGGTGCTGTACATTAGCCGTAAGCTCTCGTTAAGGGAAACTAAGTACAGCACCATAGAAAAGGAGTGTCTTGCCATCAAGTGGGCGGTCCTCACTCTCCGATACTACCTGCTGGGGCGGGCCTTCACCCTCTGTTCCGATCACGCCCCACTACAATGGCTCCACCGCATGAAAGATACCAATGCCCGGATCACCCGTTGGTATCTGGCTCTTCAGCCGTTTAAGTTCAAGGTGATCCACAGACCAGGGGCACAGATGGCTGTCGCCAACTTCCTTTCCAGGAATGGGGGGGAGTGGTAGGCAGGCCGGATGCCACCCTGGCCTGAGTCGGGCGGTGGGGATATGTGGCAGCGGGGGCGTGGTCAAGCATCTCTCCGGAGAGAGAGAAAGCGGTAAGGGCGCTTACACCTGAGTTAAATTATGTCTAACACCTGTCTCTAATTTCAGTGAGCACGGGGAGAGCGGCATAAATAGAGCCACACAGCAGTTAGACGAGAGAGAGAGCCTGGGCATGGACTATGAAGCCAGAAGTTATTATGATTACAAATTTGAGAGTTTATTTTGTAAGCTAGTTTGTGGATGTTTTTAGACTGTGTTTTCCAACAACGTAAAGCCCTGAAAGTGTGTTTGTGCTGCAGTGAGGAAAATAAAAACGCCTACCTGAACCAGGAAATCTGCTTCTCGCCTCCTCCTTCCACTGAGAAGTGTTACAATATGCTGTATGCTTGACCTACTGATCCTGTATGTTAGAGGCAGGGCCGTTTCTAGCTGTAAGTGGTAAGGGTATGCTTAGGGCCCCCTAACCACCAGGGGGCCCCACAAAGCAAGGTAGGGGAGATATTCTGTTAAGCAATAAGTAGGATTTTGCTTAGGGCCCCCATATGCTCAGAAACAGCTCTGGTTAGAGGAATTAAAGGAATATTTAAGGGTTCAATACAAGTTAAGCTCAATTGATAGCATTTGTTGGCAATGTTGATTACCACAAAAATATTATTTTGACTCGTCCCTCCTTTTCTTTAAAAAAATATCTGGGTTACACTGAGGCACTTACAATAAAAGTTAATGGGGCCAAATCGATTTTATCACACTGAAATCATGTTAACACACATATTGTTTATGTCTTGTAGCGTAAAACAGTGAGCATTTTAACGTTTACAGATTGGCCCCATTCACTTTCATTGTAAGTACCTCACTGTAACCTAGATTTCTGCTTTTTTGTTTATAACATTTTTTTTTCTCCCCTTTTCTCCCCAATTTGACATGTCCAATTCCCACTGCTTACTAGGTCCTCGTGGTGGGGCAGTTACTCACCTCAATCCGGGTGGTGGAGGACAAGTCTCAGTTGCCTCCGCTTCTGAGACAGTCAATCCGCGCATCTTATCGCGTGGCTTGTTGTGCATGACACCGCAGAGACTCACAGCATGTGGAGGCTCTTGCTACTCTCCACGATCCAAGCACAACTTACCATGTGCCCCACTGAGAGCGGGAACCACTAATCGCGACCACAAGGAGGTTACCCCATGTGACTCTACCCTCCCTTGCAACTGGGCCAATTTGGTTGCTTAGGAGACCTGGCTGGAGTCACACAGCACACCCTGGATTTGAACTCATGACTCCAGGGGTGGTAGTCAGCATCAATACTCGCTGAGCTACTGATTTTTGCTATATTTTTTAAGAAAAAGAGATACTCTGATGTGGAGTTGTCTGTTGTCTATAGTGATGACCTCAACTAGGAATCTCGCATGGCTGTGCTGACTGCTTCTGAGCCAGTGTGAAAAGCCATTCATCACCGATTCTGCAGAATGAAAGCAAGGAAGTACTTTAAGCCTTTCATTCTCTTCATTCTTACTGTATTTCTTCATGGGCACCCTGTGTTCAGGTTTCACCCAAAGTAAACATGACTTGTGCAAACATATATTGTAGTTCAGCTGTGGCACTATCAGACTGACTTCTCCTCCTCTCATTAACCATCATCCAAATCAACAAAAACAGTGAATATTTTTCAGATATCCAAAGTAATTAGGTTGCTGTATCCAAAAAAGACTTTGTTTTGGCCCTAAAAATAGAAGCAATCATCAGAAACTATATGCAAATATGAGAGTGTGCGTAATGAAGAATGACAGAAAGAAAGAGAGCGTTGCCAATGTTTCGGGGAAACACATGTTAGTTGTCTATACAGACCCATCTGTTTTGAAAACAGCTCTTGCGCCGAGCAGCGTATGGAGAGAATATTAATATTTCATCTCTCCCAAAAGAAAAAGGAAAACAAACAAAGTCAGTCTTCAAAGGGACTAGTCATGTCTGGCCAGTGTCTTGCTCTTCGTGTATATAAAGAAATGCTCAGTTCTCTCACAGTTTTCAAACATATTGCATTTTTCCGTGTTATTAATACATTTGTAACAAGGTTCTGTTCCTTTAAAGATCTGCAAGCTATGTTGAGTATTACACCAATACTGTGACAACAAACTAAAAACAACACACTGGCATAACAATTATCATCATTCTGCAAATATTAAAACACATTTTCATTAAAAAGTAACATGTTTGGAGCATATTTTTGCTTTTTATAAAGAAAAGGAGGGATGAGTCAAAATTAATTTTGTGGTAATCAACATTATGCCACAAATGCTGTTGATTGATCTTAACTTGAATTGAATATTCCTTTAAGTGTTCCATTTGGGAATACTACACTTTGAAAATCCATACACTACATGGCTGAGTGCATAGTGTATATTGTAAGTGCGTCATTTGGGACACGACTTTACTAACCAATCTGTTACTGGACACTTTCACTCATAGATTTAATGAATCATGGCTGACTGTGAATAGGGAATTTCTACAATGATATTGGTAATGGTAACTGAAAACTATTTATTTTGAATGATGCTGGATCAACATCTCTAGGTGGCACTGTAAGGTCTAGATGTCACAAACAAAACATTTACCGTGCACCTTTAAAGACCGCATGAAATGGATTGAAGAGCACAGTTTTCTTTCCTGTGTTGATGGACTTATTATTGAAACAGGAAGCTGGGGTGTTCGAAGGACTTGACTAGGGCTGAAATGACAATAAAAAATTGTCAACAAACATTTTTGTTGACTTATAGTCGTTTGATATCATTTAACGTAACATGAGATCACATTAAACTCTAATGATGACACGTGAGAGCAGCACTGCAGCTCGTGCCTGACACAGGAAAGAAAGAATTTCACAGCTCACAGCCCAGATGCACTCCAAACTTTCCAAACAGCTTCATGTGATGTAGATCGCAAAGTATGAGGGAATTATAATGCAAAAATACCAAATATGTAAATACAGAAGCACTCTCATTGTGGAATAAGTGGAGCTGGAGCTGCCGCTCTGCTGAAGCAAAACTTGCATGTCGAACGTCTTTAAAGGAAACACCCCGGCATTACATCTTTAATGCAGTTATATTTAATGCATTATAGTTTTATTAAAGTTCAAATAATTCGGAAGCACATCATGTAAATAACTACAAACTCCGAAACAGACAATTCTCTGTGCGGTCAGTGTCTCTTCTATGAGTTGTGCGAATGTCCTGATCTAAGGGGGAGAGATTGAAACTGCACCCGGCTGATGCACACTCTGTCGCAGGGACGCTCATTCCTCGAGCGCACGCTTAATGCAGCTAGATTATAACGTGATGGCTCATGGTTTATTGAATCATAATATATGTCACTGTGCATTTCTTATCATGAAGACAATTGGCAATACGCAGCTTTATTAATATGAGAGAGTTTGTTTTTTTTGTGAGTTAAAGATGGATTGAAGTGAACAGAAATGTGAGAGAATCCTCGCCCCATTATACACAGCAACGAAATACGTTTTTGATTTGTTTTTGTTTTGGCTTATTTTCCAATATAAATATCTAAAACTCCTTTAAAACAACGTACATTTACTTTAGCAGCTATACTGCAGAAGAAAAAAAAGTTATTTGAGAATGTTGAATATAATATTAAAAATTCAAATATTTTAAAATATCTAAAAATCCTTTAAAAAAAGATGCATTCACCTGAGAATATAAGTATATTTTGTCTTTACTGCACTCGCAGAAGTATAACTACGTGAAAAAATACACTTATATACAAAATCCACTTATATTTAAGATACATTCTCTTAAAGCAAGTCTAAATATCTTATATGTTGCTTCGCAAGTAAATGTATCTTGTTTTAAGGATTTTTAAACAATATTATTTGGAAAACAAGACAAAACACTTGATAACAATAGGATTTTTTTAAGTGAATTTCTTTACTGACTTAAACTTAATTCAGTGAATGTCATTTAGAGGTATTTTTAAAAGATGATTTTGTCCTCATTGTTAGTAAGCACATTTAATACAACCTTTTAAGTCGGGCACAAGCTGAATAATCGGTTAAGAGCTAATGATTAATCGTTGCAATAATTGCCGAATAATCATTCTAATAATCATTAGATTAATCGATTATCAAAATAATAGTTAGTTGCAGCCCTAGACGTGACCATTATCCAAAAGCCAATATATCATATAGGAAATCGGCAAGTTGATTCCGGATGTTTTTCCACCAAAAGATTAAACCCAATGTGCCAAATTCCACACAATTAGCGCCACTGTGCCGTGAATATTAAACCCCTAAAAATTGCCTTTGACGTCACTTCTCTCTCTCACTTCTCTCTTGAACTCTAGTTAGCGAGATTACATTTACACAGAAGTAAATGAAATAATGCTGTTTTGGTCTCAGTAATGTTAGGGTAAGGTTTAGGGATTAAGTTAGCAGTAGGCCTATATTAAAGGGATAGTTAATCCAAAAATGAAAATTCTCTCAGCATTTATTCACCCTCACACCATCTCATATGTGTATAACTTTTTTCTTCTGCTGAACGAAAACGAAGATTTTTAGAAGAATACCTCAGTTCTGTTGGTCTATTCAGCGCTAGTGAATGATGGCCGGAATTTTGAAGATCCTAAAAGCACATAAAGGCAGCATAAAAGTAATACAAATGACTCCAGTGGTTAAATTCATATCTTCTGAAGTGTTATGATAAGTGTGTGTGAGAAACAGATCAATATTTAAGTCCCTTTTACTATAAATCTCCACTTTTACTACTTTTTTTTTTTTAGCGATTCACATTCTTTGAGCATATTGCCACCTACTGGGCAGAGAGGAGACTTATGCTACATTCTATTCAAGTCGGATGTGGGATATTCCTACTTGATATCTCCGATCTCCGAACAAGGTATTCCATGGCCAGATGCTAGGAAGATGATGTGTAAGGAAACAAAACTGCAACAGTCCCGTTAGCTTAGCAGGTGTTTGAATGTCACCAGAGATGTCTTCTAGCAACCCAATTGATAAACAATGCTGCAACGCTAGCATTTGTGCTACAGGTGTAGAATTATGAAAAGAGAATATGATTTACCATGTTTTATACAGTACACCTGTCTCTGCAGACATTTGTTAAACAAGCTTCAATATCTTGTAATACTGATACTTTGACTCATTTATCAATATTATTTAATAATGGTGAATGTTTATCACTTACTTTGTATATCTCCCTGGGTGCTGACATGTTTGTGTGACATCACGCACCTGCATCTCAGCAAAATCGGAGTTGAACATTTTCAGCACAAGTTTCCAAGTTGGACTTTTGATTTCAATTTGCATTCCACTGCACTTTCTTAGTAGGAAGTTGGGAAAGCCGATTTTCCGAGTTGAATGAAATACAGCATTAAATATTGATCTGTTTCTCTCCCACACCTAACATATCGCTTCTGAAGACATGGATTTAACCACTGTCGTAACTTTTATGATGCCTATGGATTCTGTTCTATAATTGTTGTTAATAATGGTAAACAAAAACATTTACATCTGATAATTCGCAGTTCAGGCCTACAAATGTAAACAAAAAGTCTTTTAATAAAATATTTAATGGCTCAAATTACCCATTTTATTCTCAGAAAAAAAAAATATTGAATGAGAAATCAGCATTGGTATTAATATATGCGATATTGGCCTTGGTGGTACTTGGTATCAGATTGAAAACAAAATCAGAGGTATCGCCCATCCCTTTTTAGCTTTAAGGTGAGGCACTATCCGCTAAGATTGTACTGAAAAGGCCATGTGTTCTGCATCAAAAAAGATAGTCATATGGATTTGAAACAACATGAGTATTTTTGGGTGAACAGTTCTTTTAAGGTCAGGAACTAAAAGCAAGTGTCAAAATAAAGCATGGGTGAGTAATTTAGATTTCTTTTATCCTCCATGTGCCAGGCAATGGCATGGTCTGTTTGGCAGATATTTTGAGAGCAGCTATTTCATACAATATTTTAATTTGTATGAAAATAAAAATGGATTTGTCAAGTGTTTTAGCCAAACCAATGTGAGAGAAACTCCAAAATCTGTGAGGGTGACAGTCATGAGTCTTACAGCACACAAAAACTTGATTGTGTCTGAGTTGTCATTTTCTTCTCAGTGCTAGAGGGGCTGCAGAGAGAAAGAGTCATGATTTAACAGACAAACAGAACAAAAAGAGCCGATTATTGCAGTATTTGCATTGTTTGTGTTGTGTGTGTGTGTGTGTGTGTGTGTGTGTGCGCGCGTGTGCGTCAAGTCATTTTTATTTGTATAGCGCCTTTCACAACACACATCATTTCAAAGCAGCTTTATAGAAAATCATGCATTAACAGAAAATGAAACTGTAATATCTATAAAGTCTTAGAGTCATCATTGTGTACTTTGATAAAATACGATTGTGAATTGTGTATAAAAAAAAGTAATTAAATAATAATTCTATTTAGAAACCCAGTGAACAAACTGAAGGCGACTGAGGCAAGGAACACAAAACTCCATAAGATGTTGGTTAATGGAGAAAAATAACCTTGGAAGAAACCAGGCTCACTGCGGGGGCCAGTTCCCTCTGGATAACATCATGAATATAATGCCAATATTACTTAATTATGTATAGTGCAGGTCATGGTTTAAAATTAATTACACTAAGTAAGTGTTAAGGGTCAGTGTTTAAAGAAATATTTTGTATGAACTGTAAGATTAATGATTAATGTCTTTGAAGTCCATCCTGGATTAGCTGCAGAAGTTCACATAGATGCAATTGTCCTTTGTTAGTTGGCTGATGAAGGCTTTTGTTCGCAATTAATTGATAGTCTGTGTATTCCATTTCAAGAGTGTAGTCCATCATTAGACCGAGGTGATGCAGGCAGAGATCAGTGAGGTGTATCGCAGTTCAACCGGCCGGTAATTTCGGTGAGGTCTATCATAAGTCCAAGGTTCAGGCAATGGCATATGATGTTTCCCATGTCTTATGGTTGAAGTTGGAATCAGTTCATCCTCTGAAGTCCATCGTAATATACTGAAGTGATGTTTGGCTGGCATCGGCTACATTTAGTCGTCATCATTCAGAGACACTTAGCAGTGGAGTCCAACACGAAGCAGGAATAGAGCTGGATCCAGCCGGTTCTGGTGACCTCAGGACAGGAGTCCCGAGGTTGAGACAGTAATACAAAATGAATAATATTAGCATAGATGCCATTAAATGTATTACATTGTTATAGATCATGATCAAAGTTTCTGGTTTCTGGTTCCGGCAGACCTAACTAAAGCAGCCTAATTGAGTTGATGGATAAATTAGGTGTATGCCTGGCTAAATAGATGAGTCTTTAGTCTAGACTTAAACTCAGTGAGTGTGTCTGCATCCCGAACAGTGTGAGGAGTTAATAATATTAAGAAGAGGTTCTGAGATTACAGGGAATACCTCTTTTAAGAGCTTAGTTGGTATTGGATCTAACATACAGTACATGTTGTGGCTTTTGATGTTTCGATAAATTTTGTTAGCTCTTCATGACCTATAACAGCGAAGGATTGAAGTTGCACGTGAGGGAAAATTATGAGACACTGTTTTCTGAGGTACTGTGACAGATAATTGCACAATTCCAATTTTATTTTCTGATCATTTCAATTTTATCAGTAAAGAAATTCATGAAGTCATTATTATTGTGCTGCGACGGAATATCTGGTTCAGTTGAGGTTTTATTTCTAACCAATTTAGCCACAGTACTGAAAAAACACCTTGGATTGTTGTGGTTATTTTCTATGAGTTTGCTAAAATATGCTGAGCTGGCAGCTTTTAGTGCCTGTCTGTAGCTACAGACACTATCCTTCCATGCACCACAAAATACCTCTAATTTTATATTCTTCCACTTGCACACCATTTTCCGAGCTGCTCTCTTGAGAGCATGAGTGTGATCATTGTACCATGGTGTGAGGCTTTTTTCTTTAATTTTCTTTAATCGAAGGGGGGGTGACACTATCAAGAGTGCTAGAGAAGAATGTATTTATATTTTCTGTTATTTCATCAAGTTCTTCTAGAATTTGGGGCTTATTGAGTGTATAAGATAGATCTGGAAGATTATTAGTGCAGCTGTCTTTTGTAGTCAAAAGAATAGTTCTACCTGAACGATAGCATGGTGTAGATTGAATAACATTAGCTGATCGCAACAAACAAGAGACGAGGTAATGATCTGAGATGTCATCGCTCTGCGGTAGAATTTCTATTGTATCAACATCAACTCCATATGACAGAATTAAATCTAGTGTATGATTATGGTGATGAGTTGGTCCTGTCACATTTTGTCTGACTCCAAGAGAGTTGAGAATATCGATAAATGCTAATCCCAATGTGTCATTTTCATTATCTATGTGAATGCTGAAGCCACCAACAATTAAAGTTCTATCTACAGTAACTACAAGATCTGATAACATTTTTTAGCAAATTCACCAAGGAAATAAGAATAAGGCCCGGGTGATCTATATACTGTAACAAGGACAAAAGACGACAGAGTTTTTTTATTTACTGTATATCTGACGGTCACTTTAAGCATTATTAGTTCAAAAGACTTAAACTTATATCCTGTCCTCAGGTAACACCAAAAACCTCACTGTAAATTGTAGCAACACGGCTCATGTTTATAACAATAACCTGGGGGAGTAGATTAATTCAGAACTAATCTATTCTTCCGGTTTAAACCAGGTTAAACAGAGTGCATCCAAACTATGATCTGTAATAATTTCATTTACAATTAGTGCTTTGGTAGAAAGAGATCTAATGTTTAGTAGCCCTACTTTCATATGATGTTTTTTTTTTTTTTAGTTTGACCTTAATCAAATTTTTTTCTAAATGATTTAATGAGAGTTTTTTGTTTGGTAGTTTGGAGATATCTAGGTGATACAGTCTCTGTGTTGTAGTTTATGTGATCTGTGTGATGTCTCAAGGCATCTTGCAGACATTCGGATTAACCAGTTTGTCTGCTTCCTGACCTGGGCCCCAGTTAGTCAAATACTATCACTATTAAGACTATGAGCCAAATTACTAGAGAGGAGAGCGGCACCTTCCCTGGAGGGATGGAGTCCGTCTCTCTTTAGCAGGTCAAGTATACCCCAAAAACTCTTCTAATTGTCTATAAATCCTATGCTATTCTCCGGACACCACTCAGACATCCAGCCATTCAGTGACAATAATCTACTATAAATCTTGTCACCATGACGAGCAGGGAGGTGGCCAGAGCATGTTACAGTGTCTGACATTGTTTTTACAAGTTCACAAACCTCTTTAACATTATCTCTAGTTATCTCCGACTGGCGAAGCCGGACATCATTAGTGCCGACACGAACAATTTTAGAAAATCTACGTTTAGCATTAGCCAGCACTTTTGATGGCAGACGCTCGAGCCCCAGAAATGCATTTAACAATAGTGGCTGGAGTCTCTATTTCCACGTTCCTTACAATAGAATCACCAATTATTAGGGCTCTTTCAACATGATTCTCAGTGGGTGCATCACTGAGTGGGGAGAATCGGTTGGAAACCCTAACAGGAACGGGAGAGTGGTGTCGCTTTGCTGAGTGAGTGTGCCGCCGAGGCATCACCCAAACGCCCTGCTGCGGGGGCTCTAGAGCCGGAACCAAAGTGTGTGTGTTGCTCATTGTACTGCCCACATACGAAACAGTATCTGCCAGCTTCTCTTTCTCACTGACCTCCACTAGCATTCGGATGCGCGTCTGTAACTCATTAACCTTCTCTGTCAGCCTGACTAATTCCTTACATTTATCACATGTGAATCCCTCACTGCTGACGGAAGAAGCTATCATAAACATGTGACATGCAGGAAGAAATAATATAAGCGGATGCCATGACTTACCGCAATTGTTTGTTGTTGTTGGCTGTTCCTGAGTGGTGAGGGTTTGAGATCGATGTGAATCCCTCACGCAATTGCTTGTTGTTATGGTTGTTCTTGATAAGTGTTGCTTTGAGATCGATGCAATAATCTGTGTAACACAGAGGAGAAAACGGGTGCGCGCTGTAAAATGCACGGTTTAATCGTGATAAAAATAGAAAGCGGATGCACGCGGAAAATGCACACAGTTGAATCGCAAATGGCAGATGTTAAGGATTAAAAGCTGAAAACAGATAGATAAGCGATGCAAATAAAAAAAAGATAGCAGGCTACAAACACAGACTCGAGCTAGGCGCCAGCAGCAACAGGTAAAATACACACAGATGAAACAGTAGAAAAGCGGAAAAACCCGAAACGCGGTAAAATGACAAAGGATAAAACAATGAATGTATGAGAATAAGAATAAGCAATGCTAAGCAATGCTAAGCAGGCTAGCAGGCTACAAACACTCGTGCAGCATCAGCAACAGGAACAGGAAGGAACAGCAGTGTGTGTGTTTATGTGAGCGGGTTTGGGTGGTTTACAAGGACATTTTTTTTAGGTTACAAACTGGTAATTACTTGCTATAAATGTGGTTTATGAGGACATTTCTAGTTTCCCCATAATTCAAATAATTTTTAAAGAACATACTAAACAATGTTTTTTTGAAAATGTAAAAATGCAGAATGTTTTTTGTGAGGGTTAGTTTTAGGGGTAGGGTTAGGGGATAGAATCTATAGTTCGTACATTATAAAAATCATTATGTCTATGTAGAGTCCTCATAAGGATAGCCGCACCAACATGTGTGTGTGTGTGTGTGTGTGTGTGTGTGTGTGTGTGTATTTTCCCTTTTGGGACAATGTGCACCTCTAGTTTCCAGTCTCTCTTTTGGTTTCGCCCTATTTCAGAGTCCACTAATTAATCATGCATTATTGAGAGCCAGTGCTAGATGAGGTTTTACCCTTGTTGGAGTCTCAACACACACATGCACACACTACTTTTAAAAACTTCCCCCAGCTTGAGTGAAAGTACATCCAGGGTCACGTACACTCAAGTAACATTATGTGTACTGAACAGTTTATGCCTCTGTTAACAAATCTCATCAGATCCCATCATGTTCACCTAAATGAGATGCCGTTTGCAATCTGGCCTTGGCTGTCCTCCTATGATAGCTGAACGCTGGCAGCATCAGTGCATATCACCTCGGTCCAAGTTTAGACAAAACATCACATGGTTATTATTAGGGGAGACCAGGGCAAGTTGTCACAAGGTTTGAGCCTCACTAGCCATGAAGTTTTGAGTCAAAATTCCAGTTACACAAATAAGTGTTTTCTAGAGGTTTTTTATGTTGGTTTAAAACACCTAGTTCAAAAATGATAATGCTTTTTGTGAATTTATCCTCCTATTTAAAATTTCACCAAAAATAAATAAATAAATAAAATAAATTGCTAACAAAAAAGGTTCTATTTGTTAATATTAGTAAACGTATTAGTTATCATGAACTAACAATGAACAATATATTTAACAACATTTATTACTGTAATCATTTTTAATGTTCATTTATAAAGAGACAATTATTCATTGTTAGTTCATATTATTTCATAATTAATTAACATAATATATTTAATGTTAACGTATGCAAATGTTTAATTTTAAATGTAGACAGTATTAAGTATTATATATGTTGAAATTAAAATTAAAGATGATTATTAAATGCTGTACAAGTATTTTTCATCGTTAGTTTATGTTAACTAATGTAGTTAACTAATGTTAACGAATGCAACCTTATTGTAAAGTGTACCAACATTTCAATTAAATATTTTTGTAACAGCTCAAAGTAAGCATTTCAGCATTTGGGGCAAGCTGTCACAAAACTTCAATGGGTGTTTTCCTGGGCAATAATGGTGGAAATGTTCAATAGTTTTTTTGTTTTTTTTTTCGAAGCCAAGACTTTAATGTGGCTATACAGAAAATGACTTTCAAAAATAAACCTATTCTGAGAAATATTCACTGGAGTACAAAGTGTGACAACTAGCCCCAGTCTCCCCTATCTCTTGTAAATGTGAATAGTGGTTCATTCTGTTCCTATAGAGAGTAATAGATTGTGACGCAGAGTGAAAGATTTGTTTCTCTGCTCTCTTGTGCAATGTTGGTGAGGATCCAGGGCTAATCCCTGCTCTCCCCAGGCCCAGATGACAGAAATGGGGGGAGGAAAAGCGAGTCACCCGCTCAGAGCAGCTTGGCATCACGGCAGGTCACCTGCACTTCCTCTGCCGACACTGGGCTCTCTGCTAACTCTCCGTCTGCTGCTGCACTGCTCACCAGACTCGCTGTCGGCACTGCCAAGTCCCTGCAACTCCCACTGCCTGCAGTAACGTGGGTCAGGCACAGAAACCATGGCCATTACTGCCTTACTGTTTCTCAATATAAACATTGTTGCATTCAAGTGTTGTTGCTTAGCGTTAAACATAACAGAACAGTTAGTTCTGGTCCTCTAATCTGATTGGACAAGTGCTTTTACAAGAGTACTGATATTTAGTACAACAGTACTGGGGCTCTTCACTGTTTGTATCACTCCACTTGTTTGCGTAATGTAGCTCAGAGGTGACCGTTGCTTGACACATAATGGCTTTGGCTTTGTTTGCAACTGATTTTGTTAGCAAAGCTAGACAAAATAACTGGCCATATTGTGTCTAAAATCTAACTTATTTTTTATAGAACTGTAGTATAAAAGCAATATCACACTCGCAATCATGTTACTGTACTTAATATCACACTGAGAAAAGTGGTAACTTGCGATTGTTACCTATAAGCTAAGGTGCTATTTCTACCTGATTTAACCCTTAAAGGGATAATTCACCCCAAAATTAAAATTCTCTCATCATTTACTCACCCTCATGATATCCCAGGTGTGTATGACTTCTTTCTTCACCAGAACACATTTGAAGAAAAACAGAAAAATATCTTAGCTTAGTAGATCCTTAAAATGCAAGTGAAAGGATATTTCTCATTTGATGTTCCAAAAATCACAGACAGAAAATCAGCATAAACGTCATCCACGACACCAGCTGTCTTCTAAAGCAACACAATCGCTTTTGGTGCGAAAAAGATAAATATTTAACTACTTTTTAACTATCATTAAACGCTTCCGGTTTCCTGCGATATCATGAGGGTGAGTAAATAATGAGAGAATTTTCATTTTTGGGTGAGCTATACCTTTAAAATTTGTTTTGTTAGTGTATTCTGGTTGATGAAGTTATGTTAAATAATGTTTTGACTTGAATCAAACAAATTAATTTAGATGTTTGCACATGAAGCACATTTTATGTGTTGTTTTTCCCCGTGTGCTTTTATTCACCACAACAGCACTCTTTCTTGCTCATGTGATATTGCTTAATTTAAGGGATTATAATTTAAGGATGAACCACTCTTTGAGAGTTTATCAGTAATGTTATGTGTGTATTTGGGCATGTTTGAGAGGTTTGTTTGTACATTAGCCAGCTGGTAAGATCGAAGATAAAAAAGATCTTTCTCCTACCTATCAGTGCTCCCCAAGGTACACTTCTCAATATTTTATGCAGAGCAGGAGCTCTCGATGTTACCAGACATGCAGAGTACTCTTTGAAAGGCTGTTTTTTTGTTTGCTGAGGAAATTTGGTGAGATGAGACATACAAACAGTGGTGTAGTAGTGTCTGAAGAGGTGGGCATACTGTGAATTTCTAAGTAGGAAAAAACATGCAGTATTTTCACAAAGTTTAATTACACAAGTTAAATTTAAATGTGGTGCGAACCTATACCTTTATATATATATATTTATATATATATATACCTTTATATATATATTTATATATATTTATATATATATATATATATATATATATATATATATATATATATATATATATATATATATATAAAGGGTTGTGCAGTGAAGCCATTATCTGTATTTGTATCTATATCTGTTAATATGACAATTATCTGTATCTATCTCTGTATTCGGATAAAACCGGGTGTGGGCGGGGCTTAAACCGGAAGTGCGTCAAAACTAAATTAAATGCCCATTTTTAAATGTTACTCTTACATTTATAGATTATATTAATAAAATTTGCCTTGTATATGCCTTTTCATAATAATAGCCTAATAATAATAATAATAATAAGTGTTATTATTATTATTAATATTATTATTATTATACAACTATTATTTAAAAAAATATTATAATTATTCTTTTTTTTTTTTTTTTTTTTTTTGTAGGTTACATTAACTGTGGAACATGTTGTTAACTGGTTTCTCCTGGTATTTCAATATTAATATCTGCATGAAACAGAATTTTAATTTGTCTGTTCATGTATAATTCTGGAGGCAGGAGGTGTCAAGCAAAATGTGAAATGTCAAGCACACATTTTTCAGTGAATAATAAATACAAATTCAAACATTAAAATAAATGAAAATAAATCAATATAGCCTACAAACAGGTGAAAGTCCTGTAAATCTATCAGGAATTTTTACAACAGGACACCATTATTTAGTTAAATAACAATAATAATAATAATAATAATAATAATGTTACATTTATATTGTGCCTTTCTGGAGCTCAAGAACACTTAACATTCTCAATTTTAGCACAATTTAAAGAAGAAGAAGAAGAAAGACAGAGCATGTTTCAGTTTCTTCGTTTTACATAAGCAGGGATATTCCTAATGGATGAATACTCTATGGAGCATTTAAACCTTTATGGAGCATTTTAACTTATTTTTCCATAATTAAGTCTTAACCAGATAATTACCTTAATCGCTGATGTGGGCATAAATGTGGTCCGCTTTAAGACAGGGGTAGATGAGCTCCGATGTGAAATCATCACTTCAGGTCAGGAATTTAACATCGCGTTCAGGTTTAGGCTATAAATAAATATGTGAATCGGGTGATACACATTAACATAGACATTTCAAGAAGTGGAAAGTGTATATGATGTCATATCTTAGTTAAGGTTACACTTGATAAGCTCCAGACGTGCACAATTAACAGAAACTTCAAATGGAGTCGAGATCACGCCTATCCGATCTGAAATCACAATGTGCGCATTTTCATTCATAAAGTTTACACTAGAAATATTGGCTGCACAGATTCATAAATTCTTTAAATTTTTTAATATGTTTATTTAATATGTCACTTTATCCTTGTGTATCTTGGATAATCAGTCATACGAATATTTCTTATATTATTCAGATGAATCTTTTATTTGTTTTGAAGTCATTATTCATGCTTTTCCGAATAAGATATTCGGCTTCGGGCACATCCCTAATATATATATATATATATATATATATATATATATATATATATATATATATATATATATATATATATATTAGCAGGGAACTCAATTTACAGCGCAAATGATGGTTACTCCAGGTATGCTTGTGCATCATCATAGATGCTGGAAATGCCCTGCCTCTTACCGAAACAGAAAATATGATTGATTAGCAAATATTCAATCACATCTGAAATTAACGATCTGATTGGTGGATCGGCTTAGTCGGACTGTCTGTCTTGCCAGTGCCATCAGTTGCACTCCCACCTCCGGCAGCTCCATGCACGTTTAGAGAGAATCTGTGTACACACACACACACACACACACACACACACACACAAAACCTATTCACTCCATGGTGCTTCGGCATCACGTTATTAGATAAAACTCCGGGTCAAAAGCCTACTGGTTGTATTGGCGGCCATACATATCATCACTTATTTTAGTTGGGCATACGGCGTATGCCCTAGACCAGTCCAGTGTTTCTCAACTGGTTGGTCGCGATCCAAAAGTGGGTCGCAGGCCTATACGGACTGGGTCGCGAACAGCAGGGAAAGAACAATGCCATGGTTCTCCCATTGAAGATATTTTTGGCGGCTGCCCAAGTGGTAAGCCTATTTAGGACTACCGAGGCAAATTTAATGATACTCTCTCATTCAGCTAAAGTCTTCTCATCGGTGCGATTAAAGCTTTCGCGTGAGTGTAACAGAACCAGCTCGCGCTAATGATCTGCTCCGATCTCTGGCGCGCACGCGCTACAACTTGGCTTCCCTCGATACTGTGGCACGCAGACCTCAAAACTGATGATACCCATTTCAGTTCTAGTGAGACTTTTCTAGTTTAAAGCGTTACGGAGGAAGTCAAATCAAACCCATCAAACAGTACGTAGCCCCGACATGCCAAACAGCACTGAGGAGGAAAAGAGCAACACTGTTTTATGCGCTAAAAATAAATAAATAAATAATTACACCTCATTACATTTACATAATTGTTTCATGATTTTACATGAAAAAGCTAAAAGTAACTATTATATTTTGACAACATGTTATAGTTTCATATGAATTAATCTATCAGTAGAATCTATTAGACCTCATTTTTATATCAACAGTGGCAGTTGTAGTTAAAGTTGAAAATGTTTCATCTAGTATTTATTTGAGACTAGCTACGTTGACCTAACCATGTTAGCCTAATGAGCAGCCTTTTCTCCTGTGTAATATATATGTTCCACTTGAATGTTGTTTGAAATTAGGAAATAAACGGGATAATAATGGGCTCATATTAATAAATATTCCCTTAAATTGTTAAAAGGGGGTAGAGAAAACTTCCTGTCACATTTGTTGTTTGTCAACAACAAAAATAATGTCACTTGATGCATGTTCTTGTACTTGAAAACCATGAACAAAACTATGCAACATAAAAGGAAATGCCGCCCTGGATACATTAAATACAGGTTACGTTTTTACTATGGTGGGTCGCCACTTGTATTTCCAATGTAAAATCTGGGTCCCGAAGCAAAACCAGTTGAGAACCACTGCCCTAGACTACACTACTGCATGCAAATGAACTCCATGAATATGGAAACAGGAACAGCCAGAGAGTCACTGATGACTAACAGCAAAGGTGAAAAGTTCACAGCTGAAAAGTCTTGCTTCCAGTTGTATTTTCTTGAGAGCTGGAGTTGAATGCCTCTTGTCACAGCAGATTTTTCAATATGTGAAAATAAACAAGGAATTGATTACAGATTCTGGCACCATGCAACAAGCTGGAACTTTCACAGTTTAGTCATTGTGCTTGTGTTTACTGCTCATTTTTAACTTTAAATGAATAGCTTAAGGTTTGGAAGGGAGTGAATTGTGCCCCCCCCCCCCCCCCCCACCCCCAAATCATATGCCACTTTTATTTATTTACCCTCATGTCATTCCAAAACATATTTCCATAGAACACAAAATGGAGTATCTGTATGCTATATTCCAAGTCTTCTGAAGCCATACAATATCTCTGTAGGAGGAACAGTTTGAAATGAAAGAAATTATCCACTGATCATCTTAACCTCTGCCAGTGCTCGCGTCTATCCAATGTCTGTGTCCAAATTTAAAAAATGGTGAGTCAACATCATTGATGGCAAAACAGCATCTTGCATATTTAGGAACTTACATTACCATCAACCGACATATTGTAGTGTTTCGACAAAGCATTTCTTAAATCTGGATGCAAGATTTTCAGTTAAAAATGCCTTAAAGGAATAGTTCACCCAAAAATTACAATTCTGTTATCATTAACTTATTTATTGTTCCATGCCTGTATGACTTTATTTCTTCTGTGGAACACAAAAGGAGATAATTTAATGATAATTGAACCTGTATTATTCCTTTAAGAAAGGACCCCAAAGAGTCATAAAAGTATTCCATGCATCATTTTCCAAGTCTTCTGAAGAGATACAACCAATTGTCCTTTTTGGGTGAACTATTCCTTTAAATGTCAGATTTGTGTTTACATGATCTCATCGGCCCAGAAACCTGGGTCCAGATTCTCATTGGACTCACAGTCATATGAGAACTGATACTTTCGCTCTTGCTCACCAAAACAGGAAGCAGTTAAACTGGAGTGTGACCGTTTGGAGGAGGAGTGTGTGAGTGAGTGTGTGAGCTCGACTTGACAGACAAAGGGGAAAATAGCACCTCTCACATGACTGGCCAACACACAAGACCGAATAAACACTCGTTACGATCTCAACATTTGATCCATTTCACGCGAGAGCCAAGGTTGTTTACTGCATAATTCATGGCGGTGGGTTGAGTCTTTGCGCGGCCTGTAAGCTCAGGTCTGTGGAGGATAACAGATGAAGCAGCCTTGTGTATGTTCATGGTGGGGGTTGGTGCGCCTTACCCCATGGCACAAACAAGCTCTTTTAATAGCTAGACAGCCAGCTGAAGACTTAGGATCAGCAGAATGCAATTTAGCTCCTTCGATTTCTTAAGTTACATCACAAGACCTCCTGAGGATATGGCCAACTACATACAAATTCATTAACAATCTTTTGTTGCTGACTCTGTGGGTGCAACACTTGACAGTTTGACCTTAAGGAGAATGAAAGCACACAGCTTCATGTTTGAGCCAAGATTTAGATTTGCATAAATGGTGCATTTGCAAACAGACGTACTGTGATTTGCGTGAGCTTTCTATCACTCAAACCTGCATTTTCCTGCAAATTCCTGCATTGATTCAGTCTTGCCTCTTCAGTCACGGAGCTTGAATTTCAAATGAGTGTGCTGTATATCAGAATGCTGATGGAAAATATCCCAGGGCTAAACTATTAAATATTTTGGACTAACAATTAGAATGTTATTTATTGCATGTAAGATAATTGAAATTGATTTATCATACTTGTTCAAAACCTTGCCTGTCCATTTGCAGAAATTATTGTTTCTGAAAGCAATATCGTTTCCAAGAGAGTAACATCATGAGCAATATCAATATGTCTTATAGGAATGGCAACAACGGAAAATCAATCTGGGTGAAATAATGCACGTGAGTGACCCGAGACCTTCAGAGCTCAATTCATTTGTGAAAGTGTTGGACATTTGCGATCTCCCTTTTGTAAGTGTCATGACAATCAGATAACTCTCTTCTATCAGCTGTATTTGTGTGCACCACCAATTTATTGAGTCACAGTAATCTAACATATCTCAGAGACTTGAGTTACAGTTCAATCACTTATGAGGTCTTTTTAATATCTCAGTTCTTTTCTATAAAGCAAGTGTGCACAAGTCTCCTACTTCTCTGATTTTCCTCCTTTTGTAATCTCCTCCAGTTTTCAGAAGAAATCTCAACAATGACAGGACACAGTCTTGAATATATATATATATATATATATATATATATATATATATATATATATATATATATATATATATATATATATATATTATAGTTTATATATTTGGACATATATGTACATTTTTTAATACAAATATTATTTGGGAAAATGTATGTTACATATATGAAAACTTTTAAAAAATACGAATTTTCTGTAGTATTTTGAAGTATCTGTTGCATATTTGTACAAGTATGTACAAGTGTACAAGTGTTGCAGGTGTTTCGCAGAACATTATCTACACAATATGTATCAAATGTTTAATTTTTACATGGTAATAGTAGTTCAAGACACCATATATAAAGTGGGACCAAAATACCTGGTCTTCCACATGCAACTATGGTCATCTATGAGCCCCAGAGTTCAAACTTTGAACTTTATTTTGAATTTCAAAACATTAAAAGGAATATTCCGGGTTCAATACAAGTTAAGCTCAATCAACAGCATTTTTGGCATAATGTTGATTACCACAAACTCAACTCATCCCTCCTTTAAAAAAAAAAAAAAAGCAAAAATCGAGGTTACATTGAGGCACTTACAATAGAAGTGAATGGGGCCAATTTTTGGAAGGTTTAAACACAGGAATTTGAAGCTTATAATTTTAAAAATGTTAAAATACATGTATTATTTGAGCTATAAAGTCATTTAAAATGTCATTTTTACAGTTCTTTTAGGGTTTGTTGACATTACATCATCATGGTAATGAAGTTGTAAAATTGGCTATAACTTTACACAGAAAAGTTTAAGTGATTTTATCACACTAAAATCATGTTTATACGCATATCCTTTATGTCTTGTGGCTATACTTTTGAAACGTTCAAAAATTGCCCTCCATTCACTTCCATTGTAAGTGCCTCACTGGAACCTAGATTTTTGCATTTTTTTTAATGAAAAGGAAGGAATAATTTGTTTTGGTAATCAGTATAATGCCACAAATGCTGTCGATTGAGCTTAACTTGTATTGAACCCGGAACATTCCTTTAAAAAAAAATCTCAGTTTAATACTTGTTTGATTCACCTATGGCTTTCTCCATGAGGGCTTAAAGACAAAAAAAAATTGGGGCACATTTTTCAGCAATTTTTTTAATGAAGCTGTTCACTGGGGACATTACAGTATGATTTTCTGT
Organism: Myxocyprinus asiaticus; assembly: GCF_019703515.2. Lineage (NCBI taxonomy): Eukaryota > Metazoa > Chordata > Actinopteri > Cypriniformes > Catostomidae > Myxocyprinus > Myxocyprinus asiaticus. The sequence goes on from NC_059379.1 coordinate 27,411,166, forward strand.
AAAGCTGCTTTGAAATGATGACTTGAATATTAATACTTAAGATTTGCATAAGATGCTCATTTTAGTCATCTAATGTTAGCTTACCAAAAAAAATTTTTTTTTAAATGTCCCTTTTTTTAAGTCGCCAAATCGCCATTATCGCTTAGGATAGTGGGTATGCCATTGAGGGTGTTGTGTTAGAGGAAGGGGGTTGATTTCATAGAAAGGTGGTTTCAAAGGTGGTTTCAAGGCCTAGGGACCTTGTGGACCATGATCTGGTACCTGAGTGTAATAATGCTCTGATTAATAAAATGTATTGAGCAAATTTTATTATTTTCATGTTTTACCATCAATAGAAGGCTATTTGTACTGCCATAAATGAATATCCCAAAACAGGGCAGATTCGTTCCCAATAAATGCATAAATAAATTAATAAATAAAGAGAAAGAGAGAGAGAGAGAGAGAGAGAGAGAGAGAGAGAGAGAGAGAGAGAGAAAGGAAATGACAAAGCTTTGGAGCCATATGTCCATCTGTCATTGTTTTCATCATCTGTAATGTTAGAAGGACCAAATGCTTTTTTTTTTTTTAATTAATGCCATCTGAATTTGGCGGCTATAAAACCTCTATAACTTCTGGTGGAGTTATTCTGCCCAGAGAGAATTTTTTTTTTTTAAAGGATAGAAGGTGTGCGTACATGTGTGTGGCAGCTTACGCAACCATATCTTCTGGACCTGAGGGGAGGATTATGGGTAACACTGCATTTACATAGCTGTATTTGAACTGCGAGACAACAGCACCTGCTACTGCACATTGCTAACATTCATGCATGTGACTTTCGTGAAGGAAAGGTGCCCCGAAAAAATCATAATGTCTGTGTTTCTGACAGAGATACAAGAAATTAGCATGACAGATAGAAGTGTGTTGTGTACATGACTGAGTACAGTTTTACATGGTTCTGTCAGCTGACACGTGAGGTCACAGGAACATTGATTTGTCACAAACTTAAGTCATGCTCCTCCTTGTAAGTTAAATGACTTTCAAAATAGCTCTGTCGTTTCAGATTCTTAGATCTGAAACTTAATTCATAGAGTGGATCTTTATTCTTAAGATTCATTTGAATTTGGAGTAAAGTAAGATCTGATGCAAGTCACTGCAAGAAAGATGTGAAGAAAACTTCATGCGTTCATTTTGGCCTCTCAGACTTCAGAAGCTCACCATAGTACATCCATTAATAATATATTTAAACACTACTGAAAGGCCATGCAAGATGTTCCTGTGAAGTTTTTCCTCTCATTCATTAGATGCATCATAACTTTTTAGTAGCTTCTCATTTGAATTCTGCAGAATTTCTGATGGAAATAAACAAGTGCCTTTTTCTCTTACGCAGGCACTGTACCCTGTTTTAAAAAAGCTTAAACCAGTCTGGTTTTCAGGTCTTAGCAGGTTTAAGTTGGTCTAGTTGGTCTCCCAACCTGTACAAGCTGGTTTTCAGCTGGTTTAGCTGGTCTTCCAGCCTGTCCAAGCTGTTTTAGCTGGTCTCCCAGTCTGGACAATCTGGTTTTCAGCTGGTCTCCCAGTCTGGTCTAGCTGGTTTTCAGCTGGTCTCCCAGTCTGGCCAAGCTGGTTTTCAGCTGGTTTAGCTGGGCTCCCAGTGTGTCCAAGCTGTTTTAGCTGGTCTCCCAGTCTTGCCAAGCTGGTTTTCAGCTGGTTTAGTTGGTTTTCCAGCCTGTCTAAGCTGTTTTAGCTGGTCTCCCAGTCTGGACAATCTGGTTTTCAGCTGGTTTAGCTGGGCTCCCAGTGTGTCCAAGCTGTTTTAGCTGGTCTCCCAGTCTGGCCAAGCTGGTTTTCAGCTGGTTTAGCTGGGGTCCCAGTGTGTCCAAGCTGTTTTAGCTGGTCTCCCAGTCTGGCCAAGCTGGTTTTCAACTGGTTTAGATGGTCTTCCAGCCTGTTCATGCTGTTTCAGCTGGCCTCCCAGTCTGGCCAAGCTGGTTTTCAGCTGGTTAAGCTGGTCTCCCAGTCTGTCCAAGCTGTTTTAGCTGGTCTCCCAGACTGGCCAAACTGGTTTTCAGCTGGTTTAGCTGGTCTCCCTGCCTGGCCAAGCTGGCTTTTGCCTGTTTTAGCTGGTCTCCCAGCCTGGCCAAGTTGTTGTTATTTTTTTTAGCTGATAAAAAGATGGTCAACGGGCCTGTCCAAGCTGGTTTTCAGATGGTTTAAGCTGGTCTCCCAGTCTGGTTAAACCGGTTTTCACCTGTTTAAGCTGGCCTCCCACCCTGACCAAGTTGGTTTTCACCTGATTTAGCTGGTCTCCCAGCTTGTCCAAGTGGGTTTTTAGCTGGTTTAGCTGCTCTCCCAGCCTGTCCAAGCTGGTTTAGATGGTGTCACAGCCTGGATAAGCAGTGTCCAAATGTCCAAAACCTATCAAAAACTAGACCAGTAAAACCAGGCTGGGAGAGCAGCTAAGACCAGTGAACCAGCTAAGGCTGATTCAAGATGTTTTTTTGTTTGTTTGTATGTTTTTTTTTTTTTTTTTTTTTCAGCTGGGAAGACTTCCCTGTGTGATTCATTAGATCTTTGTGTGAAACATTGAAATAACTCATTGTATGATAAATCAGTCAGGTTTGGTGGAGGTGGATACATTTTCAACATCTCTAAAAGCTCAGATTGTAAAATGAAATGTGCAGTGCTCTAATGACACATTTTACGAAGCATACTACAGAAAGAAATGAAGACAGTGAGAGCAGCGATGACGCATCTCACAGCCATTTATGGGCCAAAAAACATATACAAATGTGAGGTGAATGAGAGGCAAGTGCTAATGTGCTAATGTAATGGTGCCCTCAGTGCAGGAAATGGGGGAAAAGGCCTTAAAGGAAGTGAGTTAAGTCACTATGACAATAGTTTTAATGTCAATTTTAACATCTTGTTCTACACTCATTACTTGATCGGACTGCCAAGAGTTAAGACATTGTTACACAAAATTAGGTTGAAAACATGCGCCGTGCTCTTACCTAATTTCTAAATGTGATAATGCATTATACTAAGGATTGATATGGTCATCATGGAATAATGCCTACAGTTTCACATACTGTGTTTAAAAAATACTGTACATTTTTTAAACACTGTATGTACTAGACAGTATAGTAGTAAGCTGGTATTTCATTCCAAACTCTGCACATGTCAGAGGAGACCTATGTTTTTCATGTACTTGCCCTCAAGGACACCTCATGCATGTTCACATACTAGGTTCAACAAAGGAGAAATGGATTTATAATGCTGTTGAAAAGACACAATAGCAATTAGGTGAGCCTCATAACATGTTGTGAGGAGTGTTCAATTTTTCACATCTTTCTGGCCACAAGTTTCCATTATGATCATGAATGTTGGCCAAGGACTGGATGAAACGAGGCTCATCGGCATCATTCTTAATATGATTTCCCGTTTTTAGCTATTGCAATGAACTTTTATGGTTTGCAACCTCTAATCACTAACTGTATGAGACCTTAAGTTTAACCATTTACAAATTGATCAAAACAGAACTTTGGAATGACTGTATTAATCAAATAAGAGCAGAGCTTCCATTCAGCCAACTAATAGACGCAAGTGAATTTGAGCAGGTGGCAAGCTCAGCCCATTTGAATTCAGTCCATGATCACAGAAAAGCCTCTTCATCTTCACAAAGTCTCTCCCTCACTCTCCTCCATTCTTTCCTTTATCTCCCATTCTGTCAATCATTTTGAACAGAGTGGGAGACAAAACCCTCAGGGACTGTCTTTGTTAAAAGTGAAGTCACCATGCTATCCACTGACATGCATCATTTTATGTTTTTTGGAGTACAAATGCTCCCACAAATTGGCCGCTTATGTGAGACGTGTTACGTAAACACTTGGCCACTTGTGAGACAAAACATTGCTGAGTTGATCAAAGGCAGGATTTGCACATCAGTATACACAATAAGAGATGAATTAATGGACTGCTAAACTTGTTACTCTCCCCATCTGTCTCTCTCAGACGTGGGCTCTCCATATCAGATAGAGATAAAAAGCCTGGGTTGGTGCTGCATTGCATTAGTGTGTTTTGGAGATCTGACAAAAATATGTGCGTCATTAGAACCCTCTCTTGTGTGTGCATGACTGCAAATAGCACCCATAGCCATCGTGAAGAGAAAAACATGCCCTTTGAGGGTCCAGTTATGGCACCTGCTATTTTGCTGTATGTTTAGAAAAGCTTCCTGAGGAGTGGATCGATGTATTAGCAAATATCTAAATCCTGGATAGATTAATCCAGAGTTGTTTTAAATATCTTGGTCATATAATCTTGAAAATGTGGATCTTTACAAAAATGCTACTGAAAATAGGGGGGGAAATTCATATATATATATATATATATATATATATATATATATATATATATATATATATATATATTTTATAGTTTATATAGTTTGCATACCCTTGGAGAATTGGTAATATATGTACCATTTTTAAAGAAAACATGAGTGAGCAGGCAAAATACATTTATTTCTTATGGGATTCATATTCAACTGTAGGTTATAACAGAATGGCACAATCATAAAACAAAACATGGCAACAAAGAAAAAAATGAAATGACCCCTGTTCAAAAGTCTGCATACCCTTAGTTCTTAATACTGTGTATTGCCCCCTTTAGCATCAATGACAGCGTGCAGTCTTTTGTAATAGTTGTCTATGAGGCCCCAAATTCTTGCATGTGGTATAGCTGCCCATTCGTCTTGGCAAAATGCCTCCAGGTCATGCAAAGTCTTTGGTCGTCTTGCACGAATCGCACATTTGAGATCTCCCCAGAGTGGCTCGATGATATTAAGGTCAGGAGACTGTGATGGCCACTCCAGAACCTTCACCTTTTTCTGCTGTAACCACTGGAGGGTCAACTTGGCCTTGTGCTTAGGGTCACTGTCGTGCTGGAAAGTCCAAGAGCATCCCATACGCAGCTTTCGTGCAGAAGAATGCAAATTGTCTGCCAGTATTTTCTGATAACATGCTGTATTCATCTTGCCATCAATTTTCACAAGATTCCCCGTGCCTTTAGAGCTCACACACCCCCAAAACATCATTGAGCCACCACAATGCTTCACAGTGGGGATGGTATTCTTTTCACTATAGGCCTTGTTGACCCCTCTCCAAACATAGTGCTTATGGTTGTGACCATAAAGCTCTATTTTGGTCTCGTCACTACAAATTACAGTGTGCCAGAAGCCGTAAGGCGTGTCAAGGTGTTGTTGGGCATATTGTAACTGGGCTTTTTTGTGGCATTGGTGCAGTAAAGGCTTCTTTCTGGCAACTCGACCATGCAGCTCATTTTTGTTCAAGTATCGTCATATTGTGCTCCTTGAAACAACCACAACCGTCTTTTTCCAGAGCAGCCTGTATTTCTCCTGAGGTTACCTGTGGGTTTTTCTTTGTATCCCAAACAATTTTCCTGGCAGTTGTGGCTGAAATCTTTCTTGGTCTACCTGACCTTGGCTTGGTATCAAGAGATCCCTGAATTTTCCACTTCTTAATAAGTGATTGAACAGTACTGACTGGCATTTTCAAGGCTTTGGATATCTTTTTATATCCTTTTCCATCTTTATAAAGTTCCATTACCTTGTTACGCAGGTCTTTTGACAGTTCTTCTCTGCTCCCCATGGCTCAGTATCTAGCCTGCTCAGTGCATCCATGTGAGAGCTAACAAACTCATTCACTATTTATACACAGACACTAATTGCAATTTAAAAAGCCACAGGTCTGGGGAAATTAAACTTTAATTGCCATTTAAACCTGTGTGTGTCACCTTGTGTGTCTGTAACAAGGCCAAACATTCAAGGGTATGTAAACTTTTGATCAGGCCATTTGGGTGATTTCTGTTATCATTATGATTTAAAAAGGAGCCAAACAACTGTATGATAATAAGTGGCTTCATATGATCACTATCCTTAAATAAAAGACTGAAAATTTTTTTACATGATCAGTCATATTTTCAAAATCAATGCCAAAACTCCACAGTTTCTGCCAGGGTATGCAAACTTTTGAGCACAACTATATATATATATATATATATATATATATACACAGTGCATCTGGAAAGTAATCACAGCGCTTCGCTTTTTCCACATTTTGTTATGTTACAGCCTTATTCCGAAATGGATTAAATTAATTATTTTCCTCCAAATTCTACAAACAATACCCTATAATGACAATGTGAAAGAAGTTTGTTTGAAATCTTTGCAAATTTATTAAAAATAAAAAACGGAAAAAAAAAAAAAAAAAAAAAATCACATGTACATAAGTATTCACAGCCTTTGCCATGACACTCACAATTGAGCTCAGGTGCATCCTGTTTCCACTGATCATCCTTGAGATGTTTCTACAACTTGATTGGAGTCCACCTGTGGTAAATTCAGTTGATTGGACATGATTTGGAAAGGCACACACCTGTCTATATAAGGTCCCACAGTTAACAGTGCATGTCAGAGCACAAACCAAGCCATGAAGTCCAAGGAATTGTCTGTAGACCTCAGAGACAGGATTGTATCGAAGGCACAGATCTGGGGAAGGGTACAGAAAAATTTCTGCAGCATTGAAGGTCCCAATGAGCACAGTGGCCTCCATCATCTGTAAATGGAAGAAGTTTGGAACCACCAGGACTCTTCCTAGAGCTGGCCGCCCGGCCAAACTGAGCGATCGGGGGAGAAGGGCCTTAGTCAGGGAGGTGACCAAGAACCCGATGGTCACTCTGACAGAGCTCCAGCGTTTCTCTGTGGAGAGAGGAGAACCTTCCAGAAGAACAACCATCTCTGCAGCACTCCACCAATCAGGCCTGTATGGTAGAGTGGCAAGACAGAAGCCACTCCTCAGTAAAAGGCACATGACAGCCCGTCTGGAGTTTGCCAAAAGGCACCTGAAGGACTTTCAGACCATGAGAAACAAAGATTGAACTCTTTGGCCTGAATGGCAAGCATCATGTCTGGAGGAAACCAGGCACCACTCATCACTTGGCCAATACAGTGAAGCATGGTGGTGGCAGCATCATGCTGTGGGGATGTTTTTCAGCGGCAGGAACTGGGAGACTAGTCAGGATCAAGGGAAGGATGAATGCAGCAATGTACAGAGACATCCTTTTGATGAAAACCTGCTCCAGAGCGCTCTGGACCTCAGACTGGGGTGAAGGTTCATATTTCAACAGGACAACGACCCTAAGCACACAGCCAAGATAACAAAGGAGTGGCTATGGGACAACTCTGTGAATGTCCTTTAGTGGCCCAGCCAGAGCCTAGACTTGAACCCGATTGAGCATCTCTGGAGAGATCTGAAAATGGCTGTGCCATCGTCGGTACGCTCCCCATCCAACCAGATGGAGCTTGAGAGGTCCTGCAAAGAAGAATGGGAGAAACTGCCGAAAAATAGGTGTGTCAAGCTTGTAGCATCATACTCAAAAATACTTGAGGCTGTAATTGGTGCCAAAGGTGCTTCAACAAAGTATTGAGCAAAGACTGTGAATACTTACGTACATGTGATTTTTTTTTCCTTTTCTTTTTTTTTTTCTTTTATAAATTTGCAAAGATTTCAAACAAACTTCTTTCATGTTGTCATTATAGGGTATTGTTTGTAGAATTTTAAGGAAAATAATGAATTTAATCCATTTTGGAATAAGGCTGTAACATAACAAAATATGGAAAAAGTGAAGCGCTGTGAATACAGTACAGATGCACTGTACACTGGCGGCCAAAAGTTTGGAATAATGTACAGATTTTGCTCTTATGGAAAGAAATTGGTACTTTTATTCACCAAAGTGGCATTCAACTGATCACAATGTATAGTCAGGACATTAATAACATGAAAAATTACTATTACAATTTGAAAAAAATACAAATAAATTCAGAACTTCTTAAACTACTTCAAAGAGTTCTCATCAAAAAATCCTCCACATGCAGCGATGCCAAGGATCTGCAAAGCTGTCATTCTAGCAGTCAGTTTGTCCAGATACTCAGGTGACATTTCACCCACGCTTCCTGTAGCACTTGCCATAGATGTGGCTGTCTTGTCAGGCACTTCTCACGCACCTTACAGTCTAGCTGATCCCACAAAAGCTCAGTGGGGTTAAGATCCATAACACTCTTTTCCAATTATCTGTTGTCCAATGTCTGTGTTTCTTTGCCCACTCTAACCTTTTCTTTTTGTTTTTCTGTTTCAAAAGTGGCTTTTTCTTTGCAATTCTTCCCATAAGGTCTGCACCCCTGAGTCTTCTCTTTACTGTTGTACATGAAACTGGTGTTGAGCAGGTAGAATTCAATGAAGCTGTCAGCTGAGGAAATGTAAGATGTCTATTTCTCAAACTAGAGACTCTGATGTACTTATCCTCTTGTTTAGTTGTACATCTGGCCTTCCACATCACTTTCTGTCCTTGTTAGAGCCAGTTGTCCTTTGTCTTTGAAGACTGTAGTGTACACCTTTGTATGAAATCTTCAGTTTTTTGGCAGTTTCAAGCATTAAATAGCCTTCATTCCTCAAAACAATGATTGACTGACGAGTTTCTAGAGAAAGTTTCTTTTTTGCCATTTTTGACCTAATATTGACGTTAAGACATACCAGTCTATTGCATACTGTGGCAACTCAAAAACAAACACAAAGACAATGTTAAGCTTCATTTAACGAACCAAATAGCTTTCAACTGTGTTTGATATAATGGCAAGTGATTTTCTAGTACCAAATTAGCAATTTAGCATGATTACTCAAGGATTAGATGTTGGAGTGATGGCTGCTGGAAATGGGGCCTGTCTAGATTTTATCAAAAATGACTTTTTTCAAATAGTGATGGTGCTGTTTTTCACATCAGTAATGTCCTGACTATACTTTGTGATCAGTTGAATGACACTTTGATGAATTAAATATCAATTTCCTTCTGAAACAGCAAAATCTGAACATTATTCCAAACTTTTGGTCGCCTGTATATACAGGTGCATCTCAATAAATTAGAATGTCATGGAAAAGTTCATTTATTTCAGTAATTCAACTCAAATTGTGAAACTCGTGTATTAAATAAATTCAATGCACACAGACTGAAGTAGTTTAAGTTTTTGGTTCTTTTAATTGTGATGATTTTGGCTCACATTTAACAAAAACCCACCAATTCACTATCTCAAAAAATTAGAATACATCATAAGACCAATAAAAAAAAATTTTTTAGTGAATTGTTGGCCTTCTGGAAAGTATGTTCATTTACTGTATATGTACTCAATACTTGGTAGGGGCTCCTTTTGCTTTAATTACTGCCTCAATTCGGCGTGGCATGGAGGTGATCAGTTTGCGGCACTGCTGAGGTGGTATGGAAGCCCAGGTTTCTTTGACAGTGGCCTTCAGCTCATCTGCATTTTTTGGTCTCTTGTTTCTCATTTTCCTCTTGACAATACCCCACAGATTCTCTATGGGGTTCAGGTCTGGTGAGTTTGCTGGCCAGTCAAGCACACCAACACCATGGTCATTTAACCAACTTTTGGTGCTTTTGGCAGTGTGGGCAGGTGCCAAATCCTGCTGGAAAATGAAATCAGCATCTTTAAAAAGCTGGTCAGCAGAAGGAAGCATGAAGTGCTCCAAAATTTCTTGGTAAACGGGTGCAGTGACTTTGGTTTTCAAAAAACACAATGGACCAAGACCAGCAGATGACATTGCACCCCAAATCATCACAGACTGTGGAAACTTAACACTGGACTTCAAGCAACTTGGGCTGTGAGCTTCTCCACCCTTCCTCCAGACTCTAGGACCTTGGTTTCCAAATGAAATACAAAACTTGCTCTCATCTGAAAAGAGGACTTTGGACCACTGGGCAACAGTCCAGTTCTTCTTCTCCTTAGCCCAGGTAAGACGCCTCTGACGTTGTCTGCGGTTCAGGAGTGGCTTAACAAGAGGAATACGACAACTGTAGCCAAATTCCTTGACACGTCTGTGTGTGGTGGCTCTTGATGCCTTGACCCCAGCCTCAGTCCATTCCTTGTGAAGTTCACCCAAATTCTTGAATCGATTTTGCTGGACAATCATAAGGCTGCGGTTCTCTCGGTTGGTTGTGCATCTTCTTCTTCCACACTTTTTCCTTCCACTCAACTTTCTGTTAACATGCTTGGATACAGCACTCTGTGGCAAAGAATGTTTGTGGCTTACCCTCCTTGTGAAGGGTGTCAATGATTGTTCTCTGGACAACTGTCAGATCAGCAGTCTTCCCCATGATTGTGTAGCCTAGTGAACCAAACTGAGAGACCATTTTGAAGGCTCAGGAAACCTTTGCAGGTGTTTTGAGTTGATTAGCTGATTGGCATGTCACCATATTCTAATTTTTTGAGATAGTGAATTGGTGGGTTTTTGTTAAATGTGAGCCAAAATCATCACAATTAAAAGAACCAAAGACTTAAACTACTTCAGTCTGTGTGCACTGAATTTATTTAATACACGAGTTTCACAATTTGAGTTGAATTACTGAAATAACTTTTCCACGACATTCTAATTTATTGAGATGCACCTGTATATATATATATATATATATATATATGTATATAAAATCCAGTATATATATATATATTAACACATGATCAGTGAAATGAGGTGCTTAACCTTTAGAAAATGTTGACTGTAAACCTCAAAAAGTCAAATTAAAATATTTCTCTTTTCCTTTTATATGAGGATTGCCATTATTTAACATTGTTACCAAACATTTTGGACATGTTTAAATACAGTTCTGATTTGTGAACATCATAATTAATAGACAAAAAATATATATATATAAAAAATTAAAAAAAACAAATAAAATGTAAAAAAAAAACAAAACAAAAAAAAAAAAAAAAAATTTAGGACACAGCTAAATATTACCTTTGGAACTAAAAATTTTGTATTCATTAGTAGTTGTAGTTTTTATTTTCATTAAACTATTATATATGGACATACAAGAGATGTACAAGTGTCAGACAGTTTTAATTGTTGTCAGGATTACGGGAACAAAAAACTGAAAAACAAAAGCACCGTACTTAAGGACCCAGAGCAGCTGCTGCGTCCATGCGCGCCATCAAGAACATTTACTAATATCAAATATGACATTTTATGACATGTTAAATAAAACATTTAACAATTAAAAATTAGGTAATAATTTTGATTTGTTTTTTATTACAATGATTTAATTATATAATTTCAACATATGTAAAAAAAATTATGATGTTGTCTGATTTTAATTGTTGGATACAGAATACAAAGGTCAAGACCTCTGAGGTGGGACAGGCCAAAATCAATATTTTACCTGAATTTTTATGCAAGATAATAGCTTATCTAACATTTCGAGTTGAAAAACAAAAAACAAACAAGATGTGTGCTTCTAATGCATTAAAAAAAAAAGCAATGGGACACGAAACTGTACCCCATTTGAGGAAAGTGCCATCTAACTCTCATTTACAGGCCAAGCATGTGCTTTTCTGGATAAAATAACAATATGTCTCATCCCTTATTATCTTCCTGCAGGCCATCCACAGTGTTGAATCAAGCCTGAAAAAGTAAGCTTTTGAAAAAGAAACATTTGTGAAAGCTTTGAAAAGTCTAGACAATTCCCACTTTTTTTTTCCTGCCGCAATCAGCCATTTAAATAGAAAAGAGAAAAGCAGTGGTGAGGTCGAATCACAAAGACAACAAGCCGAAATCTATTGTCTCTGATCCACCTGCATGGGTCACCTGACCTAAACCCTCCAATTCTCTCATAATGAACCTGGGACCTCAGTATGTGAGTTTCGATACGTTATGTGTCTTTTAATAAGTTCTGTGACCTTTACAGAGACTTAATGGTTATTCACAGAAAAAACTGCCAACAACAATGATCATTCATAAACAAAAAAACTAAAACAGTATACTTTTGTCTACAGAATAGGTGTCATGTGAAGCAGAGGATAGCAGGTAATATTAGAAGGCTGAATTGACATCTGCCTTCTCTATTTCATGTACAGTACATATGCAGCATTGACCACATTCATGTCAAGGTCATCCCAGTTGCCTGCTGGTTAATCATAAAGCCATCTTCTGCTAACAATATCTGAGTGAATATAAGTGAGTACAAGCCAGTATTCAAGCAACAGTTTACTAAAACAAAAACAAAAAATATCATACTGTGATTATTTACCAACCCTCATGTCATTGTAAATCCGTATGCAATTATTTTTCCTTTGAAAACAAAAGGAGAATTTTGTAGGGGATCATTTCCATACTGTCGATCTCCAAAAAGCACAATAAAGTACTCCAGATGACTTGTCTGCTACAGTATATTTCAAGTGTTCTGAAACCATGAGGAACAGATTGAAATTTAAGTTGTTTTTCACTAATAAGCTTCCCCTCTGCTGCAGATCTATAGTGCAAGTTTGACGTCATGACTTTTGGTCACGCAAGAGCTAATCACGTTCGATATAAGTGATGTCCAACCATATTTGATTTTCTCGTTTTTTTATAAATAAGACTTACATTTCAGTCTGTTCCTCACACAAAGCAATTGTATGGCTTCAGAGTTGCTTTAATAGTAATTTTTGTATTTTTTAAGTCACTATGAACTATGGAAAACAGCTGTGTGAAAAAGACTCTTTGAATTTCCACTTTTGTGTTCTTTGGAAAAATAACAACATACTGGTCTTGGAAAATTTTCATTTTTTTGGATGAACTATCCTTTTAATATTGGAGCTAACCATACCCACAACATAGAGAAAAAAAGCTGTTTTCCAGGTGGGCATCTGCTCCCTGTGTTCAGTTCTGGCTGAATGCTTGTAATGCTCTCTCTCTCCAGTACAAGCCTGCAACATCAGCTGTCCCCAGCAGCTGAGCTATCAGCAAGTGCTGGTGTCTATCAGATACCAGAATGACAGGACACATTCAAACCGGTCCCGCTACTGAACCTAGAACACAGAACCTTTTTCATCCATTCTCTCAAATGTCCTTAGAGCAATTAGCTCTTCTGTAAGACTCTTTGTTGACTGCAGTTCCACCTACTCAAACGACTCCCTCGAATAAACAAGCTAGCCACAACAGGTTTCAGCCAAAGCAAATCATTCAAACAGGCTGAAGTTAATGTTAAAGGCATAGTTCACCCAAAAATAAATATTCTGTCAATATTTACTCAACCTGACTCGTTCCAAACACATATAACTTTCTTCTGTGGAACACAAAAGGTGCATATTTGAGGAATATCCTGGAAATTCTGTTTTATATAATGAAACTGAATGAGGACTGGGGCTGTTAAGCTTCAAAATGACAAAAAAGCCCCATATCCACCTTTTTCCTATGTCCCATGATGCTTAGCGAGAAATATGATCGTTACTTCCATTGTCAAGTAAACGTCTCAGTTACGTATGTAACCTCGGTTCCCTGAGATGAAGGGAACGAGACATTCCATCATGTTGACGCATATGGGAAATCCTTTTCCGAACAAAAAACATCCAGTGAGCGGCAGTTCTGCAGATGGAAATGCCATGTTGATGAGAGCGGTCAGCAGAGAATGGCCAGACTGTTTTGAACTGACAAAGTCTACGGTAACTCAGATAACCGCTCTGTACAATTGTGTTGAGAAGAATATAATCTCAGAATGCTATTCTGAGATGCAGGTTGGCGCTGTTTTGGCGGCACTAGGGGGACCTACACAATATTAGGCAGGTGGTATTAATGTTGTGGCTGATTGGTGTATGCAGATTTGTACATCATAAATTGCAGTTTTCTGTGATGTTTTCTCACAAGAAATTGGTTAACAGAGCTCTAAATGAGCAGCCCAAAGCTAATTTGTCTCTCTTCCCATCCCACCGTGTTGAGTCAAGTCACACATTCTCAGAGGTGGAAAGTAACGAATTACAACTACTCTCATTACAGTAATTTTTCACATTTTAAGTATAAATAAAAAAATAATACTTATAATTGAGTTGATTATGAGTTGAAGTATTCAACTTCACTACAGTTATTTTTCACCACAATTACAAAGTACAAAAAAATACTTTTTTTTTTCATTTTTGGGAAGAAGAAAGTTATTAGCGATAAATCTGTTTATAAACTAAAACGAGCTGTGCACAGCAGGACGGAGCCCGCAGGGCACAGCATCATGAGCACAGCAGCTCTCATAAACTGCCACTGGTGTCCTCTCTTCTCTAACTTCTCCAAGACTTTCTGCCCTGTCACTATACAAGAACTGTAATACTGTGATTTTCTGCATATTTAATTTTAGTCTGGAAAGGAGCCGTTCATTCATGTATGAGGGAACCGTCTGAACACGTTTAACCACTGATCAAACTTACTTTTATGGTAGGCAGTGTTTTAACTGTCCAACATTAACACAATGTTTGACATATATGTGGGGATATCTTGTTTACTTGCTACTATATGTCTAAAACAAACTTTTAAATACCTTAGAAAGATACAATGCCAATAGTGTCGGAAATTAACGGGGACTCGGGGGAAAATACCACCGAAATTGACAAAACTATCCCCAAAATTCAAAATATGGGGGCAAAAAATGCCCATGCAATGAGTTCCCGTGTTTTATTAGTAATATCTGATATAGTTACAGTTACATACATTGCGATCTTCTTTTGACTTTTCATATAATTTTTTTTCCTGCCATCCAGTTCCTCGCACCATCGTGCGCACAGATGTGCTCTCCGCTTCTATCAATACGCATCAGTTTGGTATTGTACTCCCACGTTAAATTTCGTAACCGTTCGCCCCCTTGTTCAAAATAAACTGTCCTAGTGGGTAACACGCTCGCTCACGGTGCTGTACTGTACTTTCCTGCCCTATGCTGCTGTTTCTCTGTCTGAAAAGACTCACCCGCCAAAAGTGCGCAAGGAATGGATGTTATATAAAGAAGGTATGAGAAATCACAAAACAATGTAACTAAATGCTACAATTTACTTAATAATAATATCTCAATATGTTAAATAACCATAATCTTAATTAAGATGTTATTATTACAACTATAATACAATAATACATATACAGAACAACCACTTTTAGTGTTTGAATCAATCATATCTCTCACTAAACACTGTGTGAAAAGTTTATTTTTACCTTATTTTATTCAGTTGGCATGTAGGAGTTGATAACAGTTTGCTTTATAATCTCATTCCATATCTGGATAATTGCTGCAATGTCATAGAGGATAAATTTCCTCCTATGATATTGCATTATATTAGTTTTGTACAGAATGTTAACTTAAATACTTGAACATACGTGAATGAGAATAAACCTGAAAAAGGAATGTGTTTCAGTCACAATGAACATTATGTAGTTTAGAGACGATTTAGAGACATTTAGAAAGTTACAAATGGCTATTTCTATTTAAATAAATGTTATATTCTTTTTGTCCAAGAATCCTCTTGCAGCAATGCAGGTCTTTGGCATTTAGAAGCTGCTAGTTTAGGACCTGTGAGGAGTCTGTTTCTCAGACTAGAGACTGTGATTTTCTTGTCTTTTTGTCATGCATCTGGGCCATCCATTTCCCTCTCTATCCTGGTTAGAGATACTTTTTTCAAAACAGTAATGCATGGAATAGCCAAAAAACAATAGATTTTAGGAGAAAATAGAATTTCAGGAGAAGTGTTTTTCTTTTTGCCTATTTTTAAAACCGAAATTTGACTTGCAAGTGTAAAGCAACTTGTAAGAACTCAGTACCTCAGCAAATGGGGAAAAAAACCACTGTATAGTGATTTCCTCATGGTTGCGGAACCATTTTCAATTGTTCTAATAATAATAAAGTTTCTTGAGTACCAAATTAGCACTTTAGAATGCTTTTGTAAGGAATAGGTGACACAGTATATGTTTGCCATCACGGGAAAGAAAAAAATGAATAAATACCACTTAAAACAATTATTTCAAACCGTAATAATAATTTGCAATGAATGATTTTGACAGTATTTTTGACCAATTTAATGCATCCTTGGTGAAAGGGAGCATAAGATTTTTTCAAGAACAAAAATGTCTTTGTGTTCTAAAAATGGAAGCTTATATCCTATATATAATATCATTTTCATAAAGTGACTTGTAACGTAATTACTTGAGTAGTTTTTCTGCAAACTACTTATTTACTCTTACTTGAGTCATAATATTTCTCAGTACTTCTACTTGTACTCAAGTGAATTATTTCTTCAGTAGCAGTACTTAAGTAAAAAAAAAACTGCAAATCCACATTAAATTTGTTGAATAAAAGACTGCTATGAATCTACCTGTCAACAGGTCCTCGCTAACACAAAACACACACACATACACACAAGCCAAGCTGCATGGGAAAACAAACGTGTGTTCTCTAGACATCTGGTGGACTGCAGAGGCAAATGTCGTGGGCAGGTTGTGCTTTGGGGGATTGAGAAGAAATAACTTTTTTCTCTTTCCCTTGATGAGACATGCTGAAGGAGAGGGATTGGCTTCCTGCCATCCACTTTCACAGAGGGATCAGTAGTAGGATTTTCTTAAGCCAACTGGTAAATCAAACCTCGGAAGGCTTTGAGCTGCTTGTATAATGACAACAAAGTGATAAAAAGGTAAATTAAAAGCTAAAACATCCGTTTTAGCTATATCACTGTGTTCCCTCCATTTGTTTAGCTGAGACTTTGTCAGCATCAGAATATCAAGTATGATCTCAGTAATTATTGATATAAAATTTCAGCACATCGTATCATTTTTAATCTACAGGTGGAGGACGTCATGACTATTTATTATTTCTCAGAAATATCTAACCCTGTGGCCTCAAGGTTGTAAGAAAGCAAGAACCAATGCTCATAATATGTCTTACGTAAGAAAGCAGAAATACGTCGGGCATTTCAACAACAGCAGGTGCACACTGAAACTGTACGAACTGGCGCACAAAGGTCAGCCAAACAATCTGACTGAGCCACAGTGCCCCAGCAGATTTGTCCTCAAACTGCTCCATTAATGCGCTGAAGTGCGTTGTTATGTGGATAATAGATGAAGAATACTGAGTATCTTCACTCGTGATTTATTTTTTATATAATTAGAAATGGATAAAATAAATTGCATATGAGTTAAAGGAATAGTTAACCCATTATGTCATAATTATGTCATCATTTACTCACCCTTGCATCATTCCAAACCTGTATGACTTTCTTTCTTATGTGGAAAACAAATAGAGCTGTTTTAAATGGATAGTTTACCCAAAAGTGAAAAATCTCTCATCATTTACTCACCCTCATGCCGTCCCAAACTCGTATGACTTTCTTTCTTCTGCGTAACACAAACAAAGATATTTTGAAGGATGTATGATATATTTATTTGTCCACACAATGCAATCAATGAAAACTTTGAAATAGGGAAAACTTTCAAGCACCAAAATGGACATAAAGACAGCATAAAGTTAACCCATACAACTCGGGTGGTTTTAATCATGTCTTTTAAAATGATACAATTGGCACACTGAAATGTCAAAGCCTGAACCTTTATTTCCCTCCGCCAAGCAGCTGAAGTATGCGGTGTGTGAATATTGCGGTTATTTCAAAGACCCACAAGGCATCATCAATGTTTACCAATCTGTAAACTTTGTCGAAAAAAATGTGTGATCGGAATCGGAGCTGATCAAGATCGGAGCAGCAGCGCAGCTCCCTCTCTGCCTCTCTCTCTCTTGCTCACTCACTCGCGCAAACCTGTGTTTGTGTGCACGCACGGGACGGTGTATGGTGGAATTTAATAACCATCGTAGCTCAACAAGAGAAGTATCACCCACGAGTGCAACAACAGCATGAAACGCGAACACCAGCGAAGTGGTAGGTCTACTGCATCTAAACAGTTGAAAGTTTTTAGATATTTGCCAGTCAGACACAAGTCAGTCAGACAGTTGTGGATGCGCAAGACAAATAGCGTTTCTCGACAAGCACCCCTGTTTGATGCTGCATGCAAGTGCCAGGTACTCAATCCTGGTATCATTGAACAGCATTTTAATTTTAGAGTGTTTACCATCAACCTTTTGGCGACTGTGGTACATTTTAAAAGTATTCCAAAAAAACTCAAGTCACAACTCAATCATCTAACTCGCGTCTGCATTTTCAAAATAACCCAACTGCGTGTGAAAAACGCAAACCTGGCAACACTGTGTCTGCTTTGTATAAATGTATAGTGAATATGTCTTTTTTTAAGAATGTTTAGATATTTTTACTGAAAAACAAGACATAAGTACTGAGTAAAAATGATTTTTTTTGCACTGCACTACCTGACAGATCTCACTGAAATGGCCAAAAAAAAAAAAAAGTTAGGGGGCTGGCCTATGATTTGTTTTAGCCATTTAAAAAATCTGTGAATCATTTTGTGCTTTCAGGATTGCTGAAATCTGATTGGCTGACATGTTTTTGGAGGGTGGGGTTTTGGAGAGATCGTGTTGACATTAGCAAAATGGCAGGAGTTAGCAAAATGGCAAAAACACCTAAATAGTTCAGGCTGAATGAATTGTTTAAGTTTAATACTTAAGTGAGTCTCACACCGGACAAGAAGTGCCACACCGCATCGCTTCAAAGGTAGGACAAAGCTCAGGTATCACAAACAGAACATGTTGGTGCGGTACATATGGTGGTACATACAGTGGAAGGCCATCACTGTCCAGACAAAAATGACCAACAAAGGTTTTTTACTTCAAGAATGAACAAAGTGACGTCACTGAGTTGTTTGTATAGGTTGGTGTATAGAAAAACTGGTGCAACTGCGCAAACTGACAGATTAGAAAGGGTGACACTTATTATGCAATTTCTCTACATGTAGCCTTTATTCAATCTGTCAAACCACAAAAAAAACCTTGTTACTAAATAATTGCTTATACATGATGTATCTACTAGCCTAGAATAGAAAAAAAAAAAAAAAGTACATCCCTTAATAACAATTTAGGTGGACTTTTATGGAAAATTTCATGAGTGGGGCTTAGTGGTGTGGCAGAATTTTTAGCAGTAGTTGGGTGCCGTCGATGGATGCCATCGAAAAGTGGCAGCAGTGTGTGTACATTCATAGAAAACAATGGTTTTTAAATTTTAGGATGCTCTATGTCGTCTGCATAATGCGTCCAGTGTGCAACCCATGTCCATGTCTAAGGGGACTGGGGGGGGCATTGCCCCCCTAGATGTTCCTTGTGCCCCTCCCAGTAACTACTGACATCCCCCTCAGTGTAAGGGGGTTTAGAAAAAACACTAACCAGATAGTTTAAGGAATATACTTACCTGCCTTGCAAGCACTGCAAAAATTAAAATGCAACCCATGTACCATGTGCTGTTAAATTTGCTAAAGATGTGTGGGATTTTCTTTTCACTCCTGGAGTTTCACAGCAGTGGGTATCAGAGCTGGAAACCTTGAGATGCCCAAAGCCCCAGCAATAAGTCAAGCTCTTGTACACATTGTTTCCCTGCTCTGACACCTCAGCAGAACTGTGGCGTACAAACGTTATGTCCAATCAGGAGTTCCGCTCTGTCTCTGTGAGTTACAAGCCACAAAATCCCTCTCCCCCTCCTTCCCTCCCTCCAACCCTGACTCTCTCAGCCTCTTACACAAGAGCAGAGCTGACGGATTAGGTGTCGTCACAGAAGCCACCGGAGTCTCATACATGCCGAGGCCACAGAAGGGAGAGGAATGGGAGTGCAGGCCGGGTTTCCTAAAGTATCCAGGTTTGGCAAGGCTTGGCAAGTCAGGTGGGTGCTTTCAGAAGGTCAGAAGTGAGCTAGCCATGGAAAGAAGCCTCCAACTGTGAGACACAGCAGCTGTGTGCTATAAACAAGAAGAGGCTCAGGAGTGAACAGGCCCACCTGGCACTACAGCCCATGTTGATATGACCATGTGATACGGCAGTTTAAAATATAACTGCTTGTCGCTAATCCCGTTTATGTCTCTAAATATACATAGGAGAAAAGCATGCCTGGTGCATTTAACTCCCTCAGGCCTTCCAAGTGTAATATTTTAGAAGCACAGAATGCTCAGCTATGCCTGCTGAAAGTGTATCTTCAGATATAAAGAGACTAAAGCTTAACCACAGTCGTTTGGATATATTTAAAGGTAATCCCGATATAGTAACACTGTGGAAGAAAAAGTGTTTATGAATTGTCAATTTGCAGTTTTTCTTGTGATTTGTGTGAAAGGAAATAAAAGTCATTGTTGTAGTAGCGCCTCTAGTGTTCATTTCATCAGTGATACATATAATGAGCCATGTCAGACTTACTTAGCAAAGATGTAAGACCAGGTTGCATTAGTAGGTTGACATTACACACTTTTCATTTGTATTTTAAATCGTACCACATTTGGATACTGAGCTGTCTCAGAATTTCATTTTATTTGTACCTACCCTACGGGAGGGAATGATAGACCTTAATTTCACAATCCCGAGAGATGTCACTATCTAAAGACTTTTGCACTGGAGACATTCTCACTGCATACTGTATATTAAGCAAGTGTCTGACTTGTAAAAATGACTCTGCTAGATTACTGTACAACTCGGGACAGGCGAGCTTCTCAAGGCTGCAAGAGCAGCTTGGGGAAAGAGAAGCAATATCATGTTACATTGGTTAAATATTATTTAAGATGAAAAAATGTTGTACTATTTTTAGCCACATCAGTAAGACAGCTGAACAAAATGACACAGTCACAGAGATACACAAGACTGCAGTGGTAAAATATTCTGTTGGTGATCTCTGAATCTAGGACAGTTGTCCATTTTATAACCTAGAAAAATATGAGTTTGAATTATAAACTTGGCTTTCACAAGTGGCATGCTGATTTTTAGTCCAGTCAAGTCTGATGTGGCCAAAGGTCTAGCCTGCTAACAGCTCTTCACGTACTGCCTTCTGGGAGACCTTTTCACGGTCTTGAATATGTAATATAAAATTCTGCTCATGTATATTATAAGTAATAATTTTGAACTCCAAATCATGTCATTCTAGTTCACCACACAATTTTGCGATCCAAAAGCAAGACTTTTTCCACTGGCCTTGAGCGAAGGTTTGTATTATCTGTCTCTCAAAAAATGGCGGGTTTTCTTTCAGAGTAGACTTTATTACTATGTACTACTACTCTGACTGAAGCTCAATTGACAGCATTTGTGGCATAATATTAATAACCACAAAAATTAATTTTGACTTGTGCCTCCTTTTCTTTAAAAAAGCAAAAATCTGTGTTGCAGTGAGGCACTTACAAGGGAAGGGAGTGAAGGGAGTGTGAAGGGAAAGGCAGTACTCCCCGGCAATCTAACCCGAGGAGGTCTAACCCATCTAGTTCCGATGGAGCGGGTCCGGCACGCTAATTCGGCCGGTACCCTCCCCACTTTGATACTGGACATGCGAGGATGCCAGTGTGTGCAGACAAGGAGATCGAATCTTGCTTCCCGAGGTGAGGCGTGCTCTGCATGTAAATGAGGCTCCACTCACATCAAGTGTGCCTCATCACTCCCGTTGTGAGCCTGGCTGAAGGACGGACATAATATGTGGGCCAACGATGACAAGAGGGAGGGGCAGATCTTTCCACCACAACTGCTGGACTTTGAGACAAGTGAAACTTGATCCCTTGAGACAGGGTGCATCTCAATCAGCTCCCTAGTTCAGTAGTCAGGGCACTGATCAGGGAGTCATTTGTAGGGCTGTCTCAATTGCAAAATCGTTCCAGTGCACTGAAACGTTCACTCCCCCCCAAAAAATCTCACAATGCACCTAAAAACCAGGGAGCATCATTGCTCACTATGTTCCCTTACCGGAAACATCATCATGTCTTTTGAAGTCTTTAGATGATGAGCACAAGTGTAAAACTATGAAGTCCAAGCCTTATTTTATCTTTAAAAGAGATGTTGTTTGTAATGTCTGTCATTCATAATTATCAAGACAAAAAACAATCTTTTAAATATTTGATAAAAGGTTTAAAATACACTCCTATATATTTTTATTTCTTTATTTATGCCATTTATCTGTTATAATAACACCGTACATTTGAATATCTTAAACGAAAATGAAGGATAGAGTCATTTATACAGCAGTGGTGCTGATTAATAACAGCTGCGCTTTAATGTGCCAGCTCGTTAACGTGTCGCAGGTGATTGAATCATAAGTGTCCCAATATTCAGTGGATGAACACCCTTGCCAGTACCCGAATTAGTGTTCACGATATATTGATTCACAACATAATGAGCTAGGGAGCTGATTGAGACACAGGGGTACTCTTCAGGATGTGTCTGTCTGGCACTTTACCCCTCTTTTTTGACATCAGATAGGAGCCACCAGCCTTAGATCCTCTTGCTTGGGAACAGATGGGAGATATTGAACAATGATAGCTGATAACACAGTGAAGCGTCACAGTGGAACAAAATTAGCACTTCTCATTTGGATCTTGATGTACACCATCTGGATAAGATTTCAGCAAAATTAATAAAATAAATTTCTGCCAGCAGTATTCAGAAACTACACGATATTTTAAATTGTAAAATGTATTCAAATTTACAACCACTACATTTCTGACAATGATGTCTATCATTGCAAATAGTATTTTAATTCAGAAACATCTTAGGTTCAAATACACTTGTAATCTCAAAATTAATTATTAATTCAGAGGTTTTTCTTTCATAGCTCAAGAGATGTAAATGGATAGCACACCCAAAAATGAAAATTCTCTCATGATTTACTCACCCTCCTGTCATCTCAGATGTGTATGACTTTCTTTCATCTGCTGAACACAAATTCAGATTTTTAGAAGAATATTTCAGCTTTGTAGGTCCATACCAGCCATGTGCTGTGAGGTTTGAGACTGGGCAAGCATCAAAGACTTTTAATACACATTATTAAATGCTGTGCCCAAAACACAATATATGGGTGACTGTGCCATGGAAATGTTATTGGTGTAAATTGCTGCCCTAGAACCCACCAGTCAACGTAAACAATTATATTACAGTGGCGAACTTCATGACCAAATTGTTTTAAAGTAATATTGCAAATTAAAGATTGTCATATATTGAGCAGAGCATGTTTATGTCCATTAGATGTACATCATGATGGTGCCGTGGATGACCGCCTCGGTGTGGAGTGCTCCTATTCTTTTGTTGATTTTGTTTGTTTGTCCTGTGTTTAGTAATTTTTTTCCAATCAGTTTTACCAGAGACGAACTGCTGAACATTTGGCAGCAAATACCAGACAATCTTTTCCCGGTTTTTGAATATTCAGACACTTTGCTGGACATTTTAGTCGAAGGCGCAGCTTTGCTGTTCAAGAGACGCAGGTGAGGGAAGCGAGCCGGCGCGCTGGTCAAGCTCCGTTGGCGCGGCTTTCGAACAGTGTTGCTGAGCATTCATCTAGCAAATCTCTGCTCTCTTCCTAACAAAACGGATGAACTACATCTCCTCACCCATACAAACAAGGACTTTTCAACCTCTACTGCCTTGTGCTTCACAGAAACCTGGCTGAGTGAAGTCATTCCGGACAGCGCATTACATCTGCTGGGCTTTCTGCTGTTCAGAGTGGATCGCATTGCGGATTTAAAGGGGGAAACGAGGGGCGGTGGAACATGCTTTTACATCAATGAAAGTTGGTGTACAGATGTAACAACGTTAAAGAAGACGTGCTGTCCTAATTTGGAAGTGCTCTTTATTAACTGTAAGCCTTTCTATTTGCTGCAGGATTTTTCCTCGTTTATTCTGGTGAGTGTGTATATCGCGCCAAACGCGTGTTTGAACACAACGCTGCAACAGCTGGCTGATCAAATCACAGACACAGAACAACAATACCCAGACTCAGTTATTATTATTCTTGGGGATTTTAATAAAGCAAACCTCACACGTGAACTGCCCAAATACATACAGCACATTACATGCCCCACCAGAGACAGTAATGTACTGGATCATTGCTACACAACAATAAAGGATGCATATCACTCTGTTCCTAGTGCAGCTTTGGGACTATCTGATCACTCTCTGGTTCATCTTCTTCCAACCTACAGACAGAAACTAAAATCAGCTAAGCCTGTAGTAAAGACTGTAAAGAGATGGACCAATGAAGCAGAGCTGGAAATACAAGCCTGCTTTGACTGCACTGATTGGAGTGTTTTTGATGCTGCAGCCACAGACCAGCTCACAGATACTGTGACACTGTATATCAGTTTCTGTGAGGATATATGCATTCCTACTAGGACTTATTTAATGTTCAACAACGACAAACCGTGGTTTACAGCAGAACTCGGGCAGCTTCATCAGGCCAAAGAGGATGCTTACAGAGTTGGGGATAAAGTCTTGTACAACCAGGCCAAAAACAGACTGACTTAGGAAATCAGAGTGGCTAAAAGAAGATACTCTGAGAAGCTGAAAAACAAGTTTTCAGCTAACGATCCTGCATCAGTGTGGATGGCATGAAACAGCTTACGAATTACAGGACTCCTGCCCCCAACCCTGTGGTGGACCAACAATTGGCTGATGACCTGAATGTGTTATACTGTGGATTTGAAAGGCCCAATTTCACACTCCACACCTGCTCTGACCTTCACTTCACTTCACACAAACACCAACACCTCCTGCAGCCCCCCTCCTCCCCCCTCATGCTACTCAACCTGCATTTAAGATCTGTGAAGAGGAGGTGTGTCATGCCTTCCGGAAACAAAAGACAAGGAAAGCACAGGGCCCAGATGTCGTTTCACCCGTGTGTCATATCCTGTGTTAACCAGCTGGCCCCCATCTTCACACTGATTTTCAATAGATCACTGGAGCAGTGTGAAGTCCCATGCTGCTTCAAATGCTCCACCATCATCCCTGTCCCAAAGAAACCAAAAATCACAGGACTTAATGACTACAGACCTGTCGCCCTGACGTCTGTGGTCATGAAATCATTTGAGAGATTGGTGTTGGCCCACCTGAAGGACATAACTGGACCCTTTCTAGATCCCATTCAATTTGCTTATCAAGCAAACAGGTCTGTGGATGATGCAGTCAACATGGGATTGCATCATATCCTGCAACATCTGGAAAGAACAGGAACATATGCAAGGATCCTTTTTGTGGACTTCAGTTCGGCTTTCAACACCATCATCCCAGCTATACTCCAGATCAAATTACACCAAATCTGTTCCCACGTCTATCTGTCAGTGGATTACCAGCTTTCTGACGGACAGGCAGCAGCTTGTGAGACAGGGGAAATTCACTTCCAGCCCCTTTTACAATCATCACTGGTGCCCCCCAGGGATGTGTGCTCTCCCCACTACTCTTCTCCTTCTACACCAATGACCCCTCTGTCAAGCTTCTGATGTTTGCAGACAACACCACTGTCATCGACCTCATCCGAGATGATGATGAGTCTGCATACAGAAGGGAGGTTAAACAGCTGGCTGTCTGGTGCAATCAAAACAACCTGGAGCTGAACACGCTCAAAACAGTGGAGATGATTGTGGACTTTAGGAGGAACACCCCAACATTGACCCTGCTCACCATTCTAAACAGCACTGTGGCAGCAGTGGAGTCATTCAGGTTCCTGGGCACTACCAGGTTCCTGGACACTACCATCTCACAGGACCTGAAGTGGGAGACCCACACTGACTCCATTGTGAAAAAGGCCCAGCAAAGGTTGTACTTCCTTCACCAGTTGAGGAAATTCTACTCAGCAGTCATTGAGTCTGTCCTCTGCACTTCATTAACTATCTGGTTTGGTTCAGCTGTGAAATCGGACATCAGAAGACTACAAAGGACAGTTCGGACTATTGAGAGGATTATTGGTTGCCCCCTGCCCTCCCTTCAAGAACTATACACTTCCAGAGTGAGGAAAAAGGCTGGAAAAATCACTCTGGACACCACTCACCCTGCCCACTACCTTTTTGAACTGTTGCCTTCTGGCCGACGCTTCAGAGCTCTGAGCACCAGAACCGTCAGGCACAGGAACAGTTTTTTCCCTCAGGCTATCCATCTCATGAACAGTTAAAACTGCCCCATTGAGCAATAATTATGTGCAATTCACAGTCTAGTCTTTTTATATTTATCCAACACATCCAACCTCTTCTGTCATTACATTCCCTTGCACTGTATATAACAGATTTGTATGTAGATTTACACTACGTATGTGTATGTATGTATGTGTGTGTCTGTGTGTCTATATGTGTATATATGTATGTGTGTATGTATGTATATGTGTATGTATGTATGTGTATATATATATATATATATATATATATATATATATATATATATATATATGTGTGTGTGTATATATACACTGTCTTACTGTGTTTTCTATATATACTTTTTTTTTTTTTATTATTATTATTTTTTTTATATATAATTATCTATGTCTTGTTGCTGTTTTGTATTGTTGTGCACTGGAAGCTCTTGTCACCAAGACAAATTCCTTGTATGTGTAAGCATACTTGGCAATAAAGCTAATTCTGATTAAATCATACAAATAAACATACTGTCAGAAAACCTTGTTTTGACATACAGCAAAAAGCAAAAGCAAAGACTGCCCATTTCTAGCAGGCTTTGTTTCAACATCATATGCCTCACTTGTCACTCTTCCCACAGTTCAGAACCACTGTAATGGACAGCGGCAAATAACTCATCTGACCACCAAAGACAACAATCTTAACCTGAATGAACAAATCAAATGTAATGTAGACATGGCAGTCTCTACATCCCTTAATATATTTTTTTAAACAGACACTGCGCCCTAATATTAGAACTATAAAACAGACAGAGCAGAACACAACAAGTACATGACTGCCAGATCACCACTTCATAGCCTCAGATTAACCAGAAACAATGACCTAGTATCAAAGACACATATTTTTAATAAACATATTAATTTACCTTTACTGGAACACAGAATCCATGCGTCTCTCCTTGTGAATGAACATCTCCGTCACTTTGTTGTAAAAGTCGCCTGCTTGTTGAAGTTTCGATAGCCTCTCTTTCTCAATTTCATTGAAATCAAGTTTGCTAAATCCCCGTAGGTCGCCAATGCTTACACTATATAAATTTTAGCGCTTAACGCATTAGTTACGTGAACTTGAACATGTTGACACAAAACAAAAATGTAGCCTATAAGATAGCATGACTGATGGAAGGAGCTTCTGATTGGCTCAGAAATGAACTCATTATGGTAAGCATGCTTACCTTGGTCATTTGTAGCAGCGGGCATTATTCAATTTGAATGAACATACAGTGTTGAATGAAAGGGTGGTAAACAATGCTTTGAATCTAAGTCAGAGAAAGCATAACATAAAATGCTTATACCTGAGGGTGGCGCCAAAGCGAATAAATGTATCACTGTCCGTGCTGCTCAACTGAGATGAAAGATGATGAATTTGAACGAAAACAGAAGTTTATATTAACAATTATATTTAAATATTTCCTAGTATAATTTTTCTTTTCACCCTTCTGTTTGGTAAGCACTGCTTACTTTGCTTATATGGATGGCACGTCCCTGGTCCATACAATGCAAGTGAATGGGTACCAACAATTTGAAGCTCCAAAATCCACATAATGGGAGCATAAAAGTAATCCATAAGACTACAGTGGTTAAATCCATGTGTTAAACAAACAGATCAATATTTAAGTAATTTTGTATCATAAATTATTCTCCCTGCTCAGTAGGGGGCGATATGCACAAAGAATGTGAATCACCAAAAACAGGAGGAGGACAAAGTGAAAGTAAAGGGAAAAGGACTTAAATATTGATCTGTTTCTCACCCACACCTATCATATCACTTTAGAAGATATGGATTTAACCACCAGAGTCATCTGGAGTATTTATGTTGCCCTTATTTGGATTTTGGAGCTTCAAAATTTTGGCACCCATTCCATTGCATTGGACCTACAGAGCTGAGATATGTTTCTATAAATCTTCATTTGTGTTCAGCAGATAAAAGAAAGTCATACACATCTGGGATGAGATGAGGGTGAGTAAATGATGAGAGAATTTTCATTTTTGTGTGAACTAACCCTTTAATGGTGCTATTCTGTAAGTTGGGCTTCATTTAAGTATCAACTTTGTCTCAGGTGTTTCTAATAAAATTCCTCAATACATAAAAAAGCAACAAAATAATACAATTATTGACATACAGTAAGAGTATGGAGCTATAAAATTAAAGAAGATTAGACAGTTTAGATTATTTGGTTTTGGAAAAGTTTTATGAGCATTAATTGTCTTCTGATTGCAGACTTTATCTTGGCCAATCTGAGAACAGTTTGAGACATTGTTGAAATTCTAGAGGAGACATGTGTAAGATAACCAGGGCCTATTTCTCAGGAGAAACATCCAAGATGGAGACTCCAGCTAAAGTCTCTATTTGTTCTCCATTCAATTGGAGAAACAATTGAGGTTTTGAAGAAATCTCATTTGTAATTTCTCTTTCATACAGGACTATGTTTAACTCTCTCAGGCATCTCTTCCTTTCTTGGAACGAATAGGCTTGCTGAGGATCAATGAGCCATGCAGGCCAATCTTAGCCCAATGCTAATTGTGCAACTTTCTAAGACGTTCTTTGCCATGGACACCAGTGTATGGCTGACCTCAATCCCTCTGAGCTGTGCCTATAGGTCAATGGCTTTGAGACATCTATTCTAATCATTAGCATTCAAAGACAAGCAGCAGGTACTGGAGTTTTTTTTCCAGACCTACAGCTTGCATGAAATATATAATAACTATATCATAAATATATCATATCCCACACAGCCTCGTTGTCATTAACATTAAAAATTAAAGATGGCGATACTGTGAATAAATCTTTTGTACAAAATAGTTTCTGCAACAGCCATTTACATTAAAAGCTTCCAGATTAAAATTTCGGCTTTTGCGCCGACCCAGGCTATGCTGGTCAAGCGTTTGAAGTTTATATTCGCTCAAACAGTTACTCATACCGTACAGTCTTTTAAACCACAGAATAAGTTTATTTTATATACATACATCCAACTCGTCACCAAAGTACCACGATAAAAAGTTTACAGCTCGTATACGCACATTCAATACATCAAACGTGATCTTCCTCCGATGCATGCTGCCAATTGTTTACATTAGTAGCGGTTTTCATTCGTCAAACAAACTACTACACAAAAGCTGCTCAAAGAGTCTTTTTAAGCACATAATGTTTATTTTATGTAACAAACAGCCCAATTGTCACCTAAGTACCACAATAACAGTTCGCAGCTTGTACATGTACAGCCATTATATTTAAATATGATTTTCCCATGCACGAAGCCACGTCTACTTATTAGGTGCAGATGCGGTTTTCATTCACACAAACAGCAACTCAAACAGTCTTTTTAGGCATATAACATGTTTGTTTTCTGAAACAGACAGCCAAACTATCGCAAAAGCACCACGACAACGGTTTAAAACTCATACTCACAGTGAAAACATGCTGATCGAGCGTGATTATCCAATGCACGCAGCCAAGTCTGTTTACATTAGCACTTGTCACATACACACACACACACACACAATGGCTGAGAAGTCAAACAGTGCATATAGGCAAACCGGACTGCTGATATTATTTGTTCATTTGTTTATTACAGCTATAAAAACGAAATAAAACAAATAAAGTACAGCAGACATAACTCATTCGTTTACTACATTATGTTCAGTATTTTTAGTTTTTTTTATGACAAGAAATCAAAAATATATATATTTTTTTAAATACTCGTCTACACTCTGCCCCCCTCTACCAGCTGTGCAGTGTCACATGCAAAAATAACTCACTCCAGGGGGCACTGAAGGAGAATTCAGACCCTACTCATGAAAAGGTTAATTTCCTTATAGGCCAACAGTATAATATCTGCACCAATAATGGCAAAAAACAGAATTGCAAAAATAATGACGGCTGTCAAACAAGTTTCAAACACTCCCCCATCTACCATTGGTCAAAAAACAGATTGTCCCACCCCAAACTCTCATCATTAGTTGGATCCATGTTATGTTTGGTCCAGTCTGAGCGCACAAACTAAGGAGTCAAGGTTTGACTGGTTAGCTTCAGCAGTTAGCCCCTGCTGGAATATACAGTAATTACACCATTATGTGGGGGACAAAATCATGTTTCTCCTTCAAACGACATTCAATAGTAGTCGTTTTCTTTAGGAATTGGCTTAAGATGCAGGATGCATACTTCCAGGGCTGTATGCACAAGCCAATCAACTGCCATTGAGATGAATGGGAATGCTAACAGCTAACTCTCTTGGCTCACACACTTTCACTAAGACAAGGTTAGTCTCATTTTAAAACCAAGTTGTCTATCTTTCCCTCTGCTCCCTCAGCCCCAACATAGGGCATAAATGTGTATCATCTCCACCATTTATTAATCTGAGGCTGAGTTTCATATTGTTCCTCCCAATCATGAAAGTTTAATCCGAACTGCAGCTGTACTCTGCACGCCTGAGGTGGCACGAGTCCTTGGAAGGGTGTCAGATCCACAGGACACTACTGTTCTTCTCTCAGTGACCAGACAGAAACAAGAATGGCTGTATGTTGTTGTTCTCTCTCTCTAGGATCTTTTCAATTCTAATACATACAGTAGGTCTTGTGTCAATGGCAATACATCCATACATAGGGGTCATCAACCTTTTTCAGACTAAGCAGCCCCGTTAGTGGATAAATAGATGGTGCAGGGCCCTCTGGGGTCCCACAGGGACAATGTTACATATTGTATAAAATTTTAAGAGCATTTTAAGTCTTGACTGTACAGTACCCTATTAATGTATCTGAAAACTTAGTAATGATGGCTGCATTAAAAAGCCATTAAAATAATAATTATTGATGTCACTGAATAATTTACTTTATATTAAGAGACATGCGCATTACATTTAAATTGTAATATATTTTAAAGTTGGAGGGACAATAAAATACTTTAAATTTAACATAATATTTTATTTTTGCTTAACACGTATTTTCATTTTCAGATCAAACAATGGGCATTTTTTCAAACTGAATTTTTTGCACTTCGGGAAGGGGGTGCCACTCGAAGGGTCATTCCAAACAAAATTAAGAAGGTTATTTTTTTCACAAAGGGTCATTTCACAAGACTTCTAGTGAATTGTACATTCAAATTGTAATGCCATTCGCCCATTGGGAGAACCCCTACAGTACCACAATGGCCCCCCTTGTTGAAGACTCCTGTTCCGCTCTATAGAATACCATCAGACCTCTGATTTCCTTTTATATTGAATGAGCAACAATATTTCTCTTTATGTTATGTTATTATAAGTGAACCTCACTTTTGAATGTTGAACTGTCAGGTTTCAAGCAAACATTCTGAATTCTACCAGAGTGGAAAACCAGAAATAACATTTTAATGAATGGAGGATGTGAACACAAACACTGTCCACCTTTCCAATTATTCTGCCATATGTCGTTTAATGTTGTCATGGAGACCATCTCTCTACGTAATCATTCAGCCAGCAAACCACTGTCATGGAAAGTGATTGGAGGAGCATTCTAAGGGGTGTGTCAGAAGGTCAAGAGATCACATGTAGGACAGCTCATCAGCACACAACAATAGCTGAT
Source organism: Myxocyprinus asiaticus (assembly GCF_019703515.2). NCBI lineage: Eukaryota > Metazoa > Chordata > Actinopteri > Cypriniformes > Catostomidae > Myxocyprinus > Myxocyprinus asiaticus. The sequence goes on from NC_059379.1 coordinate 27,442,625, forward strand.
TCATTCAAAACATGAAAGACAATCCCTGATGCAGTAGAGAAATAATAAAAAAAAAAAAAAACAGACACCATCTGTTTAACATGTCTGGCACATTGGACTGGTTCATGTATATTTCAAAGAGAAGATATAATTGGCTAACAGCTGCACATTTGGTTGCAGTTCACCTGATGTTCAGGATCATTTGTTTCAATCTATTTGTTTTCAAATGTTTGTTTCTGAAATCAGCCAGCTGAGTACTACTTAAGTGAGTAGGAAAAACTAAGCTCACGGTCATTTTTGTCTTGTTTACATTTCCTTTAAACAAGATATATTTACTTGAGTAGCAATGTCACATTTAGTGTTGTTTTAAGAGAAATTTAACCAAATGTAATAAGGTTTATGCTTAAAAATACTACTGGGGTAAGAAAAATGAAATAAAAAATTGTTCTCTTCAGTTTATTGATACATTTCTCCAAAAACAAGACTATATCTTCAGTCATTTTGCTTCTTACGATACTTTTACTGGAAAACAAGACAACAACAAAAGTGTTGCAGTTGCAGTGTTCAGATGAGATTCTACACAGGTGCTGAAACAATTAATGAATGTTTGGTATCCAACAACATCTAGTCTTATAATCTATTTTATAACCAAAGAATCAGTCCAGCAAAGTTATTGAAAAACTTCTTTGGTGGTGACAGAATTAGGTCAAAGTGAACTTGAGCAGGGAAGATCTCATTACCTCACATACTAACTATGACACTAAGAACATCACTCCTGTACTCAGCAGAATCAAACATCTACCACACTTGACAGAGACAAACAATTTATTTCTGGCCTGGCCCCATGCCAGCCAATCAGAAGAGAAATATTGCGAGAACCTCTCTTTGGTCATTCAGGTTGTCGACATGCAAATGTATGGGTCTGTCCTGTTTTTACTAGCCCCATTTTGGGGGATTAAAAAAAATTAAACTAGTACTAAGCCAAAAATATTATGTAGAACAGCTTGAAGGTGACATTAGCTGATACAGCTAATGAATTGGTGAAGTGTTATGATTATGCAGGATGAAGAGTGACCAAGCACTTCCAGTTCACTATATACCTCATACACTAAATAGTGTGCATTTTCATAATGCCTACATGAAATCAACACTGCTGCTATTCTCACTGATATCATTTGTGGTAAGCGGTTCTTACCACATGAACCATCAGAGACCTTGAAATAAGAAGACTAAAGACATCAGATATTGCCATTAGATGTTAGTACAAGCTCAAATGTAAAAAATGCATGTGCACCATTTTGAGTAAAAGGGGTCCATTTTCACAAATATGTGTGTTAATCAAAGAGCTATTATATTTCACCTACCAAGCAAGACTGAATCCCTGGCAGATGAAAACGAAAATCAACAGCATCCATTTTCAGTGAAATGGAGAAGATCCTGCCATCAGGAAAGGTCAGCAATAGTTTACAAACCATGAACAAACCACACTGACAAGCACAAGCACTGCCACACACACATACACACAGCAATTTCTACAGATAATTACTCTCACAATATTTTCCACACTGTCAGCTTTAAAGTTGGTCCCATTTAATGAGTTTAATGTTTTGCAATGTTTATGGATGCCATCGTAAGAGCATGACTGGAGGCTGTGGAATGATTTTTAGAGAGTGTTCGTCTTTCTGGTGTAAGTTATTGGGTCCAAAATTAACACTTGCAAAAGTGTTAAACCTGGCTGCTGCAAGTGACGTAAGCGACACACAAGAAAGTGACACACAAGTGACTCACGTGTCTTCTAACACCTTTTTACAGTACCTCAGTGGAAAATTTACCATCTGAGGTTTTAGAATGATCGCACTGTGAATTCGGTGACAATAGTTAGAAAGTTCTTCTGCTGATGCTGAAATCTGTCTGTTCTTACCGAAATTATAACCACTGCCCCCCAGTGGCCAGTGCTGGAAGTGTTGCTGAATGTTTGGGCACATGTGAAGTCCAGTTTCCAGGTGAAATGTCCACAGAGTGGCACCAAAAGCAGGTCATATATGATGTAATACAGTCAACAAGAATGCATATTTGATTGACTATCCCTTAACCCAAACCCAGAGCAAAAATGCAACCTCCAAATTGTGGAATCCTTTGTTTATTTGAACGCTATTACTTCCTGATTGCAACAGTACCAGAACATATATTTTTCAGAGGTTTCCATACAGATCTGCTGTGGGGAAACAAATCCCGATGGGGAAAGTCAGAATAAAAATGCATCCGAGTCCGTGACAAGTCCAAGTCCATTAAAACTGGACTTGTGACTCGGACTCGAGTCCGAGTCTGAACTCGAGTTCCCCAACTCTACAATGTGGTGACACATATGAGGAATATTTCTCTCTTTGTGTGTTTGTCAAACATATGGACAAACAAAAGCAGCTAATCCTGTCATCATAAGGACGAAAATGTTATTTTTGACAATGCAAAATACAGTTTCATGGCTGGTAAGAAATATTATTGCCTCATTTTCTCAATTCACTCTCCATTGGCAGGTGTGGCAAACAAGTAATTTTGGACCCTGCTTGCACACATATGTGCTGGAGATCAGTGGCGTATCCAGGACATTTTTACTGGGGTGGCCAAGATGGGGCACAGACCTAGTGTGGGGTGGCGATACCGGGAGAACCTTTATGAATGGTACATGATCAAAATGTGTAAATATCGCATTGCTTTGCTTCAACATCTACACATGTAGAATAAATGAATTCTTAAACTCATGTTAGCATTCACTGAATTGTTTGTATTCAATATCAAATCAAATCACTTTATTGTCACACAGCCATATACACAAGTGCAATGGTGTGTGAAATTCTTGGGTGCAGTTCCGATCAACATAGCAGTCGTTACAGTGATGAGACAGTACCAATTTACAATAACATCAAATTAACACAGCACAATTTAAACATCTGATATACACATTACACTCAACAATATACAAATAATAACATACACGGTACAGCATACAATACGCACTATATAGAATACACATTATTCAATAAAAATAAAAAATAAAAATATATAAAAAAGTATATATAGAATGTACAGTATAGTACAGTATTGACATTCAGACTGTCGGTTGATAGTCAGTTGTTAAGAGAGAATATAATATAATAATAATATAATTTATGACAGTCCGGTGTGAGATATAAGAGTAAGGGTAATAAAGTGCAGTGCTGATGTATTTGATCGTGGGAGATCAAGAGTTCAAAAGTCTGATTGCTTGGGGGAAGAAGCTATCATGGAGTCGGCTGGTGCGGGTCCTGATGCTGTGATACCGCCTACCTGATGGTAGCAGTGAGAACAGCCCATGGCTCGGGTGGCTGGAGTCTCTGATGATCCTCCGAGCTTTTTTCACACACCGCCTTGTATATATTTCCTGGAGGGAGGGAAGCTCACCTCCGATGATGTGTCTGGCAGTTCGCACCACACTTTGCAGTGCTTTGCGGTTGTGGGCGGTGCTATTGCCGTACCAGGCGATTGCAGCCAGTCAGGATGCTCTCTACAGTGCAGGTGTAGAACCATGTGAGGATGTGGCGGTTCATTCCAAACTTCCTCAGCCGTCTCAGGAAGAAGAGGCGCTGATGAGCCTTCTTCACAACGACTTCAGTGTGGATGGACCATGTGAGTTCCTCAGTGATGTGGACACCCAGGAACTTGAAGCTGCTGACTCTCTCCACTGGTGCTCCATTGATGGTGATGGGACTGTGTTCTCTGTCTTTTCTTCTGAAGTCCACCACAAGCTCATCAGACTGTTGTTTTGACATTTGACAGATTTCTGTTCCTGTTCTATTTCAACCTATTACAGTTTCTGGGAATCTCTGGTTATTTTAACATAACATCCATTTTTAAATCAGTAATTGTTTAGGAAAAGTCAGTTACACATTTTTAAGAGCTATTTTCATTGTAGAGAATTAATCTGCATATAACATCAGGTATAGTGTATAATCATATAAAGATACAAGTACAGGTGATAACTGATTGAGGCGCAATTCAATCAATCATTAAATCAATTATTCATTTATTTATTAGCTATAACTGCACTGTCCAGCAGAAATATTGTTAAATTGGGTACAAATCAGTGTGTGAAATTGGCTACGAGGGCTTATAGGTGTCTGTCTGGAAACCCCAAAATTGCAGATTGAGCTCTGAATACAGTAAAAAAACAAAACTCTATTTACAGTGTCTACTCAGTTTTATCTTCCACATGTTCTGATAGCTTCAATTACTTTGAATATTACCAAATAAAATCGTTTTTTTTGCGGCATTTAAGTGCAATTTGCCCTGCCTCTGCATATTTAAAATGTCAAATAAGTTATAAAAACGTTGAAGATTTTATTGGTCTGACTGACCAATAATACACAAAGAGCTCATAAATAACTCATGTAAAGATATAAAGTACAGTCACTGCACAAACCCTTCCATTTCACACACAGGTTAGCCATATATATAACTTTAGCTATTGAACATATACATCTGTAAAACGCTTTACACACCTCCGTCATTAAATCAGAAAACATGGCATTTCATATTTCAGGTCAATATAAAGATAACATGCTGAATGTGGTGTAGGGTCCAGCTTACTCTTTAACCTAGCTACTGTAACAATGAAAAAATGTTTTCACATTCACATGGAAATTCGGGATAAATTAAACGATAGATTAGATGAACATACCTCTCAAATAACAGCTTTCTTTTTGACCACAAATCGACGTCGTCAACTCATTGGAAGTTGGAGGTAGACGCTAGCTCGTGTCAGCTTCGTGCTTCTGACCGACCATTATACTCCAAACCTGGCGCCCGCTGCCCATGACCTGCGGCACCTGCCTGGCCACCCGCGGCCTGCCCCTCCCCCCACTGATCAAAGATCAGCTCACACAGCTTCAGTCCCACCACTACTATAATGGTCAGAAATATAAAACTGACCCTGGGTCAGTGTGGCTCTAAATCAACAAATGACCTGAGATGTCATCTTTGATTGACAGGTGTTTCTATTGGTTCTTCGTTCTTGTGTTGATGAACATGATGAACTACCAATCAGTTCTGGGGTGGCCACAGAGTGGCCAATGAGATTTCAGGGGTAGCCCAGGCCACCACAGGCCACCCCCTAAAATCGCCACTGCTGGAGATGTGTATGGAAATATGAGCCCAAATGACAAAAGATGCGCCATGCGTGGTTTTACCTTGATGAATTGAGAAATGATTGAAAACTTTACATTTTTCTTGCTAAAAACTGCAAATCAATATAAAACCAACCTTGCTTGGATGTCAAATCAATACTTGCTCCACAGATGAGTGCATGTGGAAAAGTAAACATGCTAAAGCTGTATGTTTTCAAGGCTCTGTTTTCTCTCATAACCCAGGCCCTCCAGCCGGTCTCGCTGTGGGAGAAGGAAGCAAAGCTGCAGGCCAGACACTCTGTGAGCATTTGTTTGTTTGTTTATCTCTCACTGACAACATCTCAGTGCTCCCTACATGTCATAGCTAAAGCATATCTTATCAACCAGGACAATGATGGACCTAAGAATCCAGTTGGCAGCACTGAGACCCCTTAGTTCTAGTGAAGACAAATCTAAATGCTACGGTATACAATGATTTACTGAAGCATTGTGTGCTTTCAACTTTGTTGCAATAATTCTATTCCAGCATGACAATGCTCACCGGGCACAAAGCAAGATCCATTAAAAAAGGCACCAAGTCCAGACCTGAACCCTATTGAACACTTTTGGGATGAACTGGAACAGTGACTGAGCCAGAATCCATTGCCCAACACCCGTGCCTGACCTCACTGACTCTTTAGTGTCTGAATGGGAGCAAATCCCTCCAGCCATGTTCCAACATCTAGTGGAAAGCCTTCCCAGAAGAGTGGAAGCTATTAGGACCGAATCCCTACGAATCCCAAAGGTTTTAAAATTAAATGCTCAACAAGCACAATTTTCAGAGAACAGTCACTTTTTATTTGCTTAATGGTTGATGTCTATGTGACAGATCTCAATGACTATCAGAGGATACATATACGGCATCTGCTGCATTAAGCACATCAGTTAAAAGTTAAATAATGTTGCAGATATTTGGACACAGACTGATGGAATGTCCACTGCAATGCTGCCACCTATTAATAAAAAAGCAAGGATTTGAAATCCATCAAAGACATAGGATAAGAGAATGGCTAAAGCAGACAAACTGAACTGATATCGACTGATATCTTCAGTCAGATTATGTGTTTTCCATCTTTCAACTGCCATATTAGAATGCCAAAAAATTTCCTCTTAAGCTTTTGGACTGAACAGCAGAAACTGGAGACCTGGCCAAGGAGGTCTGTGATAGATGTAGAAAGCTTGCCGTTAGCATTCCCATTCATCTCAATAGCAGCTGCTCGGCTGGCGCATGCAGTTCCAGAAGTACGCGACCTGCATGTTGCCATCTTTGCTCATGGGAACTCAGTTCCGGACTGTTTTTTTGAGGCAATTACCTCTGCTGTAAATACCATGTGACTAATTACACTGGAGCAGCAGGAAAATTACATAATGGCAACGCTGATTAGCTAATTCCACAAAAACGTGCATAGTCCCAAGCCAATCCCAAAAAAATTGGACGCAAAATAAATATGTTTTTGCGATTTATATGTTGCTTGCTGGAAAAAAAAAAACAGTCAGGTATTGGCTGGTTAGCATCCCCACATCAGAACTACACCATATGGCGCTAAAAGCATTCCTCATTGACAACCAATCTAAAATAACTCTGACAAATTATTATTATTATTTTTTACAAGCAACATATAAATCGGAAGTATTTATTTGTTACAGTAGATGTTTTACCAGTAACAGATAGGCTCTTAAAAGCGTGAAATGGACTTATTATTCCCTGTTGCTGCCATTTTCAAGAGATCAGTCACATGATAGCCGATCCTGGAACTGAGCACCTATGAGCAAAGATATCAGCCTACTGAATGCCTACTTCCAGGGGTTCCTGGGCTAGCTAAGCACTGCCATTAAGATGAATGGGATGCTAACTGATAGCTTTCTCTAGATGTATTAGAACTCCCTGGTCAGAATATATGGCTGCTATTGAATGGCTGTCAACATAAAAAGATACCTTTTACCCTCATAATGGTGTAGTTGCAGCATCTACCAGCAGGGACTGGGCTATACTAACCAGCCAACCCATGTGTTGCCACCACCAAGTTATTCACAACTATTTCTGAATGTACAGTGTATTAGGAACATTTGCTGCTAGCACACAGGGTCCTAACCCTAAAGGTACAGATGTTTGACTTTGTGTGAATCTGGCCTTGGGAGCAGACATGACATGGCCTGAATGAAGCTTAGCACTTATTTATGTGTGTGTTTTGAAATGCGTGTGACTGTGGTCTGGTATCCTACAGGCTATTGAGTCATGTCTGAGTGAACTCTAGTGAGGCAGTCTCACTCTGTAGAAGGCCGTGACTCTGTCTCCTCCAGCTGTCAAAATACAACTCAAACTCAGTCCCAGAGCACGGACAAAACTTTTCAGAACTTCTAGCGCCAAAGGCAAAAAGAGTGACTGCACTTCCTCTGCCAACTTCCTAGATAAAAGTCCGGATTTAGGTGCCATACCCACATCCAGGTCAACAAGAGTCAGAAACCAAACAGGGACAGTGAACATCATCTGTCCAAGCCCAAAAAACCAACTCCTGTTGAAGATCAGTGGTCTCCTTTGGTGTCCCACAGAAGAAAGTCAAACAGGTTTGGAACGACACAAGGGTGGCTAAATGATGACAAACTATCCCTTTCAGCAGATCATGGAAAAACTGTAGATGTGACAGATAGACGGATGGATCCTTAGATCAGCTCTGGTGTGTACTGAACTTTTTGGATAGTGATGTGAGCACAAGATCATTGTTTGCGTGTGACATACCATTTCAAGCACTTCCTGGCGAGGACAAGGAGGGGCGGATCTCCTCACTGGTCAAAGAGTGATGTATAGCCACAGGGGGCAGCGGAGGTGGAAGGGAGGGTGGAAGCATACAGCAGGTGTTATATCCAGTTTCCAGATAAAACTCTACCTCATTAAGCTCCCCTATCATGCTTGCTGGAGCGCTGATGTCAGTGGCACGAAGCCAAGATGGCGGCTTCCACAAATCCCAACATTTCAGCACTCGCTTGGTTCACTAGATAAATGATGAAGCCACACTACGGCATTTTCATTTCCAGTCCAGCTGTATCCATAAACACCCTACGGGAAATGACATCAAGTGAAATTTTAAAAACTATACTAGGCAAACAGTCCGAACCAAAGGATCAAGTTTTGACTGGTTAGCATGCTCTGTTGATAAAAATATACAGTTTTTGCACATGAACAGCATGACTATGCTGATCCATCAGACCAGCACCGAGCCAGTATATATACTGTATAAACCAGCCTGGACCAGCATAGAAATTCAACAGAGTTGTCCAGTTAGCCCCTGCTGGTAGATACCGTAACTACACCATTCAGCTGGGGGGAAAAAAGCATCGTCTCACTCAAAAGTAACCATGTATTCTAAGGATTTTTTTGTTTTTATGCAAGCAACATAAACTGCAAGTATTTCATTATTATATCATAGATGTTTTTCCAGTGTCTGATATTTTTCCTTGTTTGCTGCCCTTGACGTCACAGCTCATGTATCAGCATGATATTTGCTAGTGTGTGTTGCTGTGGTGCCATCAGCAATCAGTGTCGTCAGGAAGTTATTTTCTTTCTAGCAAAAGCCACCTACTTTTCCCATTTACAAATTTTTTTTCATAGGGTTTGATACAATTCTTAATAAAAGAGCTCTAAGCCATGCATTAAAAAAAAAACGCTACGAAGTGAAACACAACAATACAAACTTTGATTTAAAGCAAAAAAATATATATATTTGAAAACTGGACAAAAAGATGAAGGTATAATATTGTGTATTTACTGCCTTTCATGAGGGAATGAACTGCAATCCCATGAAGCATTGTGAATGACATAAACGATGGTGGAAAACTATTGATTTAAAGTTGTAATTAGTTTGTAAATCAAAATATTTTAATTTTATTGCAAAATATTCAGATATATACAAGTAGTTTGAGAGTGTAATCCGCAGTGCGTCATGGAAGTGGGCGTTCACAGCAGATTTCTTATGGAGTGATTTGTTTGCTGTGATTCTCTGATTGGTGGATAATTCCCTTAGGATCATGGGTAGTGTAGATCTAAACCAGAAATTGCAATATTAAACACGTTTAAAAAAAAAAAAAAAAATGTATGAAGTGTAAATAACATGGACTGAGTACTTCAACAGAAACGCATACCAATGATTAACAACCTCTGAGCTCACGGTAGGTCTGTCTTTAAAGGTTAAATATTTTTATTTTTTGCTAATTTTATTTGCTAATGGAGAAAATCAACGGCATTTTTATTTCTGCAACCCAACTGTTGAGCTCTATTAGTTACATGGCATTTATAGAGTATGTGACTGCCTCAAAAGTGGTCCAAGAAATGGCAGAATTCAAACTGCGTACTTCTCGGGAGTCATGCTCCGACCAAGCAACTGCCATTGAGATGAACTGAAATGATAAAGGATAGCTCTCTTCAAGTATTATAGACCTCCTTGCTCAGAACGTATAAATGTGTGTGTGTGTGTGTGTGTGTGTGTGTGTGTTATGATCCATAAAAGCACTTTGGCTATTTAAGGAAGCGGCAAAGATAGAGCTTGTTTTATTCAGCATGTACGAGGGAGAAAAAAAATATATAATTTAAAATAATAGATTCAAACAGCATACTAATAACTTGGGCTTTCAGAACATATTTATAACTTTTATGAGATAGAAAAGTAAAAAAAAAAAAAAAAAAAAGTAGAGGGGATCGCAAAATACAGCTGACGCAGGCGAAAATAAGTGTCATCTATCTAAAAATATTCACCCCCATAATGCTTGCAATATTCTGGCACGGTCTCACACATGTGCCAGCTGGAGCCAGGCTAATTTGGGTTCCTCTTTATTTGAGCATGCACAAATCTAAAAGGGGTGAGAGTGAGTCTGGACCCACAGCAAGCTCTCTGCACAGGGGGAAGAGTCCCTGGCACTCTCCCCTTTGATCCAGCCTGCCAGATGCAGTCTGCAATCTTGCATAAAAGGCTTTAGTCTGCTTCGGACTAAACACCCGAAGTCTAAGCTCATCAAATTTGGCCACTTCCTACTACGACGGACATGCAGCAGTCTTGCAGTAAATCACCCACTGAAGAACTTGTGAGGCTCTGAGGTTCACCTTAGCATTGTCCTGCCACAGCTGATAACATATAAACAAAATCAATCTCTCAACAACGTCTGTTAGCCAAAATAGAATTCGCTGCTGTCTGCAATATACTGGTTGGGAGATTTGATAACATACATATTTATAAAGTGCCAAAGGAAATGAAAATACATTTGAATTCTGAATTACCATACAACATGCTGTTCTTAAAATGCATAGTATGGATAAGTTTATTTCTCTGAACTAGAGGAAAACTGTATTCAATTCAACGTTTATATTAAAACTTCTGTTTTGTGATAGAATTCCTAGTCACTTTTCTGTTTAGGTTAAAAAAAAAAAAAAAAAAAAATTGTTACAGTACAGTAGATATACAGCACACCTCCCTTTTGATTATAAATATAAACATTGACAGGCTTGTTTTTCTTTTATAGTTGCATTTCCTCTGGAAAGTGTTGGTAAACCCAACACTTTACTGTGTAAGTAGACACACAGTAAACTCTTCATTTTGAGTGAAAAAGATGATATTTGGAATACTTCCATTGTATCAGTTTGAAAATAACAGAATCATGTTTTTTTATTTAAAAACAGACAAAAAAAAAAAAAAGAGAAAAGAAACTTACATTAAAAGGTCTCCACACGTATTGAGGGATCAGGATGTCACAGAGACTACAAGATTTTTGTACTTTGGAATTGGGCCAGTAAGCAACCACCCAGCAACCATTTAGTAATGAAGTAGTAATAAACTACCTAGCAACTCCCTAGTAACCACTCAAAACAATGTAATTATTTATGTTTATTTTTTTTTTTACTTCTTCATTTACTCGTTGTGGAGAGCCCAAAGGCACTTTTACCAAATGCAATATGAAGATTACTTTTTTACTGTGTTTACTGTTTTAAATTGGTCTAAAATCACCCAAACATAACAGGAGGGTTAAGAGAATCTAAAAAACCTGAGCAAGAAAGGAAAGATGTCAATGACGTTACACAGGAGACTGCGTGAACTCAGCCCTCTCGTGAAGCTTACGGATGTGTTGGATTATAGTTAAAAAGTACTTAAATATTGATCTTTTTTCGCACCAAAAGCAATCGTATCGCTTTAGAAGACATTCATTTAACTGCTGGAGTCATACTGATGACATTTATGCTGAATTATTGGAGCTTCAAAAGTCTGATCACCATCACTTTTTAAGGACCTACTGAGCTAAGATATTTTTCTTCAAATGTGTTCTGGTGAAATAAAGAAAGTCGTACACATGGGAAATCATGAGGGTGAGAAAATGATGAGAGAATTTTCCTTTTTGGGTGAACTAATCCTTTAAACTCGCCTATAAGAAGTGACTAGGGGAGTAAACAGTCAGTTACACCCAGACTTTGTCTAAACTATCCAAATATAGAAAGTTGTCACACCTCGTTGAGGACTTTGAAGCCCCCTGCAGACTCGAGTGTCCAGGAGCCCCAGGCATCCTTACTGCATCTAGGCAGGGACAGGCAATTACGGTCCCTAAGCCCTGGGAAACCTCCATAGATACGCCAGCTGGCTGAGTTACATAAGAGCCAACGGCATAACTGAGTTGAGTTCTGTAAAGGGGAGGTGGAGGACAGAGGGAGGAGGAACTGTTGCAGTATTGGGTGGACAGTGGTTGTGAATGTTTGATGAGCTCCTTGTGTCTCACCTGATAATCCCATCGTGACTCATTGTGGCCGAAAAGCTCTTAATTGTGAGGCTCGCAATGATTTCTGGCAGAGACAGTTGGGAGACACAGTGTAGGTTAGTATAAAGGTAAAAGATTATCGACATACTAATTCTCAAAATAACATTGTATATTAGATATCTCATACTATACATATTTATATGTAAGGTAAGATAAGTTTGCTTTAGTTTCATAAAGTTTCCTGTTTTATTGCCCAGTTCAATATCACTGTGGAGCAGCCTTGCTCTTCTGGGCACAGTGTTTCCCCCACTCTGAATTCAGAGCTTCCCCCATTGTTATTGAATGCTTGAGTGCTGATTCAGAAGTTCAGAAGTGTGGTATATCAGAACATGTACTGTGTGTACCCAACCAGCAGCCAATCAGAGAAGGGGGAGGACCACCTCCTTCCCTGAGTGAATGTCATTTCAAAGGCAGTAATGTAGTGGCACACTACTGCCCCCGTGTGACAAGAATTACCCCATCACTATACTCTAACTCTTAGTGTTAATAAATGTTAAGAGTATAACTTGAATTAACACTCACTCACTGTATACAGTGGACCCACAAATATTTGGCCTGTTACACCACATTTTAAAACATGTGAATTTCATTGCACTAGATAACAAAATATCAAACCAACTGGCATCCTACAACAAAAAAACTACTACTTTTACTCAACCTATATGGTTTGTTAATGCATGGTATCAAGCAATTATCTAATAATTAATTCACATAGCTAATTCACATAAAAAGAGTCATTAGCTTTTGTTGACTATATCTGTCGCTTTGCTTGGTCATTCATGTGCTCGTAACTCGTACAAAGTGCTGGGTAGTAACGGATTAAATATAATATGGATCTTGTAATCAGTTTACAAAAATTAAGCACATGTAATTACATTACATTTTAAAATTCTCAATCAGATTAGTTACTTTTTTATGCATTACATTATTAGATATTAACCAGGCAACGGCAGTAAATTGTTCATAATTTATTGATCCCCTTATTATAATTATTATTATAATAATTATTATAATAATAATAATCAGCCTAATGCTCATATACATTTGGTAAATCTTTGAGTCTTCTTTTTGTTTGTAATAAAGAATTAAATGCAGTATACATTTTTTCATCTTTGTATTTTTATGTACAAATGCATACTCGAAGGGTTTAGGGTGACATCAAATAAAGAAGAGTTAGGTCAGAAGAAATCTGAAAGTATTCAGATTAGATTACCTAAAACTTCTAATCTAAGAGATTACGTTACTGTAGTAATGTAATGTTAGTAATGTAATTTGTAATCAATACCAGATTACAATTCAGAAGTACTCTACCCAGCACTGCACGTAATTACTATTCTGCCAACTCTACTCGCATTAATTGTGAAATATTTGGTTTGAAAATTGTGCTTGTGCTATCTTTTTTTAAATAAATGCCATTAGGTTTCATGTTTTGTTATACAGCTGAAGTCAGAGGTTTACATACACTTTAGCCAAATACATTTAAACTCCAATTCCTGTGAAATGTCAGAATAATAGTAGAGAGAATTATTTATTTCAGCTTTTATTTCTTTCATCACATTCCCAGTGGGTCAGAAGTTTACATACACTTTATTAGTATTTGATAGCATTGCCTTTAAATTGTTTAACTTGTGTCAAACATTTTGGGTAGCCTTCCACAAGCTTCTCACAATAAATTGCTGGAATTTTGGCCCATTCCTCCAGACAGAACTGGTGTAACTGAGTCATGTTTGTAGGCCTCCTTACTCGCACACGCTTTTTCAGTTCTGCCCACAAATTTTCTATTGGACTGAGGTCAGGGCTTTGTGATGGCCACTCCAATACCTTGACTTTGTTGTGACATTTTGCCACATCTTTGGAGGTATGCTTGGGGTCATTGTCCATTTGGAAGACCCATTTGCAACTGAGCTTTAACTTCCTGGCTGATGTCTTGTTTTTGATTTGTCCCAGGTTATTCACTGCTAGATTTAGCGTTGACTGGCCAGTGTGTGTGTAAAACTATCGTGGTTTTTAGTGTTTATAAACAGTGCTTCACTTGTTTTAGGGTATTATTTATTGCTAAAGTGCAGCATAATTTATTTGCGGTACACGGAAGTCGCACGTCACCTTGCGCGATCCTTAGTTTCTGTTGACCACATGACTAGCTTTGTTGTTCTAAGTAGCATTAAGGCGTGTCCTGCCTTTTTCATTGAACGGCTCATTATCATCACGTATATATTTGACTTGAATGCTGACGCGGAAGCAGCAGCGGAAGTGGTAGCCCTCGTGTAAAGCCCTCCTCATGTGAAGACCTACTTGTGTAAAGACCAGCGAGTCTACCTGTGCGAGTCCACCGAGCAAGGACACCGACAAGGCGCTACTCAACATAGCACTTAAGTATCTTGTTATTGTATCTCTTATTATTTTCCTTCTATATACTAACATGTCTACTTCACGAATAACACATGCCTTCAAGCACATCCCTGTTATCTGTTACAGACCGTTTACACAATATCAATGCAAGACCAAACGCAACCCATACAACCTACGGCCACTTTGCACTTCAGCACCTGCTTCGTTCTCTTTCTCAGTGGGACTCTGGAACTGCCAGTCAGCTGTGAACAAAGCTGACTTCATTCCAGCCTTTGCCACGCAGTCCACCCTCAGCATCCTGGCACTGACAGAAACATGGATATGTCCAGAGGATACAGCAACACCTGCTGCTCTCTCCAACAACTTCTCCTTCTCTCACACCCCTCAACACACCGGTAGGGGACTTTTTCACCACACTCTTCACTATGTAACAATACTAGTTTTGAATTCCATGCTATTACTACAATGCAACCCACAAAAATACATGTTGTTGTCATCTACCGCCCTCCAGGTCAGCTGACAAACTTTCTTGAGGAGTTGGATGTCCTGCTGTTCTCCTTGCCGGAGGATGGTAGGCCACTTGTGGTTCTTGGTGATTTCAACATACACCAAGACAAGCCCCAGGCCACTGAATTGAATACACTCCTGGCCTCATTTGACTTGGAAAAACTACACACCACAGCAACTCACAGATCGGGCAACCAGCTGGACCTCATTTTTACACATAACTGTACCAACTCAAATATTCTTGTTACTCCTTTACATGTCTCTGATCACTACTCCGTTCAATTCAACATGGCACTCCCATTTACATTAAAACAGACTCCACCATTGGTTTCCTTTCGCCGTAACCTCCGTTCCCTCTCACCCTCTCTCCTTTCCACTGCTGTCTCTACATCTCTTCCTACACAAAATGTATTTACCACGCTTAATGTAAACACTACCACAGACACACTAAGCTCTACTTTAACAACCTGTCTAGACAACACCTGTCCTATCTCCTCTAGGCCAGCATGTGCTACACCACCCAGCCCCTGACTGTCTGATGTCCTTCGTGAACATCGGACTGACCTCAGGGCAGCTGAGAGAAGATGGCGGAAATCTAAAGATCCAGCAGATCTAGGTAAATATCAGTCCCTGCTTGCAACTTTTTCAGATGTTAAATCTGCAAAAACCTCCTATTACCAGAACAAGATCAACAGCACCACAGACACTCGCAGCTTGTTTAGAACATTCAACACACTTCTCTGCCCTCCCCCTTGTAACGTCTGTGTAAGATCAGTGATGGCTAATTACACTTTGTTTGAAAAAAACTTTGTTTGAAAAAAAAAACCTTTTAGCCTTTTGACATTTGCATATAAATTACTGACCTGGTCTCCACGTTTACATTTATATGGGTGCTAAATTGCAGATGGTCTTTATCACTATCAAAAGGATGCTAAAACAGGTCTCCTCTGAAGTGTCTCCATCAAGCTTCAAACACATTCCACAGAAAGGGAGTTGTCTGTCTCCAGTAATTCCAATACACGTCACACACACACCTAAAGACATTTTCTCTATTTTAGGCCATAGTAAGCAGTTATAAATGTATCTGCTATATGCATGTGTTGTATGTATATTCCCCTATCATATTAACTTAGTTAAAACTCTTTACTTGTATTAGTTAGACATTAAATGCCTATATTCAAGTGTATGAGTGTATCTCTGCTTTAATATCGTCTGGAGGTTACCTTCTTGGTATCAAAATGATCTTCCCTTTATTTCTCACACAATAATGTACACCATGTGATCGTGAAATGCATCGAACAATTCTTACTATGTTTTGAATTAAAAGCTGCACTAGCGGTCCAGATCAGCAAGAAAATGCGAATGGGCCATAAACGGAGACAAAGGATGTTTCTCCCGCTCAAAATGCATGCCTCTGATTGGCCACTCCACCCACAAAATGGGTGCGGCAATGAACTATCAAAACTCCAGAGCGCAAAGAAATCATCGCTCAAAACTCTTCTTCTTGAGACCAACCCACTCCAAAACTCTCTCTTGAGTTTAACCTTCTGGCAGTGTTTACCTTCAAGTAACTTTGTGGATTTCCTGTGGACTTCTTCAACTCACTCCTAAAGAAATCATCGAGAACCTCGTCTACCGCATCAAGACTCTTATTCAGCAACAAACCAATGCAAGTAACAATTTACAACTGATTAGATGCGCGTTTAAGTTTGAACCCCTTTTAAGGTGAATTGTGCCTCTGATGATTCTCATTTAGGTTGTGGTTAACTGATGAGAAATATTGCCATTCTGTGCTCTCTCTCTCTCTCTTTTCCTTACATTCCTTCATTTTATATATGTATGTTTTGCTTAGTTTGTTTGTATGTTAGTTATAGTTTCATTTATTAAATCCCTTATATTCACGATTGATTGTTCCACTCATAATTCAAAGTCACTGAATGTTGCTCCTTGCTACATGCTAAACTACTGCTAGCACTGTATAAGTAGGAAGGCTATTGTTCCTTGGCCAGGAAAGTAATCTTCCTAGAATTGATAAATAATTATATTGTCTGCTCGCTGGACGGACAGATCAAGTAATTGTAATATCGATTCTGCTACAGTTAATTCTAAGATCTAATCTAAATATTTATTATTAATTATAACCAGTTATAATTAATTATAAATAATTCCCTTTTAAGCTAATTTGCTACACCCTCCACCGCCTGACACATCACTGACAGCAGATGTCTTCGCTATATTTTTTACTAATAAGGTTACAACCATCAGCAATACATTCTCAGCACCACACCCTGTCAAACACCCATCTCCTGTATGCAACACTTCTGTCTCTCTGTTCTCTCCTCTGACTGACACTGAGGTCTCTAAACTCCTCCTCTCCAACCACCCCACCACCTGTTCCCTTGACCCCATTCCTTCTCACCTTCTCCAGGCCATCTCTCTATCCATCCATCCTACCTGCACTCACACACATAATTAACACATCTCTACTTACAGGCACTTTTCCCACTACATTTAAGCAAGCTCGAGTAACCCCGCTGCTGAAGAAACCCGCACTTAATCTCACACAAATAGAACACTTCAGACCAGTCTCTCTCATCCCATTCATGGCAAAAACACTTGAAAGGGCAGTTTTCAATCAAATCTCTGCCTATCTCTCACAGAACAAGCTGCTGGATGACAATCAGTCAGGCTTTAAAAGTGGACACTCCACCGAGACTGCCCTGCTGTCTGTCACCGAGTCGCTGAGACGGGCGAAAGCTGAATCAAGATCATCAGTCCTGATACTGCTGGACTATTCTGCAGCCTTTGACAGAGTCAACCATCAGATCTTACTCTCTACCCTCTCCTCGCTGGGCATCACAGGAACTGTGCTTGACTGGTTTAATTCCTATCTCTCAGGTAGGTCCTTCAAGGTAGCCTGGAGAGGTGAGATATCCAAGCCACATCAACTACTTACTGGGGTACCTCAGGGATCAGTGCTTGGGCCACTTCTCTTCTCTATATACACAACATCACTGGGACCCATCATTCAGGCACATGGTTTCTCTTATCACTGTTACGCTGATGACACGCCACTCTACTTGTCTTTCCAGCCCAACGACACCACAGTGACTGCTTGAATTTCTGCCTGCCTGGCAGACATCTCGGCCTGGATGAAGGAGCACCACCTGCAACTCAACCCAGCCAAGACCGAACTCCTTGTCTTTCCAGCCAACCCTGATGTTGAACACAACATCACCGCACAGCTGGGTGCAACTACAGTAACGCCTTCCAAATTGGTCAGAAATCTAGGGTTAACCATCGACAACAGACTACATTTCACAGACCACATCTCAAAGACCGCAAGATCATGTAGATTTACACTCTACAATATCAGGAAGATAAGACCCTTCCTCTCTGAACATGACACACAACTGCTTGTCCAGTCACTTGTCATAACTAGACTGGACTACTGTAACGCTCTCATTGCAGGCCTCCCTGCATGTGCAACTTGACCCCTCCAAATGATCCAGAATGCAGCAGCATGTCTGGTCTTTAATGAACCAAAGAGAGCACATGTTACACCACTCCTTGTCTCTCTCCACTGGCTACCGGTTGATGCACATATCACATTCAAGGCTCTGATGCTGGCATACAGAACAGTTACTGGGTCTGCTCCAGCATACCTAAAATCATTTATGCAGAGCTACGCGCCCACTAGAAGTCTGCGGTCGGCTAAGGAACGTTGCCTTGTTGTACCAACACAAAGAGGCACCAAAACACTTTCCCGGACTTTCAGCTTCTTCATACCACGTTGGTGGAACGACCTTCCCAACTCCATCCGTGAAGCTGACTCACTCTCTGTCTTCAAAAAAGGACTAAAAACACATCTTTTCCATGAGCACTTAACCAGTCATTAAAAAATAAATAAATAAATAAATAAATAAATAAAAAAATAAATTCTGTTGCACTTTATTCTGTTTTTAATACTATTATGATGCTAGTGATACTTTGTAATACAGCACTTTTCATACCACTGTCTCCTAAGATGATTTGCTTATGTTTTCCTCTCTTGTAAGTCGCTTTGGATAAAAGCGTCTGCCAAATGAATAAATGTAAATGTAAATGTCTTGAGATGTTGCTTCAATATATCCACATAATTTTCCTTCCTCATGATGCCATCTATTTTGTGAAGTGCACCAGTCCCTCCTGCAGCAAAGCACCCCCACAACATGATGATGCCATCCCCATGCTTCAAGATTGGGATGATGTTCTTCGGCTTGCAAGCCTCACCATTTTTCCTCCAAACATAACAATGGTCATTATGGCCAAACAAATTTTTCATCACACCAGCGGACATTTCTCCAAAAAGTAAGATCTTTGTCCCTATATGCACTTGCAAACTGTAGTCTGGCTTTTTTTATAGCTGTTTTGGAGCAGTAGCTACTTCCTTGCTGAGCAGCCTTTCAGGTTATATCGATATAGGACTTGTTTTACTGTGTATATACACTGGCGGCCAAAAGATTGGAATAATAAACAGATTTTGCTCTTATGGAAAGAAATTGGTACTTTTATTCACCAAAGTGGCATTCAACTGATCACAATGTATAGTCAGGACATTAATAACGATGAAAAATTACTATTACAATTTGAAAAAAACAATTCAGACCTTAAACTACTTCAAAGAGTTCTCATCAAAAATCCTCCACATGCAACAATGACAGCTTTGCAGATCCTTAGCATTCCAGCTGTCAGTTTGTCCACTCAGGTGACATTTCACTCCACGCTTCCTGTAGCACTTGCCATAGATGTGGCTGTCTTGTCAGGCACTTCTCACACACCTTACAGTCTAGCTGATCCCACAAATGCTCAATGGGGTTAAGATCCATAACACTCTTTTCCAATTATCTGTTGTCCAATGTCTGTGTTTCTTTGTCCACTCTAACTTTTTCTTTTTGATTTTCTGTTTCAAATGTGGCTTTTTCTTTGCAATTCTTCCCATAAGGCCTGCACCCCTGAGTCTTCTCTTTACTGTTGTACATGAAACTGGTGTTGAGCGGGTAGAATTCAATGAAGCTGTCAGCTGAGGACATGTGAGGCATCTATTTCTCAAACTAGAGACTCTGATGTACTTATCCTCTTGTTTAGTTGTATCTGGGCCTTCCACATCTCTTTCTGTTCTTGTTAGAGCTAGCTGTCCTTTGTCTTTGAAGACTGTAGTGTACACCTTTGTATGAAATCTTCCATTTTTTTTCATTTTTTTTTTGTGCAAATTTCAAGCATTGTATAGCCTTAATTCCTCAAAACAATGATTGACTGAGGAGTTTCTAGAGAAAGAAATTTTTTTTTACCTAATATTGACCTTAAGACATGCCAGTGTATTGCATACTGTGGCAACTCATAAACAAACACAATGACAATGTTAAGCTTCATTTAACGAACCAAATAGCTTTCAACTGTGTTTGATATAATGGCAAGTGATTTTCTAGTACCAAATTATCAATTTAGCATGAATACTCAAGGATAAGATGTTGGAGTGATGGCTGCTGGAAATGGGGCCTGTCTAGATTTGATCAAAAATGACTTTTTTCAAATAGTGATGGAGCTGTTTTTTACATCAGTAATATCCTGACTATATTTTGTGATCAGTTGAATGCCACTTCCGAAACAGAAAATATGTACATTATTCCAAACTTTTGACCGCCAATGTAGATACTTGTCTACCTGTTTCCTCCAGCATCTTCACAAGGTCCTTTGCTGTTGTTCTGGGATTGCTTTGCACTTTTCGCACCAAACTACGTTCATCTCTAGGAGCCAGAATGTGTCTCCTTCCTGAGCGGTATGATGGCTGCGTGGTCCCATGGTGTTTATACTTGCATACTTTTGTTTGTACAGATGAACGTGGTACCTTCAGGCATTTGGAAATTGTTCCCAAGGATGAACCAGACTTGTGGAGGTCCACAATTGTTTTTCTGAGGTCTTGGTTGATTTCTTTTGATTTTCCCATGATGTCAAGCAAAGAGGCACGGAGTTTGAAGGTAGGCATTAAAATACATCCACAGGTATACCTCCAATTCTGTACACCTCCTATCAGAAGCTAATTGGCTAATTGTCTAAAGGCTTGACATCATTTTCTGGAATTTTCCAAGCTGCTGAAAGGCACAGTTATAACTTACTGCATGTAAACTTCTGTCCCACTGGAATTGTGATATAGTCAATAAAAAGTGAAACAATCTGTCTGTAACAATTGTTGGAAAAATTACTCGTGTCATGCACAAAGTAGTTGTCCTAAACAACTTGCCAAAACTATAGTTTGCTACTGAATCTGCGGAGGGGTTAAAAAATGAGTTTTAATGACTTCAACTTAAGTGTATGTAAACTTCTGACTTCAACTGTATAATCCAATGACAATTATACAATTGTGGTTTAAGTGTCCAAGTAATTTTTAGGGAGACTGTATTGTGGGACCTCAAATGTAATAAAACAAACCATAAGATGTGAAGGTTTGCTTGGAGATGTTTAAACATTACTTGTTTTATTAATAGTGTCTTATTTGTTTTTGAAAACTTATCGTTGCAGGAACAAACTTTATCTACTGTATTCAAAAGTGCATCACTGTTGTCTTACAATATTGCATTAACAAAAATACTAAAAACACTTAATTGTTTAATAGACTTTTAAAAAGTACAAGGCTAAGATAGAGAGGAGGATATGATAAACATACTGAAGGGACACAAGCCATCATGGCAATCTGACGACTTTAGGATTATGGGACAGTCTAGTAATCCTGTTGCACCCACCTACAAAATGCTGTACAAAACACATTCATCCACACACATGCACACACACTCCTTTAAAAAATAGTGCATAGCTCAGTAAAGGAACGTTTCAGAAGTCAAGTTATTCAGATTGATTCATTCAATCACCAAGAAGTGATTTACATTAACAATCGGCATTAAGAAATTAAACATTTCATATACATATTTGTATTTTTTATTTTTTTTATATTTATATTCAATGTACAAAGTTACATTCTGAACTGCAGAGGCTCATTCATAGAAATAAATACTGCAATGGTTTGTTTGCAATATGAAGCTGTCTCTGCTCTCTTGGAGAGGAGAGAACAACTGCAAACGAAGCACTGCAGCTCCAGTGCGCCTCAGCTCGAATGCAAGCAGAACAGCGGTGAGCATCAGCACACTGGCGGACTGTTGGTGGAGCACTAAGGCCTGTGATTAGAGATTAAAGTCTAAAAGACAAATGTACAAAAGCGTAATAAAAATATGCTTTTACTCTGCATGTTTATTTACACACTAAGTCAAAGGAGTACCGTTTCTTTGAAAACTGTTCTAGAGTTAAAAAAGTGATGTTTCTGACTGGTACATGGTCACGGTAGAACTGCATTACAAAGTAGTGTGATATGCCTATGATTTTGATAAAAATCTGTTTAGATCCTTCAGTTTTACATTTTTGTCTAGAAGTCCATCAATGGGGATATCAAACCCTTTTTTTTCCTGTATCCTTTGGTAACTGTGAAACATTCAAATTGATATAAAAGTCCACACATTGAGAATATTGCATCTACACTCACAGTATTTTCATAAATCCTACACATCTAAATGAAGTCAGTGTGACTGATGTAAGGACTGAGAAAGCGCTTTGTGCAAATTGTCTTTCACTTGCTTATACTTTCCTTCCCCACAAACAGTTTAATTGACACAGAACACAAAAGCTCATCTAGACATGATGTAGTGCATAGTGCACTGTAGCCACAGTTAACCGTTGTGCTTTCACCTGCCATCCTAAGAAATATTACAAGAACAGGAATACTGAAATTGAAAATCTGTATCTAATATTATTTCCATTCCAACATTCCATTTATTGCCAAAGACGATGAGCAAAGAACTTCCGTAACCCTTCATTCATAATGTATAGACAAATAATCTTCTTAACATACTTCTAATGGTAACTGTGATTGTTTTAACAGAAATACTATAAGCTAATGCTTCAAATATCTTAAAGCAAAGCTGAATGAAAAATGTCAAAAGCACAAGGAAAAAATGATGGAAATATAAAAGTCAAGAGTCTGAAGTGGGGTGAGCTTCTTTTGGATGTAGCAAAGGCCAAAATGAAGTGAAATAAACAGTCACTCCTCATTAGCCATGACCTGCCACACGATTAGGTGACTACGTTCAGCTTTGGCCAGGAAGGGCTGCAGCTTCAGCGTGGGCTCAGCCAAATCTTCTGTGTCCCCTCCCTCATCTCCTTCAATGTGAAGGAGAAAGGAAAATGTGTCAGTACTTTCTATACTCATGCTTTTAAAGATAGCAGTGTGAAAATAAATGTGGACACCAAGAAGCACGCTTGACTCTCACCCATCCTGAAGTCAATGTAACCCTCCCCTCCACTCATGACTAGGACAGATTTGACCAGCTCTGGCATGGGTGACTCTGAAGACTTGTCAGTGCCAGCCTCACCCCCTGAGCCTGCAGATGGAACCACCTGCCCTGAAATACAGGAAAAATCAAAGAAGCTTATAAAACCAGGGTTCCTATATCTTTCGACCAATGGGTTTCTGTGATTTTTCTGACTTTTCCAAGATTTTTTAAATTGATTGAGATTATTCAAATTGAAATATTTCAGAACCAAGCATAACTAGAAAAAAAACCATACAGTATATTAACAACAGAAATTTCCATGACTTCAAATTCAAATTCCTAGATATGATGAGGACTCCAGGAGCCTCATGGTCAATTAATTATTCGGAGGTTAGTCCAGGGTTGCGGCACATTTTTAAAAATAAAATGTAAGACTTTTTAAGACCTTTCAGTATCTTTCCAAATAAAATTAATATATGATACCAGAATAAACCCACACAATCTCAAAATAAATAATGTATTAAAGATTATTTTACTTGAACAGTCTGGAGCACATTCAACAAAGCCTTAACACTGCTTATCAAAGTAAAAAGGGTATCTGCAAGTTTAAAACACTCAAGATTACAGTATTTTCCACTTAGGCCTACAGTTGTTCACTAATAGAGTTCATGAAAGAGTTATATTTAATCATATATCATATTAAAATTGGTTTATGTACCAGTATTTCAATACATCTGAATTAGAGACTGATATGGGATCTTACTGATATACTGTACAGTATACACCGATCAGACATAACATTACTCATTTCGCCAAAACAGCGCCAACCCGCATCTCAGAATTGCATTCTGAGATGATATTCTTCTCACCACAATTGTACAGAGCGGTTATCTGAGTTACCGTAGACTTTGTCAGTTCGAACCAGTCTGGCCATTCTCTGTTGAAGTCTCATCAACAAGGCGTTTCTGTCTGCAGCACTGCCACTCACTGGATGTTTTTTTTGTTTTTGGCACCATTCTGAGTAAATTCTAGAGACTGTTGTGTATGAAAATCCCAGGAGATCAGCAGTTACAGAAATACTCAAACCAGCCCATCTGGCACCAACAATCATCCATGAGATTATCTAATCAGCCAATCATGTGGCAACAGTGCAATGCATAAAATCATGCAGATACGGGTCAGAAGCTTCAGTTAATGTTCGCATCAACCATCAGAATGGGGAAAAAATGTGATCTCAATGATTTGGAGCGTGGCATGATTGTTGGTGCCAGATGGGCTGGTTTGCGTATTTCTGTACTCATCTGTGATGAGAGAGGTCAACATAGAATGGCCAGTTTGGTTCAAACTGACAAAGTCTATGGTAACTCAGATAACCACTCTGTACAATTGTGGTGAGAAGAATATAATCTCAGAATGCTATTCTGAGATGCGGGTTGGTGCTGTTTTGGCGGCACGAGGGGGACCTACACAGTATTATGCAGGTGGTATTATAATGTCGTGGCTGATCGGTGTATATCAGCAATAAGGTGTTTGAAGAAAGGAGATAACCGATTAATCATCCAATAAGTGTTTAAAATCGAACCATTGAATGTGTTTTAAAACAACATTCTTAGTCTTTCCTTCCAGTGACAGGGCAGCCCAGACAGAGGCTACAAGAGTCCAAATTGAATGACATCCCAGATTCAGTTAACTGTGCAACCAAAATAAATATATTTGGTGCATAACAAGGGACTTTTAACTATAAACAAGCCTAAAATACACAGAGAACTCTAATTTTGAAATGTCTGTTCACAGCTGCTCACTCAAATACAGTATTTAAGGGACATAAAAATATTTACTCTTACAATAATTTACAGTGTATTACAATATAAACACTATGTAGTAAACACTGTCAAATAACAAATATGAGCAGTAATTCATCAACAGTAGATCATCAGCGATCGCTTGTCATAAATGTGCGGTACACACTGATTGTGAACCGCACTCTGAGAATGTAAAGATATTTGGATCACGAGCCCCCCACGTGCTTGGAGAATGTGCAAAAGTACCGTATCTTCACTTTGAAGCATGCAGCACATGCAGACTATGTAATTATTTAATTATATCACAGCCTTTTGTAATCACATTAGGCTAGATCGCAATTCCTGTCTTTCCATCCACAAATTTAAGACCTCTGCAAATGATAATTAAGACCCTTATTAGACCAAATAATGTATTTAAGACTTATTATGCCCTTAAATTTAAGAAATTTTATGGATCCTTGGGAACACTTTAGCCTACCTGGGACGGCAGTGAAGAACTTGACTGCATCCCTGTGCCCGTGGAAACAGAGCTGGGCATGTGCCATGGAGCAGAAGGGTACGAAGGTTCCTGCCGTGACTTTATCACTGTTCTCATCGCCGTAGATGCGGATCGCACTGCCTGGACGATTTGACGATCCTGCTGTAACTTTGCATGCTGTTGGGCGAAGGAGAAAATACGTTTTTAGCTACAGCATCGGCAAACACTCAAGGAATGGTTTAGCCAAAGTTTTTTTTAATTCTGTCATAATTTACTAACCGTCATATTGTTCCATACCAGCATGCTTTTATTTATTCCATGGGACATAAAAAAGGTGAATTTTTGAATAATCTTCACCCAACTCTTTTCCATAAAATGACATATGCTTTCTTCAAAATGCAAATGAGATGTCAAACCTGACACAAAGCGTCTTAAGGTACCATTTTGAATGGATGCAGAAGCATCTGGGATGTGGGAGATTTTTGGTGACTAACTTACATTTTTGTCTGTTCTGCACACAAAGCTATCATACGCTTCAGAAGACTTGGAATCGTATGGTGTTTTTTTGTCTTTCTTGAAGCTTGACACATGGACCATGGTCACTATGAACATTCACTGTTTGAAAAAAAGATCTGTAAAAAGATTCTTCCATAATTCTCCTTTTGTGTTCCACAGAAAAATAACAGTATACTGATAACATGACTAGACACACTATATTAAAACAAACTGACGTACGCTCTGATAGAGGGATGGAAATGATGACGCCATTTCCTGTTCCGACCCATAGGCGGTTACATGACACCATCAGAGCGGTGATCCTCACGAAGGAGAAGCCCAGCTTACCAGTGCCTGAGACACATACAATAACATTATTTAGACAGTCAGTGAATGAATTTACTTGAATGCTGTGAAGTCATACAGTAGTTGAGTCATAATCCTCACCCAGCATTTTGCTGACGTAGGGCTCAATGTCTACATCCTGTAGATGCTGGTATGTGTGTGCGTGAAACAGTCTGAGGGTGGAGTCCAGACGGATAGACACCCAGATACCATCTCCATCCCATGCCAGCTGCCTCACCTGGCTTTCCTTACGAGGGTGGGCGTCAAAGGACTTCTATACATGGGGAATGAAAGTACAGTGCATAAATATATAATAAAAAATTAATTTGATGTACAGGCATTAGGCTTAGAGCATGCAGTCAGATAAAATCAGATTTTGAATCCGAACTATTTTGTTTTACAATTAGCATTTTGGCAGTGGCCTCTCTTTACGCTACATATATTTCATGTCATTACGCTACAAATATTTTATCCAAATCTATCACAAATTCAGCAGCATTTGGAAACAAATTAATTTAGCACAAAATACCATAGAAAGGTGTTCCTCTAGCTGTCATACCTCTATCTTCATGGCTTTGGGCAGAACCACAAAGATTTTGTTCCTGTAGCCACACCAGACCTTGTCATGCACTACAGACATACAGCGGATTGAGTGATGTGGTCGGCCCAGATCTAACAGGTGGTAATTGGTCAAATCCCATTGGCCATCTGTAACAACACAAACATCTGTTATTGTAACAGCACTTCCTCTGGCATAGTGAAGCCTGTATAGCATACAAATCAAGAGAGAAAAATCAGTGTTATCCATTTTGTTTTAGACATGGTTTTCACACCTCTATGGCATTGAATTGTCTCTTACCAACACCTCTGTGGAAGATTGCAAGTGTACCATCTGCCAAGGCTACCAGAACACGTCCTTTCACATGACTTCATAGAAGAGGATGAGAGAGAAAGTGTAATGAGCAGCTGTCTTTGAAGAAAGAACATTAGTTAATGATTATGTAAATATAGGGCTGGGCGATACGGCTTAAAATATTATGGTAAAAAAATCTCTGGTAAAAACGATGTCATCTCTTTCTTTTCTGTGAGTCTGTGCCATATTTTAGTCTTATATAATAATGTAGCAGTTGTTTTGATATCGTTTTGATATTGCAGTTTTAATGTTATTTTGACTAATTGTGCTGACTTGAAGGATCATGAAATTAGTCTAACTGCATGCTCTTTAGGAAATGTAGCCAAATAAAAAGGCCATTAAAATCATTAAAATGCCCAGCTTTTTGTTAATGTATCTACAGTAAATGATGCTTGTGTCCTTACACAATCCCCAGGACGGAATCCTTTAACTTGATAGAGTGAAGGCACTTCCTCCACTGTGCCACAGAAGAGTGCACGTACACGCTGAAACATAGCATGAGGAACAAATGAACAAATCTCCATTTAAAGGTGAAGTATGTAACTTTTTGATATCAAAATATGTTCTACTATCCCAGTGTATTTTTCATTGATAATTAAAAGTAAACCATTCGTGGGTTTACCTCCCCCAAAAGTATAAGCACTGAGCCTCCCATGCACTATCAAAACATTGATGTTTATAGTTTGAGCAGCCCACTTAGCTCCACCCATCCCTTACTAGCTCAACCTATAGCGTGAGTTTGGGGCGTGGCTACTTGTTCACCTAGGGGAAAAATGAAAAACCATGGCAGACGTGCACAGAGGAAAAAACAGAGTTAAAGCCAAAATTCGAAGACATGCTAAAAGACGTAGAGGCAGAGAATGGAGTAAAACCAGAGTGAGCATTGGCATTGCATTTACAAGTGGAGGACACACACACCACCAATGATGAGATCGCTCTGGCAAACGGGAGCAGCAACAACGGGATCACCGTGCAAATCGCTAATATCGCCCCCCCCGTCAACAACGGTGATCTTGCCTAGGGCCCCAAAATGGTCAGAAACGGTGCTGTTACTCTTATTAGTTCCAAAAGGACCATCCTACCTCATGCGCTGCGCACACCCAGTTGCCGTGCAATCTGCCAGTGTTATTGGACCACCCGATTCCTCTGCCTCGCTTTCTGTCCGGTGTGTAAATATTATAGTGGTCTTCTTCATTACAACATTAAACATTTATCACCTTTTATTTATTATGGCCTATTTGTTTATAGGGAATCAGAGAGTGCGAAAGGGCGTGATGAGTCTAAGGGGTGTTGGCAAAGTTTGTTTGAAATCATACTTTATTTTTGAAATTCCATTTTTTGCCACAAGTAGTGCTGATATTGTACACTTCACCTTTAAGGTTCCCAAATGTCTATTAAATAAATTAAACCCTCAAAAGGCATCACTACTGTAAGTTTTATACAATTCTACACAAATGTAAAATGAAGCCGATTAATGGTGGAAATATTAACTGGCCGTTTGGAAGGCCACTTACCAGCCATTCTGGGCCCCCAACCACATAGTGGGCAGGATGCTGCTCATCTTGCTAGCCTCCTCTCTCATGAGGTCCTGCTCCTCAGGCACTGAGCTCACGCCATCCTTCACTAGATCACACTCCCTATAGCAGCCAGGACTATGACATTACACTCACAAACATCTGAATAGATCAAGTTGCACTTTAAATCAAGTGACATGAAGTGCTATTCTAAAACATGTCTGCTCTAAAGTCTACGGTGTCGCATATGACTGGTACACACCTCTGTGTGTAGGTGGGTGGCGTGTCTCTGCTGTTTTGTACTCCTAGCGGGTCAGTGAAGATGTGTTCTGTGTAGATCCCAGGCTGGTTCTCATCTGCAGGTGTATTGCTGCTGCTCTCTGTGGCCTCCTGAGCTTCTTCTGCTGCCGTTACTGCATCCTGTTTGTGCCGCCCCAAAACCCCATCTGCACGGACCAGGGAGAATTAAGCAAAAATAAGGGTGTTAAAGTCAACATGAAATGCAGTTTGCAAGCCATTTTACTTCTGTAATCTGATGTACTACAGTGTGAAACAGGATATTCACAGAGGAAAAATGTAGGGTGGTACATGATGTTATCCATCAGGAATTGATTCAAGGGTTCATTGGTGACAAGCTCAAGGCCCCTCAACCCTGCAACCTTTTGGTTGCCAGTCCAGATAACCACTAGAGTACACCACCCTTTGCAATAAAACACTTCTCTGTCCTGCATGTTATTATGTCTGTGAACTATAAGTAAACAGCACCTATCATTGCACCAATAAATTACATCTACTACTGTAATTTGGATGGAAAGGAGGGCTAGAGTCTGCATTACCTGAGTCTGTGGATTCTATGGCATTTGTGCAGACAGTTTGAGGGATGGCCACAGGTCCTTCTGTAGAGCAGCCCATTACAGTAATGCCACCCAGACCTCCATCAGAGCAAGTGGAGCTGCTGTTAGCTGTAGTGTTGACTTTAGAAGCCCCTTCACCCTGACTGGCCTCACTATCTGAAACAACCTCCTCTCCAGCGGGGTAATCTGTCTCAGAGGCACCTGTTGTTGAGGGAAAAAAAACAACAACAAAAAACCATGCACACCAGCCAGAGACAACACACAGAACCTGTTAAAATCAACAGCGATGCAGATTATAATAATAATCTATAAAAGTAATTTAACTGTATTTTATCTTTCCAGTTATGATGGCACTGAAGAATGTAATAAGATCTCAGTAGAGTTGCATTGCTATATTCTGACCTGGCACACTGGCGATGCAAAGCACTTGAGAGTTGCACACAAAAATGTTTTCCAGGATGTTTCCGGGCTGGTTAGCGTCAATGACTATGACTTTAGAGGTGGCATGTGTGGTGGTGCAGATCCACACCAGGCTGGAGAGTTCGTCCTGGTGCCTCAGTTCCTTCTCCTGATCCTGAATGCATTCACACTCTCAAGCTTAATGTCATATGTTAAACTTACTCAAGTTTACAGGTCCAGTACAATAACAACACTAGTCTAGTATAATAAGGAAAAGGGATGCATTGATACTGATTTTTTTAAGGAGTACTGATATTCTGGGTGCTGGGGCAGTGGTGGCTCAGCGGTTAAGGCTCAGGGTTACTGACCAGAAGGTCAGGGGTTCAAGCCCCAGCACCGCCAAGATGCCACTGTTGGGCCCTTGAGCAAGGCCCTTGACCCTATCTGCTCCAGGGGCGCTGTATCATGGCTGACCCTGCACTCTGACCCCAGCTTAGCTTGGATATGTGAAAACAAATAAATTTCACTGTATATATACAAAAAAATTATGTATAATGTGTGACCAAAATAAATAAAGGCTTCTATTCTCTAAAATTGTAGAAATAAGCACAATAACTTACCAATACCAATATCAGTAGCAGTACCGAATGACCCTCAAACCTCATTTACTTCTGGCAGACAGTGAGTGAATTTATATGCACAGTCTTTTATGTTATCTGATTCAATTGCATGTATATTGGCAATGGAATCAGTTTATCGGCATTCTGTCAGCATATTCAGTTATTGTACTTCACACACATACATAGTAAGCTGTGTTAACTTGGTCATTGACAAATATGGTTGTCCGATGTGATAAAAATGAGAAATACTTTAAAAATCAAGTTTAAATCGCATGTGTAATGTGTCAGTAGAAATGTAAACATTGTATCGATGTTTTTTTGGAGAACATTTATAGCATTTTCCACAAAATAAAATGTATTTAATGGCTTTGGAATCTTTGGTAGATTTTAAAAAACTTTCCTTGCACCTTGAATGAGTGTACACAACTTATTCATTAATTTCAAAAAATGTTTCAAACATATATTTTTCAGGATAAAATATATTTATTTATTTATTATTTTTAGTTTTTTAATACAATTTTTTTATGGTTTCTTCATTTGACCTGAACAAAATGTGCCTTTTCATAAAACTGACAAACTGTCTGACATTTTTTTTAAAACTTCACACATGGGGGCCTGGGTAGCTCAGCGAGTATTGACGCTGACTACCACCCCTGAAGTTGCGAGTTCGAATCCAGGGTGTGCTGAGTGACTCCAGCCAGGTCTCCTAAGCAACCAAATTGGCCCGGTTGCTAGGAAGGGTAGAGTCACATGGGGTAACCTCCTTGTGGTCACGATTAGTGGTTCTCAATACTCGCTGAGCTACCCACGCCCCGCTGCCATGATTCTTCAATCAGAAAGTTGCGAGTTTTCCACTTGTAATTACGAATTTGTGGTCAGGTGTTCATGTGCGCTTAACTCGTAAATACAATCATTCTGACATGACTTGAACGCACCATCATATCTGGGGGGTATGGGGTTCTTACCTTTAGTTCTTGCTCTAGTCTGTCCAGACTGCTTTGAGAGCCTCTTCTTTGGCTGTGGCTTAGGGGGCCAGTCTCTCCTCCAGACACATCTTTATAGAACACACTCGCTCCCACAATGCAGCCCCCATCACGCGTCTTTCCACCTGACAGATTAACTCCTGCAGCACACCACAGCTACACATGCAAAAAACAACATCAACATGCTGATAAAAACTGGTGTTGGAAACAATAATACTAACTGTAGTTGAGAATACTTCTCTCACCTTCATAGAAGCATCTTTCTCAACTAAAGGTCGGAGGTAGATGGGTACTGGCAGATTTTTTACCTTACCATCTGCTTGTCCACCATTGGCAACCTTTCAAAAGAGAACAGGGCTGCGTTAACAATAAAATACTTTTCATAACCAATTACATATAGAAAACAAAAACCACAAAACATCCAGTTTTTCATTGAGACCTTTGCTTTCTTACACCCGCCGTTTCATATTCAGGTTACACAAACATTTCCAAATCAGAATATATTTGATTTTTTAAAAGTGAAGTGTACAAGTTTTGCATTACTAACAGCACAAAATGAAATTGTAAAAATAATGACTATTCAAACACGCTTCCCAAACACTCCACCTGTCTGTTGTAGGACAAATAGTCCCGCCCCACACTAACGCCATTGGTTAAATTTATGTTGCTTTGTTGGGCCACTCAAACAAACAGAGCAATGTTTTGATAGCGCGACAGATACACATATCAACCTACAAATGGCTTATAGTTGTTAAATTCTATCACAAAAATCCATATATCACTTTTAATATAAAGCCAGGTGGAGTGGGATTTTGGACCAATGAGATTTCACTGTGAGCGGAGCTATGAAGGCATGACGCGACTAAAAACACAGAAACCAACTGCCAAAATATCTTGTCGTGTATCATGGCTGGTTGGGACAAAAACTGCATTTATAGCTGGTTGCTTTATGTTGCGCCTGGTAAGGACATGGTGTCAGAGATGTTACCTTGTATTTTGGAGGTAAACTCCATCCATAGGCTTGCAACCTGCCATCCTCTTTCTGCACATGAGCCTTCACCTGCCTGTACTGAGCTTTCTTCTGCTCTCGACGTGACACTACATTCTCTACCTCGGCCCTGCACAACAAACAGACATACAACATAGAGATAGAGAGTAGTTAACAGACTGTGTTAACTGTAGTTAACAGGTCCTGTTTGCAAGCCTAGTGAGCTAACTTACTGTCTAATGTCTACCTAGGGAGCTTCTTTCCGAGGCATCATCCTAACTGACATAAATGGAACCTCACAGGTGACTTATCTGGAACGCTCAACATAGGCAGCAACTCAAACTAGTACTTCCTGCAAGTAGCGTTCATCACGGGAAGTGCATGGGAGACTCAAGTAAAGATAACAGTTTGCCACTAGCATGTTACGAAGTTAAAAATGCAATTTTAAAAGTATTTTTAAGCATTAAAATAACCTAGCACACACAAATATAGGCTTACATTTTCCATTGTAATTGAAAATATTTTTCGGTATTGAAAGAAAGTGCTTGGAATGGAGGTCATGGATGAAGTCACTCACTCCTCATTGAGGAAGTCAAAGGCCTTGGATTTGTCACTGGGCAGCTGAGCGAGGGTGCTGCTCCTCTGCTTTACTGAAGGGACGACATGCGAGGTGGGGGCATTGTACTTCAAGTTAACCGGTGCGTCTGGTTTCTTTGCAGCCGTGCTGGAGGATGAACTGAACAGCCTGCTGAAACTGAGGGACGGGGAAGAGAGAGAAAGACGACACAGAGACTCATATGCAGACACAAGCAGCAGCAGCAGTGTTAGAGATCACAGGTTAACAGTTATGGGGTTGTAGGGTCAATTCCCAAACATGAGCCATGCCCCTGACACAGCTTTGCCAAACCCTAATGTTCCAACCATCTGAATATCTTACCACAAAGCATGCAGACACCACATGCTAACATCGCTGCAAACAAACCTTCCCTAACCACAAAACGCTTACTTAAAATTTAAAGAGATTTATTTCTACCCTCATTTTCATGTCATGGACATTATATTAAAGTATTTAATTTACAGAATTATCCAAAAGTAGGCATTATCACATGGGTATTAACCCTTTAATGCATATCTCGGGTCTTTAGTGACCCATGACCTCATTCCACCCCCTGTTCCTCATCCACACCTCTTTAGTATTCCTTAACCTTTCTCTTATGAATATTGTAACAAAAAAAAAAAAAAATATATATATATATATATATACACAGTTGCAATTGAAATTATTCAACCCCCCCCCCCCCAAGACAGTACGGATTTACAAAGGTAAGCTTTTCTGATGACCCAGAATTTTTAAAGTTAACATCTATATCAGTTGAGTGACACATTTCATAGTGTGAATATATAACCTAATATTTGTAAATAGCAGGATTTTTAAAAAATACAGCCATGTCATAATTATTCAACCACTATTGCATTTAGCTGTTACTTAAATATATAAGGCTACACAAGTATTTGTTTTAAAACAAAATTAAGTCATCAATCTGCAATGGCACTTATTTAAGTTTTAAAATGTAAGTTTAGCATTGCAAGCAAAAATGTATTTCTATGCAAAAAATGCAATTAAAAATAAGCTGTCTCAAAAGCTAATAGAGGAGATTATTTCATTACACAAGAAAGGTCATGGCTAAAAGTACATTTCCAAGGCACTTCAATTTCCAATAGACAAAGTTGGCAGCACCATTCATACATTTTTTAAATATGGTACAACAGTAACCTTCTTGGGGTGTGGAAGAAAGCAAAACTTCACCAAGGGGAATGTTGACTTGAATATTCAAGAAGTAATTAGGAAAGACCTGTGGAGTCCTGGAAGAAGGTTTTATAGACGTATGACACTAAACTGAAAATGCGTTTTAGACCCATGGGTCAGCAGTACGTCTGGAGTAAGATGACAAGGTGATGACAAGAACGACACCATCCCCACAGTCAAGCATGGAGGTGGGTCAGTCCTGTTATGGGGGTGTTTTGCGGCTGCAGGAAACAGCTATCCTGACTATGTGACTGACACCATGGATTCTTTCAGGTATCAGGCCATTTTAGCATGAAAAATGTGATGACTTCAGTGTGTAAATTGAAGCTCGGTGATCACTGGACTTTCCAGCAAGACAATAACACCAAGGATACATCCAAGTTGTCCAAAGTCGGGTTCAGGGATAGGTCGTGGAATTACCTTAAATGGCCCTGTCAGTCCATCATTAAAATCCCATTGCAAACCTTTGTTGGGATTTCAAGGAAGCAGTGGCAGCACAGAAACCAAAAAATGTCAATGAGCTGGAAGCTTTTGCTCATGAGAAATGTGTAAAAAGTCTAATAGAGATGTGTCCGAAGCCTGAGAACACTTACCTGAAACATTTATTTGCTGTTATTAAGGATAAAGGATGCTCCACAAATAATTGACTTTGGGGGTTGAATATTTTTGACATGACATTTGTGGAGAGAATTTGTTATTTTTTATTTTGAAATTTGGGTAAACTGAACTCTTTAATTCACATCACCGGAATGTATTGCTGGTCAGGGGGGTTGAATAATTTTGATTGCAACTGTATATATATACACTCTTGCCTGAAAAGTTTCCCATGATCTTAAAAATCTTTTGATCTGAAGGTGTATGCTTAAATGTTTGAAATTAGTTTTGTAGACAAAAATATAATTGTGCCACCATATTAATTTATTTCATTATAAAGCTAAAATTTAATTTAAAAAAAAAAAACAAGTTTTTGAGATTGATGACTTGGACCAAATAATAAAGAAAAGCAGCCAATAAGTGCCCAACATAGATGGGAACTCCTTCAATACTGTTTAAAAAGCATCCCAGGGTGATACCTCAAGAAGTTGGTTGAGAAAATGTCAAGAGTACATGTCTGCAAATTCTAGGCAAAGGGTGACTACTTTGAAGATGCTAAAATATAACACAGTTTTGATTTATTTTGGATTAGTCACAACATAATTCCCATAGTTCCATTTATGTTATTCCATAGTTTTAATGACTTTACTATTATCTAATATGTGAAAAAAAAATTATAATAAAAAATGAGTAAGTGTTTCAAAACTTTTGACCGGTAGTGTATATATAGTTTTTTTTTTATAACTACTTATTTACCTGAAGGGTCTAGGGTCATTAAAGACTCAAGATATGTAATAGTGTTGCTTTTTTGCGCTTTCTTAAATCATATTTTTTAATTTATTTCATATATATAAGTTTACTACCATATGGTATATATTTCTTTGTTTGTTACAAGACAATTGAGTACTATATTCATACAAATGACTACTATATCACATAGATTTTTTGTGTGACAATGGTGAATTATCAGTATTCCATATGTATGTATACATACATATTACACATGATTTACATTACATTTGATCTATTTGATGAAGAAGCAATGTGGAAGTAAACTATAGCAAGTGTAACACATGAACAGCATGATTTGGCTATTGTCATTCGAGTATCCTACTGAAATTCTGTAAGTTGTGCATCTATAGAGCCTCAAAAAGTGCCTGAGAAAATACTTGTGTAGCTTCTGTGTTATATGTAGCTAAATATGTGTTTGACAGCCAGTTGCATCTTATGATATTTCAGTGTGGAAGTAATGAATCCTGTTCTATATTTTTCTCTCTCATTGATAGATGAAAAATAAAACATAAAAATAAATTATATTCTATTATTTTCTAATAGTCTTGAAAATGTTTTGGAAATTTGACACTATCTGGGCATTTTGTAGATCCATTTGTGATAGATATATGTCCCGGACTGCTAAAAAATATTGAGGTATGGAATAATGTTTGGCGAAAAACCCCACGCATTTTAAGAAGAAAACTTTTAGATTTCTTTTTTAATTTCCAGTAAAATAAATACATTGTTATGTATGCTGTTACTGTGCTTTAAAATGACTAATACGGTGTCTGTGATTAAAGATTTTTGTCATACTACCCGGCCCTATTTGAACTCGATTCAGTATCCTTATGTAAACTGTAATTAAATAAATAGACAATCATACGGGAAAAGCTTTTAACTAAATATGACCTGAAACTAATGAACAAACCTCTTCTATTGTTGCAGATTATCAAACACACCTCAGCTTCAAACTTTCAAATACTTCTACAAACATTCAAAGATCCATATCAACAGAGCAACATAAGTCTGCTTTACTCCAAATCTAAACAAACATCCAGCATAGGACCTCTCTGTCTAAGAGCTCTGTCCCCTGCCCCAACACACCTTCTGCAAACACACAGGACAACATGAACAGGGTTACAGAGAACACACAAGAGCACACAAGAGAATGAATGGGTTTAAAATAGATGCAAAACCCTAAATGCCCCCAAATGTTAAAACCCCAAGTAGACTGACATGACCTGGGAATGGCATTTCAAACTAACAAAACAAACTCCCCACAAGCTGCTTTCTAATACCGAAGTGCCAAATCCTTAAAAAAAAAAAAAAAAAAATGTACTAAAAGCATTAGACCCCTCAGTAAAGTTTAATGCAACCTGTAAATTCCTGTTATGCTTCTGTTATATCCCTGTTAAAGCTTTAACAGAAACCCCATTCCCATGACCAAAACCACATTTTTGGATCGAAGGATCAAACCAAGTGCAAGATTTACTAGCATTTCAAAGATTTTACCTACATCCTAGAAAAAATGAAACAAATAAAAGAGGAACATAAAATGAGAAGGGGAAAACATTGTTTGAATGCCAAACCACACAAACCAATATAACACAATCTTTTAAGAGAGCTAAGAAGGGGAGCTTACAACTGCCAGATACTGGACTTTTTCTTCTCAGTCAAGGTTGGATTCTCTCGTGAAGCTCTACATTGAAGGAAAAATGTAATTCAGTCACTTCAGTCATTACAAGGCAAAAAGGCTGCAGGTATGCATCAGTTTGACCATGGTAAACACTGCCTTGAGATTTCTAAACGAGATTCTGTTGACTGACCGAATCATCTCCGTCCACCTGACGGCCTCCTGCAGCTCCATCAGTCTCTCTTTATACTGGTTCCTCTCCATGAGGACACGTGCCATCTCCACTCGTGTGAAGCGCTTCCGCTGAGCTGTGGGCACGTCACTCTGAGGGAAGCAATCATGAGAAAGTCAGTAGTATCATATTACTACATTTGTTATGCTGTATCTTTGACAGAATTTGTCAATGCGGCACTTGAACTCGTCAAAGATTTGTTGCTCGCCGAGACTCGTTTTGAAAATAAATTTTGACTCCTTGATTTGAAATCAAAATCGAATTAATTATGGAAGAGTGCTTACATCATCTTCCTCCTTCGCATTCTGTTTGGCCTCCTCCACCTCTGCCCGGACTCTGATGGGATGAAATAAACCAAATAAGCTTTATGCCATCATGCCTTACAAAGAGACGTTATGAAAAGGCTTATGCTTGGTTGAAATGCTGGTATTTATCTGTCTGAAATGACTAACCTTCTGATTTCCTCCTCCAGCTCTTTGTTCCTCTCTTCTAATTTTTCTTTGGCCTGTTTCAGAACCTCCAGCTCTCCCTGAAGAACATCTTTCTCACAGACCAGCTCATCAACACGAGCGATCAGATCA
This sequence comes from Myxocyprinus asiaticus, assembly GCF_019703515.2. Taxonomy (NCBI): domain Eukaryota; kingdom Metazoa; phylum Chordata; class Actinopteri; order Cypriniformes; family Catostomidae; genus Myxocyprinus; species Myxocyprinus asiaticus. The sequence goes on from NC_059379.1 coordinate 27,480,816, forward strand.
TTCTTTACCACGTTCAGGGCGTTCCTGCAGCAAACACAGGAATGCATCTATCAGTAATATTTCAATTATCTGTTTCTACAATCGCATTTTGTCAAGTTTTTGCATATACTGTAGCACTATATGTCGTCTAATTTGTTTAATTTGCTGTCTTCTATCTATCTTACTGCTGGTGTCTATATGTACATATACTGTATGTACCTGGTTTGAGTGAAATACATTTATAATTCAATTAAAATGCCATCACTGAAAAAGACCAATAAAGTTATTTTGACTTCTGACTTCGTACTCTTAAAGCCGAAGTGTTTCATTTTTGTGCCACCAAATGGAATTTGCAAAAACAATAATTGTATTTACAGATTCCAGAAAATACTCCCATTTTCCATTGGTTTTAACAGGTAGTCACACTGCAAACCCACACCATTGGTTGAGCCAGTGTTGCTGTATAAACTCGATGGGCCAGTCAATATAAAAAATTTATTTTTCATATTAAATTGGGAGAAAAAATTCTGCAAAAAAAACAAAAAAAAGAACAAAAACACGAGGCCTCATTCATAAAACATGAGCAGAATGAATTTGTGTGTATTGTAAATCTACTCTGTTCTAATTTCTCGGAATCATGAATATTTTCGTATTTTCAAAATGTTATTTGGTATGAACAGTTTACACCTGCTCCTGTGTGAATCGTATGTCAGACATCCAAACATTTTGTGTTCTTTCAGGCAAACTGCCATGACTTCATTTACATAGAAATTAAAAAAATAAATAAATAAAAGAAAAAACTAATAAACAAATGAGTGAAACTTATCTTGGACTGTTTGATTCACATAGGGGCAAAAAACATGTAATGACATGTAATGACAGAAAGTTGCTCACTTTCATTGAGATGCTATTGTGTTTGCTAGATCAAAGTTGTACGATGTGAATGCATAGATGTTTCAAGCATTTTCTAGCAAGTCTGGAGCCTTCATTATATGGCATCTTCATGTGTGTGGATTATGATCCTTGTGAATAAACATGTACACGCCCTCTGTTTACAAATGTTTGGAATTCACTAACATACATTTAACTAACAAATCTGGGGTGTACGCAGCATTTGTGAATCCAGAGGAAAGTTTTCTGGAAGGTCCATTAGACATATAAATTACTCCCTATTTACTCATATATTTACAAAAGTTTCATGAATGAGGCCCATTAGCTTTAAAGGTGCACTCAGCAATTTTTCCCCATTAAAAAAGTTTTACTCCTAAAGAAATGAATTGTAATTTTGAAACATATGTACAAAATCATGACCACTCACTTGAGATAAGGACTCTAGTCATATCAGTAACCTATATAAGCTGTTTTATTCTACATGGGGCAGGGGCACCCTCATGAGGGCTGCCATTTTAGACCAGCTGAATACTACTCGCTTAATCTCAGTAACCGTCTTGTTATTGGACAGTTTCACTCCTGGATTAAATTAATCATGGCTGATTGTGAATAGTGAGTTTCTACAATGGCATTTGTAACTGAAAGCTATTGATTTTGAATGATGCTGCATCCACACCACTAGGTGTCACTGTAAATCCAAGTGCACCTTTAAATCCAGATTTTACTTTAAGCTCTGCTGTAATTCCTTTTAAGCACTGCATGGGGCAGTACTGGGCTGTATAGAGGAAATCAGGACTAAGTGCAATGCATGAGGCTGTCAGAGGTCAGACTAGTAATATCACATCATATCTTACTTTGTCTCCAGTAGTTGAGTGTTCTCCTGGATCAGGTGTTCAACTTCACGACCCATACCTACGTGACAACAACAATAAACAAATACAGATTTTCTTTTATACAAATATATATGGCTTAAATGTGTAGGCATAACAAACCAGACCTCTTAACCACCACAAATACTGTTACAGCCATTTCTAAGACAGAAAAATTCACCAGAGAACACAAACACAGACATGAAAAGGAGATAAACTTCAAGAAACCAGTCTTACCAAAGAAATTAAGGTCTAAAAATGGACATGCAAACCAAAGAACAAAGAAAACAGTTAGTGAGTGACAAAGACAAGTAACACTACTAAGTTACAGCAAAGGAATAAAGTCTACACAAAATGTTTTCTCGAAGCTTCTATTCTAAGACAATCAGCTGGCTAAAATGAAGATAGTTTAAACATACACACCAGAGTACTCGTCTGGGGGAAAGAAAAGGCCACGAAATGAAGCACGACAAACATGGAGGGAAAACAACATGATTAGATGGAATAGACCGTGAAGGTTAGTGAAAATATATGCGTTTAAATGACAGGATGACTACTAAAAAAAGAATATGACAAAAGGAAAAAAATACAAGCACAAGAATCAAAAATATACTATAGTCAAAAACACTGGTGAATCTTTAAAGAAACAGTTCAGCCAAAAATTTTTATCATGCTGTATACTCACCCTCATGTCATTCCAAATCTGTCTGGCCATTTTAATAGTGCTTTTTTAGAACTTTTTTGACCATTTCAGAGCTTCAGTGGAAGGCACAATTTTAAGTAAAGCGACTTAACGTCTTGATAATGAACAACAACTTCAATTTCTATCTATTTTTAATAACTTATTTAAGCACATTAATGGTGCATTTTGGAGTTTGAGAGACTCAGTCCCTATTATGGAAAAGAGTGGCCAGGAATTTCTTAAATTCACCTTTTGTGTTCCACTGAAGAGAGAAAGTCAAACGGGTCTGGGACAACGTGAGAGTAAATGGTGATGCATTTTTTTACTTTACGGTTGGTGTAATCTTGAGGAAATATAATCAGAGCCCATCTGAGCTCTGGGTAATTCAGAACTTACCCAGCAGATCAGCACCTTCATCCACGTCCCCTATGAGATCAGTTCCTGCTGAGGAGAGCTCCTCAAACAGAGAGTCAGTGTTACGGTCAAAGGCCATGTTCTCTATCCCTTTCATGGGAGTGCTGGAGAAAGAGAGAGAAAATCAAGTGAGGAAAAGACAAAAGATAGGGAAAGCCTCTCCTTCTATTAACTTACAAGTGAAATGTTCTTCAACAATTTCAATGAAAGTGGTTTGGACTGAAGGTGCCCCTTTATCTTTAAACTTTGAGAGTAGAAAATGAAAGCTGCTAGTGTCCTGTCACTTGGTCAGAGTGATAAGGGAAGTACTTTGTGTGAATGGCTGAATCAGGTTTGACGTACCTGGACCCTTTGCATCCACTTAAGTCCATGTCTAGCTCTGGGGTGGACTCAATGATCGCCTGAACCTCTGACCTCTCTGCATTCTCACTTTGATCTGTGCCAGAGCACAAATACTTCAGCCATTGTGTTTCAAATGTGATTATATATAAAATGGCACCATTCATTACGCACTTGACAACAAACTAGGCACTAAATATTGTGACTCATGTTGCTTACACACTATTTTTGGCACAGATTGGGGTTTGACAGACAAAGCTTGGTTCGCTTGATTAGTATGAAGTTCACTGTGTTTTGAGCTCAAGTTCACACTAAGGAACCACATTCAAGTATGTGTAATATAAGGTCTGGGTTCCATTTTCATGGTTGATGTGAATGCAATCTGGAATTCCAATGGATTGTCTGATTGATTTCATATGTTCTGCTTTATTGTTAGCTTATAGTTTGGCATTAACACACTTTGACTTCAAGCTTTGTTACTTGTCATGATGACAAAGCATTGTGCACATGAAAAAGTTTTAAAAAAACATAACACACAAAAAAAGCAGTGAATGTAGACCAGCAGGGGATAAGCAGAAAATCTCATTTGGATTTGTACACAAGCCACTGTTCTAAATGTGAAAACAACGTAAGTGAGCTCAACGTTTCCTGTATGTTTTTCAAAAAGAACATTTCTTCTCACACACACAACAAAAACTGTGTTTTCTGGCTGAAGGATGGTGAATGTAAGGTCTTTAAGCTATAGCAGAATCTCTACTATGACACCTGCAGATGGCATCTCTGCTACCACAGCGTCCTGTACTCTGATGTTCTTACTGCTGTCTGGCTTAGCACTGCTAGAATTCAGGTTCCTGTTCAGGCCCTCTGCCTCCTCTGTCCTGGGTGTGTCCACTGACGCCATGGTAACATCTGAAGTTGCTGCAGACATGGGTGTGGCTGATTTGGACTCTCCCCTATTGACATCAGAGAGTTCATCCTGTAAACAGACCCAAGTGATATAAAGTTATCAGTGACATAAGTGACAAGTTAGTCATTAGTCATATTAATATAAAATTCATGATACATTTTCAGCAAGCGCACATTTGTGCTAATTGAGGATGGGCACAATTCATATTAATCATGAAATCTAACACAGTGGTTCAAGTCCAGAAAGCCATCACCCATACTCTACACACCATGCTACACAGACCTTGTTGTAGGACTAGGACAGACATGCAAATCCATTTTTAAATATTTGATCATGGTTTCTAAGTAATGTAACAAAACAAATTAGTATAATGCTAGAGTGTCATCATGCCAAGTATCTGAGAAACAACACTGTTGTGTCTGTGTATGAGGAATGTTTTAAATATTAATTTGATGTGTATTAAGAAATTTACTGATGATTAGAGGAAAAAAAAAACTTTAGCAAATAAGACATAGCAGCAGATTATGGCCTGTTTGATTTATTATTGTTTAATTTTGTATACTCAACTGAGCTTTTAAAAATATAACTGAAATAACCAACGGAAGTACACAAATAGAGCAAAACAAGATATGAATAGAAGAAACCAAACAAACAATGGCTATGTTTACATGTACATCAATACTCAGATTATTGCAAAAATCAGAGTATAAGGAATAATTAAATTAAGATGTTTACATGAATTGGGCAAACCTCTTCAATCCAGTTTACATGCTACTTGCCAATCCTCTGATTATTCGCTGAGAAATGTGATGTTTTAATGTTTTTTTTAATAAATGAATATTTATTACAAAAACATATTGTTGCAAATATGAATCTTTAAATACTTGGCATAGGAAAATGTGTCAGTCAGTTTGTGAGTATTTTTGAATGATTTATTAAAAGAACCGGTTCATAAGAGTCATTTTCGACTACACTGGATGTTCTGTCTGTTTTTGATTCACTAAAAGAATCAGTTCATTAGAGTCTTTTGTTTGTCGGATTACACGGGTTGCTCTATTTCGATTCACTAAAAAGAATCATTTATAAGAGTCATTTGTATGTGAATCGGAATACACACGCTGGATGTTGTTGCGTTCCACCCGTGAGGACAAACTCATTTGAAAGACGTGTTTCCTTGCCATTATTTTGTGGTATATGTTCTTTTTATCTTACCAACATTCGATTCAGACTGCACACGGACATTCACAACTCGGGAAAATATGTTTTCTTTTGCAGTGGGGCTGTAGATTCTGCGTTTGAGTGCAGCATCATTAGGGGAACTGTTTACAATACACACACTAAGTGAAACAGCATGCAATCAACCGCATAGATGCTGACTGCAACCAAGACTACTGTTTTAGTAACATTTTTCCAGGGGTATTGACTAAAGATGTAAATATTGAATACCTCTGAAAGGTGCCTCACTTCAACTTGAGCTGAATTGCACTAAATGCTGTCAGTAGGTGGTTGCATGCAGCAGTTTTTGGACTATGGGCTCTCACTGCCAGGAAACATGTTTCCAATATTGACAAAAATGGTGAGGTGTGGTGACAAACTGAACAGCACACTACACTGCACGGCTGTTGCCATGGGGATTATGGCAGGATTTACGGATAGGGCTACCTTTCTGGTGTCAGTCCACTGGGTTTCCAAATTGTCCTGTGAACTCTTACCCTCCCCTCTCCTGAGGGATTCATCTGCATCCAGCTGCCCAGAGAGAAATTTACAGTCAGCATCCTGCAGGTAGGGCAGTACTAACCCCTTTTCACTGGATTTATAATGCCAATAGGAACTGCATTTGCATTACAAAAGAAATAAAAATCAGGCAGTCCTTCCCCAAAAAGTATCCAGAGCTTGCTTGTCAAAAACAGATTAAGCTGTAACTACAGAAAAAAATGTGGTTCCATCAGAAAATCACTGTAGGCCAGGATTCCATGCAATCTGGCTCTTCCCAGGGGTAGATTTTTATTTAAAAGAAACAGATTTGAACTTTATTTGCTTTTGCTATAAGAAGGTCATATTAAAACTGACTTAGAATCTTTTACCAGGCTTTCATAATTTATTTAGATAATTAGATTAATAGATTTTATTCTTTAAGACTTTCCAGACTTTCAATAGTAAACTAAGAAAATCCACTATAAAATACAAATTAACACGTTTAAAATGATGATAATCTAAACAAAGAGTAAAATTTAAAAAAATTAAGTTATTCCAATATTCATTGTGCAAAAATTTTACAAAGAATTTCTTTGAAATTACAAGTGACAAGTTATGTTTGAAGAAAACAAAGAAAAAAAAAATCAAGGTCAAGCTACATTATGCAAAAGTGAGAATATATTATTTGTGTGTATTTACATAAACTGTTAGCAAGACAAAGGAGTCTGGCATTTTATAAAAAAAAAATAAAATAATTTTCATCACCGTCATTTCCACCACTTGTTTCTATAAAGCACAATACAGAATTTGAGATGTGGTGGAAATGACACTGTGATGGGAATTAGGGCTGAAACTATTAGTCGACATTGTCGACAAAATTTTTCGTTGTCAAATAATCGTTAGATCACATTAAACTCTAATGATGACGCGTGAGAGCAGCACTACAGCTCATGCCTGACACAGGAGAGGAAGAATTACACAACTCACAGCCCAGATGCACTCCAAACTTTCACAGCTTTAGGTGATGTAGATCACAAAGTATGAGGGGAATTATACAAAAATACAAAATATATAAATACAGAAGCACTCTCATTGTGGAATAAGTGGAGCTGGAGCTGCCGCTCCGCTGAAGTAAATCTTGTGTGTCGAGCGTCTTTAAAGGAAACACCCCGGCATTACATCTTTAATGCAGTTATATAGCTTTGTTAAAGTTCAAATAATACGGAAGCACATCATGTAAATAACTACAAACTCCGAAACAGACAATTCTCTGTGCGGTCAACGTCTCTTCTATAAGTTGTGCGAATGTCCTGATCTAAGGGGGAGAGATTGAAACTGCACCCGGCTGATGCACACTCCGTTGCGGGGATGCTCATCCCTCGAGCGCACGCTTAATGCAGCTAGATAATAACGTGATGGCTCACGACTTATTGAATCATAATATATATGTCACTGTGCATTTTTTATCGTGAAGACAGCTGGCAATACGCAGCTTTATTGATAAGAGTTTTTGTGAGTTAAAGATGGATTGAAATGAACAGAAAGGTGAGAGAGGTAGTCTTCGCCTCATTATACACTGCAACAAAATACGTTTTTATTTGTTTTTGTTTTGGCTTGTTTTCCCAATATAAATATCTAAAACTCCTTTAAAACAACATACATTTACTTTAGCAGCTATACTGCAGAAGAAAAAAAAAGTTATTTGAGAATGTTGAATATAATATTAAAAATACAAATATTTTAAAATATCTAAAAATCCTTTAAAAAAGATGCATTCACCTGAGAAGCAGCATATTGCTTTTAGAGAATAGATCTTGAATATAAGCATATTTTGTCTTTACTGCACTTGCAGAAGTATAACCAAAAGAAAAAATACACTTCTATACAAAATCCACTTATATTTAAGATACTTTCTCTTAAAGCAAGTCTAAATATCTTATATGTTGCTTCTCAAGTAAATGTATCTTGTTTTAAGGATTTTTAGATGATTTTAAATGGAAAACAAGACAAAAACACTTAATAACAATAGGATTTTTTGCAGTGAATTTTTTGCTGAATTAAACTTAATAAAAAGTATTTTTCCCTTTAATTCAGTGAATGTCATTTAGAGGTATTTTTAAAAGATGATTTTGTCCTCATTGTTAGTAAGCACATTTAATACAACCTTTTAAGTCGAGGCACAAGCTGAATAATTGGTTAAGAGCTAATGATTACTCGTTGAATAATCGTTCTAATAATCGCTAGATTAGTCGATTATCAAAATAATCGTTAGTTGCAGCCCTAGTGGGAATTCTGACAAATGACATAAAACTCCAGTGATGCATGTACATATACTGTTGGACAGGTAGCACTTTATAATAAGGTTACATTTGTTAATATTAGTAATGCATTAGGCATAATTAACTTAAAAAGAACAATGTAATTTCCAGTATTTATTCATCTTTGTTCATGTTAATTTTTAAAAATATAATTGTTCATTGGTAGTTCGTTACTTCATAATGTATTAACTAATGTAAGCACATAACTATACTAAAAGTATTAGTATATGTTGCAATTAACATTAACCAAGATTAATAAGTGGCGTAAAATGATTGTTCATTCATTGATAGTTCATGTTAAAGGGACAGTTCACCCAAAAATGAAAATTCTCTCACCATTTACTTACCCTCATGCCATCCCAGATGTGTATGACTTTCTATTTTCTGATGAACACAAACAAAGATTTTTAGAAGAATATTTCAGCTCTGTAGACAAGGAAAGTGAATGGTGATCAGACCTTTGTAGCCACAATAATCACATAAAGGAACATAAAAGCAATCCATATGACTCCAGTGTTTAAATCCATATATCCCATAAAAAAGTCCTTTTTTACTATCAATCTCCATTTTCACTCTTACATCTGAGAGTCACATGTGGTGCCTGTTTAGTTCCACTTTCACATCTGAAAGTGAAAGTTAAAGCATAGATTTACAGTAAAAAAAGGACTTAAATATTGTTCTGTTTCTCACCCACACCTATTATATCGTTTTTGAAGACTGATTTAAACACTGGAGTCATATGGATAGCTTTTAGGTATCCTTTATGTGATTCTTGGAGTTACAGAATTCTGATCACCATTCACTTGCATTGCATGGACCTACAGAGCTGAGATATTTTTCTAAAAATATTTGTTTGTGCTCTGCTGAAGAAAGAAAGTCATACACATCTGGGATGGCATGAGTGTGAGGACATGATGAGAGAATTTTCTTTTTGGGGTGAACTATCCATTTAACTAATATTGTTAACTAATGTAAACAAATGTAACTTTAGTTTAAAGTGTTATCGTTGGACATTGTTGGTAGACAAATCAAAGAGGCTGCTGCCCTTCAGCACTCTAGATAATGAGATGTTTTATTAATGTGACTAATCAAACAGCACTGCACCTGGTGACTGGGCTCTATATAAAGAACAAAAACCTCTCATTACAATCAATCAGTTATGGAAGAAAAACTAACCCACAGGGAGAGCCACTGCCACCTTGCATGAGAGGAACCGATAATAGGTTTTACTCTCCTGTTGCGAAGAACAAACTTCAAAGCATTCTTTCTCTCACTGTCTCTCCCTGACATATGCACACAAACACACACACACACACACACACAACCCTGTTCGCAAGATGCTCCCATATGCTTGCTGGTTGCCATGGCAGCGTGTGCCCACTATTTCGCAGTGTGTCAGTTCTGAGCAATTTAACCCGAGGAGAGGCTGACAGTAAGTCATGCCCTAGTTTTCTCTGCTCTCTCAACAGCCTGCCAGAGCAGTACTTCTGAGCCCATGACAGACTCTGGAGGATGATACAGAGAAAAATGCAGAGTCACGGAGCACACAAAGGCCACTGTATGACTTCACAGTGGAAGTCTGATGTTGCCTTTGTGCTACTGAGACCAAGATGATTCACCAGCGTCATTAAAGGGGTCATGTCGAAATTGAGAAATTGTGTTTATTTTAAGAAATATATATATATATATATATATATATATATATATATATACATACATACATATAAACTTTAAATGTACTGTATAAACATATAGTACATTTCAGAACTCAAAACTTCCAGCACTCCAAAAAAACATCATTTATTGCAACTTAATTGCAAAAATGAGCTTTAACTTCTGTGACATTCTCACATGAATGGATTACTATATAGACACATGACCACCCACAATTACACAACAATGACACCTATTGGGTAGGGATGTCATGGTTATAAAATCTGGCTGTCGATTCATTGTCAAACAAATAATTGTGTTTATGACGATTGTCTGTTTTAGGGCTTTTACGATTATGACAAATTATTTTCATACAAACTGTCATACTTTTGTCACAAGTGTATGTGTGCTTCATAAAGAAGTTATTTAATTAAATTTATTTTAGTTACTTAACTTTTACATGATTTCCTTTAAGGCTTTAAAAACTTATGAAATAAATTAAAAATAATATTTTAAATATCAATACAGTATATTTAAAAATATTTAAAATATCTCTCTTTTTTGGACAGCGTTAGTCTTGGTCCATTTTGCATTTACACTGTTATTATATTACATTATATTATGCAATAGTAAAATATTTCTGTTCAAAAATATTCACTTTCACACATGACTTTAAGGCTCTCCGTTTAAACCCACGAGCCCTTATTTCACATGAAGAAAGACCTTTGAGATTCAGTGTTTCTTTATTTTTTATGTCTTTAGAAACAGAGTAAGTGGGCATGACAGGTCTCCTCTGTGCTGCATGTCAATAACACTGCATGTAAGAATGCACAACGACAAATAACATTTGCCATTACATGATCGTTAAATTAAAGTGAAACCGGAGCTGTTTGTGTTTACTAAAATTTGCATTTATATTTTCGCTGGAGTTTGGCGCAAACATCCACAGCTGGCACGTGCATCACAACACTTCAAGTCTGGTTTAGAAGCGGTTAATCTTCACATGCTCTTCAGGAGCAGCTCTCAGTCCAGTCTGCAGTGTGGCTCAGTGAGGCGGTCGGAGTTCTCTCAAACGTACCATTCAATCGCTTATTTGGACAGTAAAATGTGATAGGAATTTAAAGTGAACAATAATCCTGGTTCTCTCAAATAACCACATTCAGATGATTATTTAATAATCATGACAGGCCTACCTATAGAGCTGTTCAGTTTGTAGTCCCACAAACCTGGAAGAGAATTCGCCATGGGTTCCCTCGGGATTTGCCTATGGGGTTTTATAATGGGAGTTTTGTATTTATAAGTAAAATAATGTCTGTGCCGGTAAACATTACTTGACAACACACGGACATTTTATTACACACTTTCATAACTCAAACGTGAATTTTGAAGACGTATTGAATTGCATACTTTTTTAGAAATCACACGGCAGCTTCAAAATTCATGTTTGAGGAATGAAAGTGTGTAATATATGTTGTAGAACAAAACGTCCAAGAATCGTGAAGTAATGTTTTCCACAGATCTTATTTTACTCATAAGTTGAAAAAAAAAATTGACGCCATGTCTGAACAGCTCTATTGGGTGTTCAGAAACTTGGCCAGCCCGGTCACCAAGAGGTAATGCAGAGTAATAAGGATAGATACTTATATCCTTAAACACCAGAAGAATTAATGATAAGAGTAAATAGTGGCAAAGTTAAACAAGTATTATGCTGTTCCTAGCTGTGTGTAGCACATACAACTCTGCATCCTTTTGAAGAATCCCAACATTAGAAATGAAGTTTATTTTTAACAAGGTCCCTGATTATTTCAGTCAGATCTTAACAGTTTGTGCAGCACATTTCAGACCAAATTATTTTGTGAACCTGTGAGAATAAGAGAATGAGAATGAGCTTTGTCTTTGTCAAATGAGGAATTTGTCTTGGTGACCGAAGCTTCCAGTGCACAAACAATATAACAACAAGACATAGATAATACAAAAATAGAATAAAAATAAAAAGCGAATAGAAAATATAAGTATATACAGAAATACACAATAAGACAAAAAAATTTGATATACACTGGCGGCCAAAATTTAGGAATAATGTACAGGTTTTGCTCTTATGGAAAGAAATTGGTACTTTTATTCACCAAAGTGGCATTCAACTGATCACAACGTATAGTCAGGACATTAATAACATGAAAAATTACTATTACAATTAGAAAAAAAAAAAAAAAATTCAGAACTTCTTAAACTACTTCAAAGAGTTCTCTTCAAAAAATCCTCCACATGCAACAATGACAGCTTTGCAGATCCTTGGCATTCCAGCTGTCAGTTTGTCCAGATATTCAGGTGACATTTCACTCCACGCTTCCTGTAGCACTTGCCATAGATGTGGCTGTCTTGTCAGGCACTTCTCACACACCTTACAGTCTAGCTGATCCCACAAAAGCTCAATAGGGATAAAATCCAATACACTCTTTTCCAATTATCTGTTGTCCAATGTCTGTGTTTCTTTGCCCACTCTAACCTTTTTTTTTTTTTTTTCTGTTTCAAAAGTGCCTTTTTCTTTGCAATTCTTCCCATAAGGCCTGCACCCCTGAGTCTTCTCTTTACTGTTGTACATGAAACTGGTGTTGAGCGGGTAGAATTCAATGAAGCTGTCAGCTGAGGACATGTGAGGCATCTATTTCTCAAACTAGAGACTGTGATGTACTTATCCTCTTGTTTAGTTGTACATCTGGCCTTCCACATCTCTTTCTGTCCTTGTTAGAGCCAGTTGTCCTTTGTCATCCAAGACTGTAGTGTACACCTTTGTATGAAATCTTCAGTTTTTTTTGGCAATTTCAAGCATTGTATAGCCTTCATTCCTCAAACCGATTGACTGACGAGTTTCTAGAGAAAGCCGTTTCTGCCCGTCTATTGCATACTGTGGTAACTCAAAAGCAAACACAAAGACAATGTTAAGCTTAATTTAACAAACCAAATAACTTTCAACTGTGTTTGATATAATGGCAAGTGATTTTCTAGTACCAAATTAGCAATTAAGCATGATTACTCAAGGATAAGGTGTTGGAGTGATGGCTGCTGGAAATGGGGCCTGTCTAGACTTGATAAAAAAAAAAAAAATTTTCAAATAGTGATGGTGCTGTTTTTTTTACATCAGTAATGTCCTGACTATACTTTGTGATCAGTTGAATGCCACTTTGGTGAATTAAAGTACCAATTTACTTCCGAAACCACAAAATCTGTACATTATTCCAAACTTTTGGCCGCCAGTGTATATATATATTCAAATACAAATCTTTTATATATAGATAGTGCAAGGAAATGTAATGGCAGAAGAGGTAGGATATTTTGGAAAAATATAAATAGACTAAGCTGTGTATTGCACATAATTATTGCTCAATGGAGCAGTTTTAACTGTTCATGAGATGGATAGCCTGAGGGAAAAAAAAACTGTTCTTGTGCCTGATGGTTCTGGTGCTTGGTGTTCAGTGCTCTGTAGCGCCAGCCAGAAGGCAACCATTCAAAAAGGTAGTGGGCTGGATGAGTGGGGTCCAGAGCGATTTTTCCAGCCCTTTGCCTCATTCTGGAAGTGTACATTTCACTGAAGGGAGGGCAGGGGGCAACCAATAATCATTTCAGCAGTCTGAACAGTCCTTTGTAGTCTTCTGATGTCCGATTTCATAGCTGAACCTAACCAGATAGTTAATGAAGTGCAGAGGACAGACTCAGTGACTGCTCAGTAGAACTGTATCAGCAGCGCCTGTGGCAGGTTGAACTTCCTCAACTGGCGAAGGAAGTACAACCTCTGCTGGGCCTTTTTCACAATGGAGTCAATGTGGGTTTCCCACTTCAGATCCTGTGAGATGGTAGAGCCCAGGAACCTGAATGACTTCACTGCTGCCACAGTGCTGTTCATAACGGTGAGCAGGGTAAATGTTGGGGTGTTCCTCCTAAAGTCCACTATCATCTCCACTGTTTTGAGTGTGTTCAGCTCCAGGTTGTTTTGACTGCACCAGACAGCCAGCTGTTCAACCTCCCTGTGCAGTCATTTGTGTACAGGGAGAAGATGAATGGGGAGAGCACACATCCCTGGGGGGCACCAGTGCTGATCGTACAGGTGCTGGAAGTGAATTTCCCCAGTCTCACTAACTGCTGCCTATCTGTCAGAAAGCTAGTGATCCACTGACAGATAGAGGTGGGAAAGAGAGTTGGGTTAATTTAGTCTGGAGAATAGCTGGGATGATGGTGTTGAAAGCTGAACTGAAGTCCACAAAAAGGATCCATGCATATGTCCCTGGTTTGTCCAGATGTTGCAGGATACGATGCAATCCCATGTTGACTGCATCATCCACAGACCTATTTGCTCGAAAAGCAAATTGAAGGGGATCCAGAAAGGGTCCAGTGATGTCCTTCAGGTGGGTCAACACCAGTCTCTCAAATGACTTCATGACCACAGACGTCAGAGCAACGGGTCTGTAGTCATTAAGTCCTGTGATTTTGGGTTTCTTTGGGACAGGGATGATAGTGGAGCATTTGAAGCAGCAGGGAACTTCACACTGCTCCAGTGATCTTTTGAAGATCTGTGTGAAGATGGGGGCCAGCTTGTCAGCACATGACTTTAGACAAGTGGGTGAAACACCATCTGGGCCCTGTGCTTTTCTTGTCTTTTGTTTCCGGAAGACCCGGCACATATCCTCTTCACAGATCTTTAGTGCAGGTTGAGTAGCAGGAGGGGGAGGAGGGTGGTTGCAGGAGGTGTTGATGTGTGTGAAGTGAAGGTCAGAGCGGGTGTGGGGTGTAAGACTGGGCTTTTCAAATCTACAGTAAAACACATTCATGTCACAATATAATACAGGCTTAGCAAAGAGATTGTTACTGAAGGATGGGGCAGCGCAAACTATATTGGACTCCACAGCAAACTACCAGCCTTTAAGTAAGAGTTGATCCTCATTTCACAGGAGAAGAGGCCGTTGAAATAGAAGTCGTAAAGGGTCATAGAGAGGGTGGAAATGGCCGTGAAATATCCTATGACCCTTTTAAAGAAACCAAAAGAATGTATGAAATCCATCTCTAATATGATGACAGATATTTCTGCATGGAGGACTGACAGTGTGCAGATGTCAGCATAAAAGATAAAACACAAACAACATGGTTAAATGATTACTTTCCTGTGATTAATTGAAGAATAAATTAAGTTATCATATATCTTAAGAGATATAAACTGCATTCCTGTGGCAACTGAATGGCCAAGTAGGTCAAATCTCAACATAAAAAGCACAGTCAAGAATATGCAGTGAACATGTATTTAAATATTTAATGAAAACTGCAGAAGGAAAACATGTAACACATAAGATATGCAAAAGTGGATCGGATATTGGATAATTGGATTTGTAAATTGGAACAGATCGAAGTATAGGGGAGAGAAACATAATCACAAAATATATAAAACTGTGGAAAAGTGCCAAAAGTAGAAAAGTAGAAGATGAAGTCTTCATCATCAGAGGAAGAGACAATATGAGATATAGTACTGTGCAAAAGTCTTAAGCACATAAGATGTTTCACACAAACATTTGTCTTAAGATGGTTATTTATATCTTCAGCTTTAGTGTGTCAATAGGAAATAAAAATGTTAGACTCCCAAACGTTCCTTTTGCAAATAGAAATGATTAGAACAGAAGAACAGGGAGCCCTGCAACAGATGTCATGGCCCCCACAAAGCCCCCCACTGAACATCGTGTCAGTCTGAGATTATATAAAGAGACAGAAGCAATTGAGACAGCCTAAATTGATAGAACAACTGTGGCGAATTCTCCATGAAGCTTGGAACATCCTATCTGCCAACAACCAAAAAAAACTGTGTCCAGGTGTACCTAGGAGAATTGGTGCTGTTTTAAAGGCAAAGGTGGTGACACCGAATATTGATTTAGCTTTTTTATGTTTACTGGACTTTGTATGACATTAAGTGACAAATGAAAACTATTTGTCATTATTTTTGTAGACATCCTCACTATGCAACACTTTTCAAAAGTGCCTAAAACTTTTGCATAGTACTGTAGTATAGAAGTAAACAAGGATGTTTGAAAGCAGCAAAGCTCCAGTAGGTATTACCATGGCTTCTGTAACCTATACAACCATCAAACACAATCAGACTCCAGTAAGCATTCTGTCCTGCCCTGCTTCTGAGAGCTAAAAAATAATCTCCACCCTTCAGAAACCCCTGCCTGCATCAGACTCTAGGGATACTCTGAGAATGAGACAGCCTTCAAGGACAGTCTATTCCAGGATGTGAGAGATCGACAACGCCACCCTTGCTGGCAAAATCAATGCAGTTTGTGAAGTCTGATTCAGATCACGCAGGTCTTCAGTACCACTGTGAACCAGAGCCACAAAAACCATTGACAATGCCCATGTTACACACATCATCATTTCATGATTAAGGTCCATATTCTGATTAAGTCTATCTTCTAAAAAAACAAAAACAATCACATGCTCCACAGTTGTTGGAATATTCCTGTAAACATGTAATCAGCATAATCTGAATAAACTTAGACATGCATCTTTCTGTTGTCCTTTTATAGAAATACTAAAGATGATCACTCGTCATTTAATATGCTGCATTTTAGTAATTTTGGACAGTAATTTAATCAACTCATTTACTTATGTCCTTAACAATAAAACATAAGAGCAAAATAAATTGCAAAATGACATGACATTTCTTTTTATGTTTGAAAAAAGTTAGTAAAAAAATACATAATTTTCCTCACTCTAAAAATGTCTTTCTTCAAAGCTGGACTGTCCGAAACTGTCTATTTCTAATATCACCCACCGTTTTCATGACTCATTATTCTGATTAAACTGGTAATTTGCCAGCTCCAGCTTCCTTATTCAGTTTTATAGAAAGCAGAATATTGGATAAATTTGATTATGGCAATAAGTTAAGTGTTTACATGACACTTACATATTCAGAAAATGATCATATTCTGATTAATATCAGAATGTTTTTGTGCAAGTAAGCACAGTCGTCGAGAGGGACAAGTGGTTGATCAAGGTTTTCATATGACAGATTCTTTAAATTTTACTTCTGATCCCTCCAATTTTGAACAAGTGGGTATATCCTTGCTGTGAACTAGGGCTACCTATAGATGATTTTCGATATATCTCGATAATTATGTTTTTGCTCTGAATTATTATTAGTATTTTTCAGAGGAACCATCATTTCATCCAAAAAGCCATTGTAGCCAAGCAGATTCAATATTTTAAAGACATTAAATGAAAATCTATTCAGAAATAATTACCTTTTAAATAAACAAAAGGGAAAATGAAATTCAATCATTTTCACTGATATGCCCTTTATATTTAGATTTCATATATAATGATTCATAGTAGCTTAATAAAAAGCATTATTTACCTTCAAATGTTTTTACTAATACATTTTTGTGAATGAACAAGGTGTGCAAAGCTACTTCACTGACTTATTTTTGAAACCCAGTTGAACACTGCTTAATACTAAATTATTACTGTGAGGCACGTCAGGTTGATTATTATAATATAATGCTGAATTATTCATATTATTCTGATTATTAGATTTGTGTTATAGACACAGACACTGAGGAAGGCCATGAGGCCAAAACGTCTGTGTTCTCTTGTTCTGTGAGATATAAAATAAAATGAACTGAGAAAAAGGATTGTGGATAATTTAGTTTTTAAGACTGTTTAAGGTTTATGGATCTATGCACTCTGAACTAGTAGAATGCAATGATTCCATTCCTTTGATTAGATTTGCATTATACAAAAAATATATTTCTGTCCTGTTTACTTCACTTTCACCTGGGGCTTTTATTTTGACACTGAAAGTGCTGTTGTATTTACTTCATCTTCACAAGGAGCTTTTATTTAGACACAGAAAAGGCAATATGTATTTGACAGTTTAAAATGTTCCGCATTTCCTGAAACGCTGTAATCTCCTCCTTTTCTGTTATTCTGTGCAATGTTTGTAAACTTGTATAATAATTTGTAGCGGTTACTATTGTTTAGAACTGCGGAATCCTTGAACCTGCATTACTTTGTTTCCACAATGCACGTGAACTGATCTGAGAGCGCTGCCATGCGTGTGCACACAGGTCAGCACGTCACCGGTTCGTTCTGAATTGTTTATCTGTCTTTAAATCGCAGCCTTTTGTGGATTAATAATCACATATGAACAACTCGCCATTTTGATGTTATTTTGATTAGTGGTTGACCGATATATTGCCGAGGCTGATAAATCTGCTGATATTCTGACTTTTTTTTATTACCGCATCGGCCGATAAATTTTCCCATTTGGCCGATTTGTTTCTTGAGGGCGCCGAGAATCGCCTGCTTGCATGTGAAGCAACTGAGACATGTAAACGACCAGTCATGGTTCGTTTTGTTGTTACGTGCCATCGTGTTACTACAATAATAGACCGGAGTGCAACACAGTGTCATTTAAACGGTCTGCATATCAGAGTTGCGGCAGGCGCGTTTGAGCTCATATTGTTAAAATGCTCACCTGTTTCATTTTCTCTCTCTCTCTCTCCCCTCAACAGTTCCCTGTAACTTAACTGTCTTGTCTAATGCTAAAAAGGTAATTATCAATAAAACTAATATCATATACTGTCTGCAAATATGCACATATCTCATTTAAACAGATGTAGCCTAATAAACCAACCTCACAAAACTTGAGCAGATCCAGCATCCTGAGTAGCGCTCATTTATTTACCTCTAAAGCACGTATTCAATCAGTCTCTCCTCAGTAGTTCCCTGTAACATTTTACTTTCTTTTCTAATGATAAAAGGCAAATACTAATAAAACTTCTATTATATACCATCTGCAAATATGCAGATATCTCGTTTGAATAGATGTAATTCACAAACCTCAAGTTTTCTTTCTGTCGAGCACTCATCTAATATCTTCCTCTGAAGCGCATATTCTATCAGCCAGAATCAAAATTCAGGATCAGAATAAAAAGTTCCTCTGATTCACAAATCATAAAGGTCAGTCCATGATAATCCAAGCAGGCGATCCAGGTTGTTTAAACTGTCAGGATATTGCTGCTTGCGCTGGATCCGCACGAGCATGTGAGTGCAACTTCAAAGTAAAAACGCTTCAAGTGTGCGATAAGTAAATGTAATTTTCACAATTCATTGTATGTACAATTGGTTTGATTGGGTCTTTTAGGAGAAAATACAATTGCTAATGTGGACATGTCATCCATGGTTGCTGGACTACTGTGTGTACTGTTATTTTCTCCTTCCTAATATATTAAAAATGTCTTCATGTGCAAATAATTAAAAAAAAATTTATGACTAAAAAGTAATCAGAAGAAACTGTTATCTAGTTAAAGTTTTGTGTGAAACGGAGTAAATATAGTGCTAAATAAGAGTTTATAATTTTATGTTTATGTTACACTATTTCCTATATTAAATTGTGTGATATATCGGCATTGTATCGGCCAATCTGCACTCTGGATAACACAATTAAAAAAACATATCTGTCAACCACTAATTTTGATTAATCGTGCAGCCCTGAAGGATTGTGAAATTACTGATGCTCTCGTTAGGAAACTTAATGGCCAAATAAAAGCACGTTAAATAATTGCTATATTCACGATATTGGTCAATTTTACATTGTCAGCAAAATAATCGCAATAATATAGTTCATATTCAATATATCGCTCAGCCCTACTGTGAACTGGTGATACTCAGACCCAATAAGGTAGCACACAAATTTTGTGGATTGTTTATCCTGAGCTTTGAGTTTAGATGCTTCTGAACATAAACCTGGCAAGAGGTTGATGACGAATTATTACTTCATAAGCATGAATATGTATGAAGGGGCCTAGTGACGTGGGTCTCTATGGGAGATGGAAGGTTTCAGAGCAGGGGGTGTTTTGTAGTGTGGCTGCCTGTTCCACAGTAGACAATTGACCCAGGATCAGCAGTGGCTTGTTTGTCTGCCTCTTGGCCCCAGTGAAGCTCTGTTTAAGCATACAGGGCACAGCGGGCACAGCGTTCCTCTCAGAAAGAGCTTCCTCCCTGTTGGCAGTGCCCAGCTCTGGCATAATACAAGGGGGAAGCTCTCTTAATACAAACTAACCATGTTGTCTTCGCCTTTATTCCCCCAAACCCATGTTCTCTTTCTGGGAATTGGGGAACAGCCTGCACTGAGTGTTGTTGAAGGGACAGGGATTGGTTTATGTTGCTCTCACCTTGAGGCTGGTTTTGGAGCGTGGGTGGCTGAGGTTGTTGTATCTCCATGTGTCCGTTCCTGGAGTCTCCACGGCTTCTCTTTGCAATTCGGGGGTCATCACATCACTTCCGGCCAATGAAAAAATCCCCAGAGAGACAGGGCGCTCCTTCCTGGGTACACACAGTAAGTATACCATTGCAAACTTTATGAATTGAGTAAGACCCATTATGGGTTGTAACTGCATTAAATACTCAATTAAAATTTTCTTGGTATATGAATTAAGCAAGAAGGTATGAGAGGCTGTGATATATTGTGAATATAATCATGGTTAAAAGGCGTTATTAGGCAGGAAGTGCAGTGGGATAAATTCACAATATACAGCAGCACAACCTTGAGTGCCTTACTGCAATTATAAAATGTGAATATACGTACAGTACTGTGCAAAAGTTTTAGGCACTTGGGAAAAATGTTGCATAGTGAGGATGTCTTCAAAAACAATGCCATAAATAGTTTTAATTTATCAATTAACGTCATACAAAGTCCAGTAAACATAAAAAAAAGTGAAATCAATATTTGGTGTGAGCACCTTTGCTTTCAAAACAGCACAAATTCTCCTAGGTACACCTGGTTATGTGTGGTTGGAGAAGAGATGGTTGGTGGACTTCAGGGTGCCCGCTTGTTAAATCTGCCCCTGCTGATGGTCTGCTGTTGATGAATTGACCCTTCGCTAAGCCCTGCCTTAAAAGCATTTTTGACCAATCCTGTCTTAGCAACTGTTGCCCTGCCGCCATTACTCTGACAAGCGTTTGCCTTTTTACAATGAGAGCCTATGGGAGTAATGTGTGTTTGAGTCGTTTTAAGCAGGATTTTATCAAAATGATCCAAAAATTTAAAAAACTTTGTTGCTGGGTCACTTGTAACAGTGACACGAGGTTCCTAAACAGGGTACATGCAGTGTTTTTTTCTTTCTTTTTAATTAAAAAAAAATATTGAGAAGAGCATGCTATGGATTAAACTGTGTCATACCTCATTCCCAAATGAGCATGTAAAACATCAGTGAGGACACCTACATTTCCTCCAAGGTAAATTAAAGGTAACAACTTACCATTAATTCATTTACATACTGATTAAGTAAAGGTGATAGTAAATAAACCGTTCACAGCATCAAAATGAGTGTATTATGAGACATTATAAGCAGTTCTTTTCACTTACACTAATGTTATGAGATTTGTAATCGCTATCAAGTGACCCTTTTCTCTTTTTATGAGACTGATGATCGTTTGCCTCAATTCTGATACACAGTCTGCACAATTTTCAAATTACTGTGTACAGTAATTTTCTTTTACAAAAAAGTAAATATGCTTTACAATATTACTCTTCATTCCATCCCACATAATAATATTATCCATTCCGTTTATGAGAATATTTTGCCAAAAACCACGGCGTTCACACCCATTTCCTATTCATATGGGAAGTTCTACAAAGCTAGTGACCATAACCAAGGGGGGCGAAGCTTAGCAAAGGATCAATTACTGCTCATTTTGTTATATGAAAATGTTCACTACTGTTTAAATTGTAATACATTGTAAATGACTGTAAGAGTGCATATTTTGTTTCTCTTATCTGCAATTCTGTAATTTGGCAACTAAAAACTAAATGTTTCATTTTAGGAACCAATGGCTCCGTAGACATTTTTTTAATCTGGAGCCCTGTCATGACAGAAAAAGTACACCAGAACTAATAACTGAGCTCCTCTTGGAGAGCAGAGGAGAGTTTGAGGGGACTTTGTCTTCGCCGACTGTCCCTCTTCCTGTCCTCTGGTTGCCATTGTGCTGCAGTAGCAGTATTCAGAATCCTGAACCTGCTGACTGCACATTATGTAGGGAGTGACCAGACCTGCTCACATGACTCCATTCAGCTAAAACTGTACAGTAAGGAAAGGGCTCAAATTGGTAAAATACTGGTAGGAAACAAAAATTTGAGAAGTGAGAATACAATGCCAGACAGTTACTTTCACAAGCAAACATGATAATGTAGCCAACAGAAGTGGCTTGCCTCTATCGAGGGACAAGCATTCCTTGTGCACAAGTCAAATGCACTTCAGTGACTTTAAAATTAAATGGAAATGAATGCAAATAGGTCTACATGGTAAACTGAAGCAGAAAATTCTGAGCAAAATGAACAATGATGCATGGTCATGGGTTTGTTTGGACCACAGAGTCATTAACAATGCTCCGCAAACAGACAGTGAGCTCTATCTGATGTTTACATCAAAATCTGTGCTGGGGCCAAAACCTTGTGTAATTACACACAACCAGAGTACATATACTGTCAATCACACGTCAGTCAGCAAAGGTCATGGTTTAACAAAGGGGTGGAACTTCGAGTCCAGAGTTCAATAACCTTTCCAGTGCAGTCAGTGTCTGTTCCTGCACGTAGTAGTGGCCAGTATGACAGAAGCAAAGTCCCTTTCAAGGCAAGTCAGTCCACTCGGCGGCCATCTTTGGAATGCTCCCGGGCAGGCTGGGCAGCTATTTTCAAAGTAAACAAGCAGCATAAATGTACAGCTCCTATCGGCTTGAATGGGCAAAGACCGAAATCTCCAAAATAGTTGGTAAAGATTACGATCAAAGAACATATTTAAAACAGGCAGTAAAATCTGTGTGTGTGTGTTTGTGTGTGTATGTGTGTGTGGGGGGGGTCAGGTTTAAGTGGTTTACGAGGACTTTTTTTAGGTTACAATCTGTTAATTACAAGGGTATTATGCCATAAATGTGGTTTATAAGGACATTTCTAGTGTCCCCATAATTTAAATTGCTTAAAAAAAAAAAAATATATATATATATACAGTAAATGAACATACTTTCCAGAAGGCCAACAATTCACTAAAAATGTTTTTTTTATTGGTCTTATGATGTATTCTAATTTTTTGAGATAGTGAATTGGTGGGTTTTTGTTAAATGTGAGCCAAAATCATCACAATTAAAAGAACCAAAGACTTAAACTACTTCAGTCTGTGTGCACTGAATTTATTTAATACACGAGTTTCACAATTTGAGTTGAATTACTGAAATAAATGAACTTTTCCACGACATTCTAATTTATTGAGATGCACCTGTATATATATATATATATATATATATATATATATATATATATATATATATATATATATATATATATACACTAAACGATGTTTTATTGAAAATGTAAAAATGCAGAAAGTTTTTTGTGAGGGTTAGGTTTAGGGGTAGGAGATAGAATCTATAGTTAGTACAGTATAAAAATTATTATGTCTATGGAGAGTCCTCATAATGACAGCTGCACCAACGTGTGTGTGTGTGTGTGTGTGTGTGTGTATGTATGTATGCATGCGTATGATCAGAGTTGACTGACAAACAATATCTGTATCTAAAAGGTGACCGGATTTTTACCTGTAAGGCTTGACTTCCTTTTCTACATCTGATGGCCTTTGGCCGTTCCAATTTCTCCCATTTATTTTAATACCAGTGGTCCATCTCTGCTAAATGGTCTCTTGAGTGTACAGATCAAGCTTCCCTTCTGTCAATCTCAGAACATTTAGAAAACAAAACTAAAACTAGTCTTGGGTGAATTTGGTCAAAAACAGGTAATGTGCTCTTTAAATGGAAAGCTACGTTCAGTTGCCTTGATCTATATTATACAAAAGCTGGATGAATGAAAATCCCCTTAAAGGAATATTCTGGGTTCGATACAAGTTAAGCTCAATTGTCAGCATTTGTGGCTGACATGTTGATTACCACAAAAAATTATCCAGAATTGTCCCTTCTTTTCTTTAAAAAAGCAAAATCTGGGTTGCAGTGAAGCACTTACAAGGGAAGTGAATGTGGCCAATCCGTAAATGTTAAAGGAATATTCCGGGTTCAATACAAGTTAAGTTAAAATGACAGCATTTCTGGCCACAAAATTTATTTTGACTCATCCCATTTTTTTTTTTTTTTTTTTAAGAGCAAAAATCTGGGCACTTACAATGAAAGTGAATGGGGGACAATTTTTGAAAGTTAAAACACTTTTTCAAAAGTATAGCCACAAGACAAAGGATATGCATGTTAACATGATTTTTGTGAGATAAAATCACTTACTAATCTTTTCTGTGTAAAGTTATAACCAATTTTACAACTATGTTACCATGACAATGTCAACAAACCCTAAAATGGCTGTAAAAATGACAATTGAAACAAATTTACAGCTAAAATAATACACAAGTTTTAACATTTATAAAATTATAAGCTTCACATTTCTGTGTTCTGTGACGAGTCTAGATAAATTTTTGTGGTAATCACCAGTATGCCACAAATGCTGTCGATTTAGCTTAACCTGTATTGAACCCAGAATACTCCTTTAAGCCGGCGTCACACTAGATGATTTTTCCAGCGATTTTCAGGTGGTAGCTTCATTAATAATCGCCGGGTAGTAGGTGAGAGACGGAGCTAAAACCCTTCTAATAGGAGAGCATACAAACTTAGCCTAAAATAGCATAACGCGGCGCTCCCATAGACATTCTATGGTGGTACACTGGCGAGGAGACCATTCTTTTTGAATGGATGTCTATGGAGGATATGCTTCAGTGTGCGGAATAAACTGCTTTTGTTAACTGACTGCCTTTCAGCTAATCTTCAACATGTTTTACACTAAATAATCCTTTTGGAATGAACTATGTGTGAAGTTTATTACGATAAATTGCTGTTTAATAAGAGAAGTCACAGACGATTTTGCGACAGGTAGGTGTCACTTCACGGCTCTCCTCACTCATTTATATGGTATCCGCAAACAATGACTTACTGTCGTAACATGCTAGTTGACCGTTAAGCTCTCTCCTATGATAGAACCGCGGAGGTTGTTATCTCCATACATATACATACATATATATATATATATATATATATATATATATATATATATATATATATATATATATATATATATATATATAATAAGAGTATCTCTGAAGAAGCGTTCATTGCGTTAATTCCTTCACTGTCGGGTCTCCCTGCTGAGATTTAATGGCTTCACAAGATCAAGTTACTCCATGAATCGCATCCTAAATCACTATTACAATTGTTTATGCTCACGCGGTACTCCTGTTGTTATTTCGGCAAGCTCCTCGTGACAGCCAGGGATTAAGAGAGAGAGTGTTGTGGTGAGTTGGTATGTCTGTCACCCCTCCAACATTTTGTATCAGCAAATGTGCCAT